>NC_045634.1:38367984-38674489 GCF_009829155.1 Mustela erminea | reverse complement strand
AAGGAAGGAAGCGGGGCTGGATGTGCTGGGGCAGCGGGGCTGACCGTGGCACGGCGGGAGAAAAGGACGGGGCTCCCGTCTGTTCACGCCTGTTCACGCGCAGACAGGTGGAAAGCTGTCCCTACACAGGAAACCTGGCAGGGAGGCGGGCACAGACCCCCAGCCAGCGGCTTTGGGAGCTTCGCACCCACTGAGCCGCAGAATCCTGGCAGAGACCCTGGGGTAGGAGGCAGAGCGGGCTTGGGAGAGGGACCCCTGTGCAGGCAGGAGCGCTCCCGGGACCTGGGGAGTGTCATGGGAGGGCCACGGACATTCCCACACCAGGACCCTCCCCACCCCCACCCCCTGCCCCGTCTGATGGCTCCAGGGGGCTCCCAGCGGGGCTCCGGAAGGGCCCACAGCCACACGCGTTCTGACGATTCCGGTGGTTTCCCGGGGATCCCTCCCACCGAGACTCCCGAGTGGGACCCCACCGGTTGTGGTTGCTGGGGGTAGGGAGACCCAGCAGGCAGCTCATCAGGAAGCAGGTGCAGCTGGGCCGGTGGTGGCCTGCCCCAGCTCGGCCGCCCCCTCCCTGCCCTCCCGTGGCCTGGCTCTCCCTCTGCAGAAGGAAACAGGTGGAGTGGGGGGTGGGGCGGCCACGAGGAAGGGGGGCGTCCTCCACACGCGGCCCTTCCTCCCGCAGAAGCTGCCGCCTGTGTCCCCGGAGGCTGAGGGCTGAAGTGGCCGGGCAAGGGGAAGTGGCAGTGCAAGCATCAGGGTCTGGCACTTTGTAAACATACACTGAGGAGCACCCCGCATCCTGAGAGGTTTCAGGTAGGCCCTCCCGGTGTGGCTTCCGGGCGCCCCCCGGAATCCCAGAGAGCAGCAGGGAAGAGCCGTCTGGTGGAAGGCTGTTCGATTCTGCAAAGATTCACCGGAGATGCGAACCATGTTCAGACACCCCTCCCCTCGCCCCAGACTAGTTTTCACAAGTGCATTGCCTGATTCCAGAAGAAGACATCGTCTGGAAAAAGTGGGCAGGAGACATCCACCCGTGTCCACTCTGAGTGCTGTGGTCTGGGGCTTCGCGAGGACCAGCCGGCCGCCCGCGTGTCGGCCGGTGGGCTCTGGAGCTGTCCGTGGTGGAGGGCACAGCCCGGGCCACGGCTGCCTCCCAGAACCCCCACCGGACGCGGCGTGCTGGGCACAGACCGGGTCTAGGCCCCTTTAGCTTCATATGGAGGAAATGGCTTCGGATTTCGTACGTCGTTTCTAAATTCTCCTTTTTCTACCAATTCATTTTTACTGTATTTTAGAAAGGCCCGACCACAATCAATGTCAAATAAGAACCAAAACCCCTGACTGCTCGCGGCGGACTGCTTGGAAGGCACGGCCTGCACAGAGAAGACGAGAAACCTCTGTGTCAGTTTCCCGGGGCTGCCCGGAGCCAGCACCATCTCGGGGTGGGGAGGGACGTAGACCACAGATTTGGACGCTCCCGTGGTCCTGAGGCCAGGTGACACCCCTGTGTCACGGGCCACGCCGTCCGAGGGCTGTCAGAGGACCTGGGCCTGCGGTGTTCCTGGCGTCCCTGGCATCCGTCATTCCTACCTGCGTCTGTCACGTCCTCTATTCCTGTCCACACCTGTGACCGAACCTCCTCCTGGAAGGACACTCGTCACACACCAGGGCCCACCCTGATGGCCTCATGTTTGGTTGGCTGCCTTCCCCAAATAGGGTCCCCTTCTGAGTTACCAAGGGGTTAGGCCTGCAGCAGACCTCTGTGGGGAGCGAGGCACAACCTAGCCCATAAGAACCTTCGTGCTCATCAGCCTTCTTGATGTTTACTCCGAAGATTAGATTGATTCATTCGAGAAGACCATGCTTCACTGTGAGGAAGGGCTTTGGGGCTGGACGGGGTGAAAATCCCCGACCCACCACGCGTCAGATGAGTTACACTAAACTCTCCGGAGGCCACCTTCCTGCACGGCAGAAGGGAGACATTCCCAGCTCCGGCGTGGTGCGGGCGCATCTACACCAGGTGTTCTGCACAAGTATGCGTACGCTTACACATGAACGTACTACCACGTAGACGTAGGTGAAATCAGATTTCATTGCAAGTAATTTGCTCTGACACTATGAACACATACCTTGAAAATATTTTAAAATAACTGTTAAATTTTTACATCTTTTCCAAAAGAAGGTTTACCGGTATCAGCACTCATGAGCTTAATGGTCTCTTAGTGGCTGCCGCGTCGACTCCTGTGACAAAGATTCATGGCCTCCTGGTGGCCTGCAGCTGCGTGAAGGAAGGGACAGGCCAGGTGCCAGCATCCCGCGGAGTGTGACGGAAGACCGCGGGAGGGAGACATTCAGTACAACAAGGCGTCACCCTCCCGTGGACTGGGCAAGCTGTGGCCACGACTTGCTCTAGAAGGTGAAAAAGACGGGTCTCGGTTGTCCCGTTCAAATCAGGGGCTCCAGGTATCATCCTACGCCGGGGGCGTCTGTAACATGCAAGTCCGGGTGACGTCAGCAGCACGCGGTCGGTGCGCGTACAAGTGCTCCTCCCTCGTCAGCGGTATTTCGGGGGACGTAGGCGCATACTCTCCCGAGTGTCAATTTCTCAGACGCTGCTAATTAGATACTTGGGAAAACTCAAGACACGAGGGAAAGAACTTCACAATATTCAAGATGTGGCTTTCCCAACAGTGTCAGTGGCCCCCAGTCCATCAGAGACGAAGGGGGCCGTCGCGGTCGGGAAAGGCGAATTTTAGGGAGCCCGGTGGAGGAGACGGCCTCACTTTGGCACAGTGTGGGCAGACGTTTTCCATGAAGCACGGAGTGTTGTTCCCACACCCACGCAGGCTATTCTAATTAATTTTTCATGCCAAGGGACTCAAAGTACTTTGTAGCAATTGGATCGATTCCTGACAGTTAGTGGAGTTAATTGCTTTTTTTTTTTTTTTTTTTTTTTGGAAGGCAGGAATGCATAAACTCTTACGGGCTATTAAAACCTTTGGGGAAATTATATGCTTTCTGGTAACAGCACCAGTAGGAAAACGGTATCTAATGTCCTAACAGGGCTCAGAACTGGTGACTCAGTGACAGCCACGTACCTCGTCTATGTCTAAGCCCTGCGCGTGCATGAGGAGCCCAGTCTGGGGGAGTCCAGAACTGGAGAGCTCGAGTGCGTTTGCTGACCGTCATCCGGCGGCGGGGACGGACTCTGAACAGGAGTGAGGAGTGCAGTTGGCCTGTGCCTGCACTTAGGACGCGCAGCGCTGAGAGCACTGCCGGAATCACCTCGGTGTGTCCCCGCCGGGGGGGAATAGTCACGTCCCCCACTTTGGAAAGCGGAGCACGGAGAGGTCAGTTCTCTTGTTCAAAATTCTCAAGACTTGCAGATGGTGGGATGGGGCGCTGAGATCCAGCCTGCCGAATTCCAAGGCCGTGCTCTTGCGGTTTCTCCACGCAGCTTCCACATGGGGTTCAGAGTCCCCCAGGCCTGGAGCTCAGGCTGCATAGACCCCAGCATTCAGGGGGTGGCCGACCGTCCTACCCAGGACAGTTCCGAGTCTCACTTACACTCTCCACAGCTCTGCAGTGATGTATTTGTACATTTCCTCAGAACTGCCGTGCACGATTTGGCTCTTTCTGAGCCGTGGAAAATTGAAAATAGTAAAGTACTATTCTCGAAGTACTCTTAAAATAGATGTTATTGAATGTTTAAGTTAAGTCCGTCTTCTTGATGTTGTTATGTCCCACGTTCGGTTTCAGGCACTCTGGAGGTCCCTGTAGTTTGACGGAACTCATTAAGTGAATGGATCGTTCCTCTACAATTCCCATCGACCATACTGGGGCCATAGTATGTTTTTTAAAATAAGACATGTACGGTCTGAAAATGGATGGGGGCTCCCCAAACACCTTATCTGCCAGATGGTGTAGGGGATGGATGGATATTTTCAGTTAATTCATTTACTTTTTCTTTCATTCAGTAAACATCTACCGAGAATCTAGAATATGGCAAGCGTTGTGAAATGAAAAGAAAAACCAATTATAACACATGACCGGACCCCTGGAAGTTTTCCGAGTGGTGGAGGAGATGGGCCAGTACTTCACTGGCAAGAGTACCAGTGGTTGGGGAAAGCTAGTGGCCACTGGACACTGACCTGCACAAGTGTGTCGGGAAGCCACGCAGAGCTCTGACTCTGTGGGTCGGCTGAAAGCTCCTCTCAGAAAGCCCGGGAGTGAGGCCTGCAGGCCCAGCTGGGGAAACGAGCTGAAACTGTATTCCAGGAGTCTCTGGTCAATGGGGAAGGGTGAGCTAGTGACACGGGCTCCACGTGAAGGTAAACAGACATCACTGAAAAGACCCCAGGAGATTTTGGAGTATTTCTGGAGTGAACAGAACAAAATTCACATGGGCCATGATGGGAATGATGTCAGCCCCCAGAAGATGTTTCTGCTAGAGTTAACCAATGATGTAAAAATACGTACCCCAGTGGTTTGCTTGGTTTCCGCTGCCGTGGATCCAAATCCTGGCGTGTTCTGGTTGGCCACTGAATGAATTAAGGATGTTCTCATAGTCAGCCCTGGTCTGAAATCCAAAAGCCTCCTAGCACAGTAAGCTGGCAAAGACTGTCAGAAGCAACACTTGAAACAAAGCAGAGTCTGAGGCCCTCTGTGCCTGTGGAAATCTAATCAACCTTATTTTGCACAAAACCTTTAAAAATAGCATTGACCCTGGGGGCCCGGTGTTAACTAGAACTGACCCCGGCAGGAAGCAGCTGTATGCAGGAATAAAAAGCCGCTGAAGTCAGTGGAAATGTCTTCCCCTTCCCCGTCCATGGGCAGCTCTCCGGGGAGCTTGCTGTCCGCTTTCCCCTGAGGCCCCGGCAAGCCGGCCCGGTGGCTGCAAGCCGGCCCGGTGGCTGCAGGCGCAGCCGGAGCCGAAGGGAGCTGGGGATGCTTGAGGCCACACTGCTGGACAGAACAAGTTTCCGGGTTTCCTGCAGCGTGATGAACGTTTTTCTTTTTTATTCTGGAATCTACAAGGAGGCAGGCGATAGGTTTTCAATCACTACATATGTCAACAATGCGTGTCTCTAATTTCCCGCACAAAATACATGCACACTACAGCCCATTATCTCAGGGTTTGGCAGAGGATGGGCGGGGGAGGGGCAACTGGACACAAAAGAGCGTGGCCTCTGGCAGAGACCCCCGCGCGCCGGCGGGAACCTGGTTTCGCTTCTTGTGGGGTGGCTGGGGGGTTCAAGCACTATTCACGAGGTGCACCGGGGTCCACCTCGCCGTCGGCGCCCCTCCGCGTGGGGCCGTCGTGGGTACACAGGTGGCGCCGCTCTCCACGCCCGGAGCGCCCGCATCTGCAGGAGCTGCTGCGGCTGCGGAAAGGGTTAAGCGAGCGGCGGGCGGAGGAGGGCCCCGCGCGGAGCGGCTCCGTCCCCGGAGCGGGCAGGGGCGGCGCGGGCTCGCGCTCCAGCCCGGAGGCTGCGCGCCCGTGTGCACGCGCGCCCGGCGGAGGCTGTGGCCGCTCCCGCCCCCGCGGCTCGAAGCCTGGGCGCGCTCGGCGGAGCGGCTGGGCCTCCAAGGCCGAGGTGAGTGCCCAGTGCCGGGCCCCCGCCGTCCGCCCCGCGGCGGGCTGGGGGAGCGCGCTTCCCGGGGGCGAGGGCGCAGGGGGACTCGCCGGGCGGGCCTGGCGGCGCCGGAACACCCCGGGCGCTCGGGGAGCGCGGGAAGGCGCCGGAGGGACCCGGGGCGCTCGCTGGCGCGCGGCAAGCGGCGGAGGACCCTCCGGGGGGCTCGCTGGGGCGCCGGAAGAGCCGGAAGACCCCCCCCCGGGCGCTGGCTGACGCGCGGGAGGATGCTGGGGACCCCGCGGGCGCTCGCACAGGTGCGCGGGAGGCGACCGCCCCGCCTCCGGCGCTCCCACAGGTGCGCGGGAAGAGGGCCGCGCGCATGCGCGCCGGAGACCACCGACCGGGGCGCGGAGTCCGGGCTCGGGTGGGCGCGGGGGTGGCGGGCGCGTCGCAGAGCGGCGAGGTAGGGGAGGGCCCCGAGGACGGAAGGCGGTGGCCGAACGCCCCCGGAGGCGCAGGATCGGGGAAGCAGGAGTGGCGAGGGGTGGCTGCCGAGGTGGGGGGGGGGCGGCGGGGGCGGCGGGGGCGGTCCTCCCCGGTGGAGGTGCGGGCAGAGGGCGGGCGGGCGGCGGTCTCGGCCCCGGGGGCGCCGGCGTGGAGGTGGGCGGCCGATCCGCGAGGACTGCCCCGGGGAGGGGGTGCCGCGGGTGGGACTCGGCAGCCGCGCCGCGTCCCGAGGACGACGAGCCCCCGCGCTGCCCTCGCGGTGACCGCGGGGGAAACAGGCGCTCGGGGAGGGGCGGTGGGGCGCCGTGGCCACGTTTGCTGCTGGCACGGCCGGGGGTCCGCGCGTTCTTGGGGCTGGCCCGGGCCTGCGCGCTGCGCCTCGGAAGCGCGCGGGTCGTGGGGCCGCAGGAGGCGGGAGAGAGGTCCCTCCGGGACCGGGACCGGGACGCGGGGACGCGGGGAGACGGGACCCACGTCCACGGCGCGTTGTCCTTTCTCCTCGTTCGGCCGCTCTGCGCCCTGTGGCCGCCCTTGAGGACCCCGAGCCGCCCGGGGTTGGCCGGCCTCCGCCGCGGCTCGTGGGGGCGGGGGGCCTACCCCGGCACCGAGCCGGGCCGCCCGGCGCCTCCGCTGGTGGCCAGTGCGAACGTGCCCGACATCACGATGGGGCGACATCACGATGGGGCGGCGGGTGCGGGCTGCGAGCGACCGGCTCACCCGCGCCGTCGCCCGGAACACGTCTGGAGGGAGTTTCGGTGCCAGCCTCGCTTCCCGCCCCGTGGGCACCCCCACGTGCTGGGGACCCCTGCCTCCTGCACGGCCCGCGCAGTTCTTGCGGGAGGGTCCCTAGCTCTGGAGGGGCTGCTTCCATAACGTTAAATCAGGAGAGTTTTAAATAATTCTACCATCTCTTAATTTTCTACAAAACCATATTTTCAAACTCTACCCCCCCCCCATATTTATTCTAAGGGCAAAGAAAAAGAACAAGCCAGTTTGGTAAGACGCTGCATTTCTGCTCAAACCACTAAAGGCTCGTGACCAGCAGGTCTTAAATCTTGTTCGTCCCGCTGGAGCATCCAGGGAATGAAGGGTTCGCCCTGTTCCCAGCCTGTTCTCTGGCCACTTCCTCCATCTCATTAAGTGGCAGCTACTCAGACTCTAATTAGGAACTCCTAATGGATGCCAACGGTGCCCTTGAGCCTTTCATCCTGAGCTAATGGCGTCCTATTATTAGAATACCCCTCTCCTTACCCCAAACCCACAGAAGACAGCTTCCCCCTGCCTTCAGATTTCTGCCAGGGACCGGCCATTGTCTGCAAATTTATGGTAATTGTTATTCCAACTGTCTTTTCAGGGGATAACTAAGCAAAAATTTTAATGAGATTAAAAGTCTTTTGAGCTCTTAGTGTCAACTGTGCAGACACTGCTGATAATATAATTAGAACACAATGAGAAGAGTTAGAAGATTTTGCCTGTATTTAAAGCAGTCTTGGTTTGGGAGGGGAGAACAGAAGTGGAATGTTGTGGATCTTAGCCTCCAGGCTGGGCAACTCTGTATATGGCCCTCTTGCCTTTCGGATAATCTGGGCATTCAAGAAAGGCCCTACCTGGACCCTCAGACCACTTTGTGCATTAGCAGGAGGATGGAAGGATCTGGAATTGTGGCGATCTTTCTAGACAGTCCCCCTTGCTTCTGACTTTACTTCCGTGGGTCCCCATACAAGCAGCAGCTTTGGCACTGGGAAGGTGAAGGTCTCTTTTTAGCTTAAAATACACCTTTGGAGTCTTTGTTCCTGTACCAAAAAACAGGCTCTCCAAGCTCTGAACGCCTCCATCTGGAATCATATTTCTGTTGTTTTCTAAATGCCAACAGCATAAATTGCTCAGTAAGAAGAGCTTTGCAAGGCATCTGGAATCACTTAGGCAGCTGCAGTGCCCCCAAGCTTCCCTACATCTGAGCTGTGTGACCCATGAAGATGGCTGCCTCAGTGGGCTTCGGAGGTGCCCTGCGGGGCCTTCTGCTTGCAGATCAGAAACCCGCTGTGCCATTTTGCACATCTGCCCCTGGTGACTTAGGGTCATATCTGCTCTTCTCTGGAGTTCAAGCGATTACCGTCTCCACTGTGGCCCTGACTGGGGTTTTTCTCTTGCAATTATTATAATTATGCTAAAATTATAGTGTCCGTATCCAGTGCATATTTGCAATATAGTTCAAACAGAGCAGCAGTAACTTTTGGAATAAAATAAAAACTTCTAGGAGTTTATCTTTTGCCAAGAACCTGGCTCCTGCTAGGAAGGATATTAAAATAAACAGTGCCTTGGAAGATGAAGCCATCCTATTTCTTGTGCAATGGTTGACCGATTAAAAATTAATTTCCTTCTTTTGCAAATAGTTTTTGAGTGCCTCCGTGGGTCAGGCACCATTCTAGGTGCTAGCAATAGAACGGCAAGTGAAGTAGACTCAGTCCCCACTTCTTGCGGCCGAGACTCTACAAGGTGCAAGGTGGTAAGCATGGGACTGTGTAAATTCACCTGTAGTAACAACCCACCTGCTCTGAAGGAAAGGAATAAACTAAGAAAGCATAGGTCAGAAGGATGAGAGTGGCTAAGGAGAGTTCCAGGGGAAATCATATGCAAAGGCCCTGTGGTGAGGAACAGGACACACAGAAAAACTGAAGGAAAGCCAGGGAGGAGCACCTAGAGCAGAGAGTCATAATCTGTAACTTAAGATAATGTTAATCCTCAATTAATTGTGTTTTTCCCTTTAAGTAAGCTGATGGGGCTTTATGCTTTAGGATTTGTTGGAGTAGGATGTGGATTAATATTACAGAACTGAGACCTACTGAATCATAAAGGGAAATCATGAAGAGGATGATCAGTGCCAGTTTTCACGCTCTTATTACTGTTGTATGATAAAGTCTGAGACTGGAATCCTTTGTGTGTGTGCTCCCTGACCCTGCTACCTTGGAGCCACCATTGCCTGTTGCTTTCATGGTGGCCTTTGTCCCCGGGTGGGATGCTGGACATCACTCTTGTCCCCTCTGGTCAGTTTCTCATGCCGCGGTCAGGTGGTCATTTACAAACAGAGCTGACATGGGGGTGGTTAATGGCTTCCCGTTGTCAAAGCTGCAACCCACAGTTCTCCATATGGGCTGTGAGAGCCTTGTTCCAGTGACAGAGGGTGTCCCTCAAGTCGCCCATGAAGGCATGTGAAACTGTAGCCCCTGTGCGATGGTATGTGGAGATGGGGCCTGTGGGGGCCATTGGGTCATGAAGATGGTGCCCTCCTGAACGGGGTTAGTGCCCTATTGAGAAGAGACAGGTGTGAGCCGCCCTCTTTCTACCCTCAGCTGTGTGAGAACACACCGAGAAGTTGGCCACTGGGGAGGACCCTCACCCAGCCATGCTGGGCCCCCGATCTAGGACTGCCCAGCCCCCAGAGCAGTGAGAATTCAGAGTCTGTTGTTTACAAGCCAGTAAAGCCATGGTATGTTTGTGATAGCAGCTGGAGCAGACTAAGCGAGTGGCTTCAAACCCATCTACTCAGGTCTACAGTCTGAGTGGTCTCCGTGGGGACAGCTCAGCTCTGTGCCACTGTGCAGGACATGGGCTGGTCTGAAGGACGAGAGCTGGGACCACCCTGAGGGTCTTGGACTCTGGTGTCTGGGGTCCAGACCGGCCTCACGCCATCAGGTGGGGGCTGGAGCAGCTGGGGCCCCGGGAGCCTGTCTGTCTGTCTCTATGGCCACTCCGGGGGCCCTCCCCTGCCCAGCAGCGTCTGTGTGCAGGAATGCTTCCATGCTGGGGCACGGCTCCCCAGGACTGTGTCCCGAGCAGATAGGATTGTGTGAGCCCCCCTTTCCTAAATGAGGCTTAGAAGTCACGTTGCGGCACTTTCCACAGTTCCCGGCCTGCCCGGATCACGGGAAGGGAACGTGGCCCTCCCCTCCTTGGAGGAATGCCCGCTCATTGTGAGGAGATCATGCTGGGTGGGACGTGTCCGTGGGGCCATCTTTGGAAAACACCGTCTGCCGCACCCCATCCTCTCAGCACGAAATCCACATCCCTCCCACGTGCAGTGGCACGACTCCCGGTCCAGCCCCCAAATCTCACCCTGCCATGGCCTCAGGCTCAGTCCGCACGATCTCATCGGGGACAGCAGGCCCCCTGGGCCCTAGTCCTTGAGCTCATTCCTCATGCAAAGACCCACACACCGAGGAGAGGCGCTGTCTGCCCCAGACATCCAGCGGCCGTGATGGGCAGGGATTGGACTACAGCAGCGGAACCTTGTGTTGGAACCAGCGGGATGTCCGTGTTTGGGCACAGAGAGGTTCACTTACGGGCAGGTATCGGCCTCTGTGATCACGGGCTGGCCGGTGTGCAGTCCACAGGCTGTGCTCCTGGCGAGAGCCCTTCCGCAGAAGAGCTGGTGTGGCCGTTGGAGCCTAAGGCCGTCCAGGGGCAGGATTCTCTCTTCCTGGGGGTCTCAGCCTTTCCTCCGCCCCAGCCTTCAACCGACTGGATGAGGCCCCCCTGCATTGGGGGAGGGGAACTGCCTTACCCACGTCTACGGATTTAAATGTGAGCCCCTCTAACCCGTCACATTCTCAGCAAGTATAGACTGGTGCTTGAGGGAGCGTCTGGCCGCGGTGCCCAGCCACGTGGACACGGAAAATGCCTCATTGCGGGCACTGTCCTATTCCCAAGCCAGGCGGGGAAGGTGCACTGCAGCCGGCGGACGGGGTGGTTCCTGGACCAGGTTCTAGTCTCATTCCTGGGCATGACTCTCCAGCGCTCTTGGCTCTGCCCTCTGGATTCCTGGCTCTCCCTTCCCAGTCCTTTCTTTTCCATAAGAAGTGGCCAGTGTTTGCCGCTGATGGTTTTCTCAGCCCATTTCCTGTTTTCCTCCTGTGCTGTCTGGGGCCCACGCAGTAGCTCCTCCGGTGTGGTGGGCTCACAGGCCTGGCGGGTTTTCCGTGGCTCTCTTGGCCTCGCGCCAACTGACCAAAGCCCTGCCTGCAAAGGTCACGTCCCCGGGTCTTTGCCACCACTTTGCACCACTGCCGTGGAAAGTCCTGAAAGTTCTAAAAGCTGTGGTTGACCGAGTCTGCCCTCGAGAGCGTCCGAGCGGCCTCACTCTGGTTAAGCGCCCCACCCCCCGCCCCCTGCCGATATTCGGAGGCTCTCACAGACAGCGAGTGCCCCCCGGATGTGATTGTTTCCCGAAGCTCCTTTGCCGGTCGACAGCCCTGCAGCCCCCACCAACAGGAGCCGGTTTTACTTCCAACCCCGGCCCCCGAAAGGCTTGCTTCCTTCATGTGTCTCCCACATCTCCCTTGAGAGAACACCTGCCTCACCCCTGCCCCCCTCACTGGATCAGAGCTGCCGAGGGCGACCCCGGCAGCAGCCCGCGAGCCTCTGTGCCGGCGGAGCGGGGGTCCCGGAGCGCAGGCCTGGCCACCCCACGCGCCCTGACAGCGGTGGGAGCTGCGGGAGTCACGGCTCCTGGCGGCGCCTCCGGCCGAGCCCGCCGCCCCACTCTGCGGCAGTGTGTGCTGCAGCCACCCCCGCACGGGCGCTCCGGGTCATTGCCGACTGCCCCCCACCAGCACAGCTGCGTGTCTGCGGCTCCCACATCTGGGCAGCGTCATGGGGGGACGGCTCTCCGGGCCTCCCTCAGCCGAGGGCAGTGCAGGTGACCTCTCCGAGGGGCGCTCCTGCTTCCAAACCCCGGGCGGGGCGCCCGACATGGGGCATGGCAGGTTGTCCGTGCGGCCTCTCCCCCGGGGCCCTCCGGTGTCCCCCATGTCTGCACGGTGAGGCAGGGGTCCAGGGTGCGAGTCCTCCGAGGGGGAGAACCAGGACCAGCTGCACTGCCCTTTGCCGTGCGGGCTCCCTTCCCCGTGGCGGCATCGGGTCAGGAGGACCGACGCTGGGGGTCAGCCTCACCTGCTGGGGACAGCGCGGGATGAGCTGCAGGGACGGTCCCCTCGGGAGGGACCACGGGCCCCCACGGTCCGCCTGTGCGTCCGTCCAGCTCCGGCTCCTCGCCGTCCGCCAGCAGCTCCCTCCGTGAGGGGCCCAGGGCCTGTTCTGCCCTGCCGGCTTCCTCTCAAGGTCTGCTCTGCCTGTTTGCCCCCAACTACACCGCTTCCTCCGGGGAGGGTCCCTGGGTGTGCCAGAGCAGGCCTGTCCCCCCACAACCTGTCCCCTGTCTGTGATCATTCCCTCGGTCCCTGGTTCTAACGGCTGGGGTGTGTCTGTCACTGCCCTGCCAGGAATAGGAGCCCCACAAAGCCAGTTCCGCACCTGCCTCCCCCTGAGTCACACTGGGTGGGCAAGGGGGCTGATGTGGGGTAGGCGTCCCTGCTGCGACGGGAACCTGTGGGCCAGGATTCCTTGTGTCCTGTTCCCTGTGCTCTGCTTGGCCTACACGTGGGCCTGGCATTGGTAGGCTTGTATTATCAGACGTTTGTTGAATGACTGTGTGACTAAATGATGAAAAAGAACTTGACCCTGATGAAGAGCATGGGGCAGCTCAGGTGTAGAGGCCTCGTCTGCCAGGGGGACGGTGCTCCCGTGTCCTCACGGGGGTGGGGTTCGTGGTGCAGACGGGAGCTCTGGTCCCCCATCCTGGGCAGCATGGCCTGTGTGGAGTGCGTCTGGCAACAGCTCACGTCACACTGTGTTCGGGCTTGTTGTGGCGCTGGGCGCGGGCTGACCCCTGTGCACACTCCTGCCCTTCCAGGGCAGACGGGAGTCCCGCGGACGGAATATGGACGTCAGACTAAATGGTTCTAGCTCCGGAGTTATCGTTCTAAAGAAGGCAGGACGGAAAGAACAGTCTCTTCCCTCCGTTTGTGCAGACAGGCATCACCAGGACGCGTCTTAGTGCCAGCGCTCGTCGTGTTTACTCCACTGTTGTGTCCTTCTGGAAGGTTCCACATTTCGAGGAGAAATCCTGAGAGAGGACACAGGCCCAGTTGATGTAGCAAAGGCTGTGACCCACCGACGGGACCCCTGGCTCAGGGTGTGTCCACACGGGGCTCAGGCCTTCGTAGGGGCACTGCAGTCCAGAGTCTCATGCTGCTTGGACGTGGCCGTGGGCTGTGGGTTCGTGGTGGCCTTGGTGTCTCCTGACCCAGGAGTGTGAGCGGAGAGGCACTTGTCCTGCGCCTGGAACCCCTGACCCGCGGGGTGGCGATCGGCAGCGAGCAGGACGCGGCTCGGAGACAGGGCAGCGCCCTTGCCCGCTGCTCCTGCTCTTCCCGTTCTCAGGGGCTCCAGCCCCAGCAGATGAGCACCGGGGCACTGCCGGGCTGACCCCGCCAGGCTGCAGACCACACCCACGGGTCACCTGGGCAGTCTGCTGCACTGTCGAGGGATTTGTAGGCATCTTGACAAAGAGTTGGATCTCAGACATTCCTGGACTCGAGATAGGGCCTGGAGGCACGGAGGGCGCAGTAGGATCCTGGCTCCAGCCCAGCACCTCGTGCCGTGGCTGTGGGGCCCTGCTCAGCGCCTTGATCCCAAGGACTCCGTTTCGCTTGTTTCTGGGAAAAGCAGGGAGCCAGTGCTCTTGGGGGCCCCAACGTCCTGAGCCTGGGAACAGGTTCTGGGGCTGGAGGCTGTCAGGTTCAGCAGGATTTAGGTTTGCGTGTTTTCTCTGCAAACGTGCGGCCCAAGTCACGCCCAAGATTTAGCAAAATTTGACTCTTAAAAGTGATGCGTCATCTTCAGGACAATGTTCCTGAGATCCTGGCCCTTAGGAGGGTGCGATCCTTTCTTCACTGTACGCCCTTCCGCGCAGGGGCCCGGCCGGACGCAGCGTGGTTTTATTTCGTACATGGACACACACATATGCATGTGCATGTGCTCACATAAGTGTGTACACACGGGCATGAGCGCGTACACACGTAGACACAGAGGGGCGTGTGTGTGAGTTTTCTAATCCTGACGGTAGTACACCTCGAGGAGAGGCGGTTCGAAGACACCAAAAATTACGAAAAAAGTCACACATCAACAAGGCTTTTAGACTTTTTGGCACTTTTCTCAGTGTCTTTGTTTTTTAAAAGATTTTATTTATTCATTTGACAGAGAGCGAACATAAGCAGGGGAAGGGAGAGGGAGAAGCAGGCTCCCTGTCGAGCTGGGAGCCCAACGTGGGACTCCGTCCCAGGAGCCTGGGATGGTGAACCCAAGGCCAGTGCTTTACGACTGAGCCGCCCGGTCCCACCAGGCACTCCCCTCCATGTCTTTCTCCGTGTGTTTCCCCTGTGCACGCTCGCTCGCTCTCTCTCTCTCTAAATGGCATGGGCCACCTTGTGATCTCGGTCTTTAAATTCAGCATCGTGAGGGAGGCCTTTTCCCAAATGCTTGGAAACCCTGAGAATGGTTTTTCGTGATGGCATGGGACTACATGTAATTGAGTGGTAAAATCCCCCGTTCATGAGTCCCATGCTTTGCAAATGAGATGCTCTGGAAAGTCCTTGTCCTCTGCTTTTCCGGAGCAGTTTCCGTCCGAGGCGTGGAGCACCGTGGCGGTGCTGGATGACCTGTCCAAGCGGCTGGTCATGTGGGAGCCGTGGGGACCGAGTGGACCGTGCAAGTGCTCACAGCCTGACCCGTGTCTGCAAGGTTGGATACACGGTGCTTCAAAGCCCCCTTTTCCACTCAGCAACTTCCCGCGTCTTCGCGGAACTCCGAACCCTGGGCAGACGGCGGGGGCTGCTGCCCGGGGCTCACGGGCTTGCTGGGAAACCGCAGCCCCCGGAGTAACTCCGATGGCTCACTGCGGTTGGCTTTTGCCAAGTGCGACGGGATTTGTTTGTTTTTCCCCCAAAGTCACCATCTTTGCGAGGCTGCAGTTTCCTCTCTCACCCCGAACTCCCCTCACGTTAGCTTCAAGCTCACGCGGAGAAAACACAGCGCAAATGGAGAGGTTGGCGACTCGTTGATGAACACTATTCCTCCCGACGGTCAGGGCTGGCAGACAGCCGGTGAGCAGACGCGCCCTCGGTCGGCCTCCGGAGGGAGCTGCGAACCTTCCTCGTGGGCGCTCTCCTGGCGACCCTGCACGGCCGGACGTGGAGCGGTCCCTGCCGCGCCCCTGGGCTCCGCACAGCCTGCCGTCTCCTCCGGATGGCGGCGGCCCCTGTGCGAGGTCAGTGAGCCGTTCAGCTGCCTCCCCTCCGGGCGCCCGGCTGCGGCTGGGAGCACCCCGAGGTGAGAGCACTCGGGTCCACCGCAGGGTCCCTCCCCGCCATCTCTCTGCCTGGCGCTGTGCGGGGCCCACAACAGGAAGGCCGGTTCTGCGCGCTGGGCCAGGTCGCTGTGAGCCTTGTCCCCGGGCCTCGCGGAGTCCGCGCTCCTGGTCAGCAGCTGCCGCGGCCGAGGATGAGGCTCCCGGGAAGTCGCTGCCTCCGTGCGGGGCCTGTGCGGATGTGCTGATGCCCAGGCGCGGCGGGAGGGGGACCACGGACGCTCTGCGCGGCGCCCGAGCCAAACCAGAGGAGAACACACGTGGGAGAGAAGGGGTCCCTCCTCGTCAGCTCGTCCCAACAGCCGTGAATAACGAGTGACATTAGTGGAAAAGGCACTGGGTTGGGACTTTTTTTTTTTCCTTAAGATTATATTTGAGAGAGAGAGTGTGGGGGGGGGGGCGGGCAGAGGGAGAGGGAGAAGCCGACTCCCGCCTGAGCAGGGAGCCTGAGGCGGAACTCGATCCCTGGACCCTGAGATCAGGACCCAAGCTGAAGGCTGCCGCTTCACCGACTGAGCCGCCCAGGCACCCAAGGCTTTCACAGGTTTTAATTAAACTGTAGGCAACGGGTGTGACCTTGGACAAGGCTCCTTAATAAAACCAAGGGCTTAACTTTAAAGATGACAAAAGGTGAGCTTTTATTTAATTTTGCCATGTTTCAATTCCACTGGAACTTTAAGCATCTTGAATAAGTTACTTAACGAATGAGTAACAAATAAGTTACTTAACCTCAGCACTAGGAATGGAGCAACTTAAGGGGATTCCTACGCTGCAGATGAACCTATTACTTATGTGTGAGGCTGTGGCTTCCATCAATTTTTAGGACTAAGCCGGACTCACTAACTGATAAATACTGGCAGCCATTTATTTGTTTATTTATTTATTTTTAAAGATTTTGTATTTATTTATTTGACAGAGAGAGATCACAAGTAGGCAGAGAGGCAGAGAGAGAGAGGGAAGCAGGCTCCCCGCTGAGCAGAGAGCCCGATGCGGGGCTCGATCCCAGGACCCTGGGATCATGACCTGAGCTGAAGGCAGCGGCTTTAACCCACTGAGCCACCCAGGTGCCCCCCTGGCATCCATTTAAACACACAGAATAACATCTCAAATTATCAATTGTGAAATATTCCAAACATCGTAAACAAGGGGCGCCTGCATGGCTCGGTCATTAAGCCTCTGCCTTCGGCTCAGGTCATGATCTCAGGGTCCTGGAATCGAGCCCGCATCGGACTCCCTGCTCGGAGGGAATCTGCTTCTCCCCTTCCTGCTCCCCCTGCTGTGTTCCCTTTCTCGTTCAAATACAGAAATAAGTAAATTAAATTTAAAGACAAAGCAAAACATCATAAATAATGTAATAAGAAGTACACAAGTATCCTAAAAAGATGTCACACCTTCTTCTTTTGCCCTTTATGCTTTAAGATTAAAGGAAAATAAATGATACTGACTTGGTGGGAGACCCCATTCCTTCCTTCTGTCTTGGGAAGTAACCTCTGGACCCGATGTCTGCCACCGTCTTCTTCCCAAAACATAGTGTTCTTTTGTGCGTGTATGTGTGTAAATGGGATGACAAACCACCAACCCTCAAAAATGCAAAATTGTGTTTTTGAAATGTATTCATAGAGATACATGTAAATCTAGTTCTTTTTTTATGGTAGAGTAATTTTGGCAGATCCAAAATCAGTCTAAAAGCAACTCCGCGAATTCGTATTGTGTAAAAGGACCCAAGCCATCCTTCTCACTCACAGGACTGATCGTGTTACCGCCAGGTCACCCTCCGCTCCCTTCTCCACCAGCCATCAAGGGATTTCCACTGTCAAGGAGACACTGTGGCTCCATGGGCGTGACAGGTCCACTGACCTGCAGAGCCCCCAGTGCTTCCCGCCTCCTCCTGTTTCTAGAACTGGTCAGGCTTGTTTCCATCGCAGGATTTCCCCTCTGCTGGGCTCTCTCGTGCGTCCCATCTCACCGACCCTCCGAGTCTCCTCTCGGGGTTCAGTGTGCGGTCCCCATTCTCAGAGGAGTCTCTCCTGATTCCAGACTCAAAATCCAGTCCAGCCGTCACTCTCTCTTAGAACTGTGTGTGGGTCCTTCGTGACACGACTCTCATTCACTCGGAACTCAAAGAATGGCTTCAGGCTTGCCTTCCTCCCTAGACTGGGGCCTTGGTGGGGGCTGGGACCACATCGGCTGGGTTCCTGGGTGCCTCTTGGTCCCTGGTGCACTTCTGGCTACACTGTAGGTGTTCCGTAGACGTCTGTCCAATAAATGGGGAAAGGAATGAAGATTGCTAATTATTTATCAACATTGAGGTATCCATGGGGATTTCACAGGTCGAATGACTGAGAAAAACTGGGATTTATTTGGCTCAGGTCGTTGCTCCTTTCTGACCCCAGCTTTCCATCCCTGGGGGACACTCAGTTTGATTTCAGCAGATGTGCAGAACAGATTAGCTGCGGGAGAGTCGGGTCTACCCACACAGACTGCTCAGCATGGCATCTCAGGGCGAGAAAGTGCAGCGTGGACTTACCATTCAGGTGCCTCTTTCCAGATGCTCCGCGATTCTATCTGTAACCTTAGTGTTCACGCCGTGTGTTTGGCTAAATCTGTAATTCTTGAATCTGGACCCGCAGGGACAAACGCGTCTATTGCAACATATTCTGAGTGTGTGTCCGAAGGGACTTGAGCAGACGGTGAGCTCCTCCACCGTGGCCACAGTCTCTGGAAGGACCGCGCAGACACGTCCGTTCAGTTCTGCTAGCCTGGGACTCGGGCGCCCACAGGACTGGGGGTGCGGCGGCGGCGGGCGATGTCGGCTCTCGCTGCAGCAGGGAAGACCCGGCGCTGCCTTCAGCTGCCTGCAGTGGCCCTTCCGTTCCTGCTCCCCTTCTTGTATGGTCATTACGTCACCTGCAGAGGCATGTCTTGTGCGTCCTGGAGCTCTAACGTGCTGTGTATCTCTGAACTCTTGAATTAGGGAAAAAAAAAAAACCAAACAAACCATGATCTAACAAAGAAAGCAGAACAGTAAATCCGTTCAAACAGACTTTGACTTAGCTGTCCACCTGGGTTATTGTGAATTTTATCTCTCTACACGCTTCACTCCCTCCCGGCAGGCAGTAGCGGGGGACGGTCAAGGGTGCGGACGCAGAGACCCCCTCACTGTGCGGCCTTTGGCACAGCAGGCGAGAGCTGCCTGTGGAGTGGGGGGCACAGCTCCGCCAAACACGGCACCTTGGGCTGCCATCCCAGGCTCCCACCAGCTTTCTTGAATTCCTGCCCAGCAGGAGGCAGTCCCTGGGGACTCGGTGGCCTGCTCACAAAGTGAACAGCTAGAACAGTCTTGGGCGTTGTTTGGGTCTGTTGCTAAGTTTTTTGGTTTTATGAGACTAGTCACTGGAGATTTCTGGGCATCAAGCATTTTCTCCTTTACTAAATCAAGGCCCCGGTGGTCGTCCTGCTAGTCCTCGTCCGTGAGTCACGAGCGCGGACCACCGAGTTGCCGTGCTGGCGACAGGGCCGGTCTGGACACGGCTGGGATGGTCGGCGCTCGTTCGGGCCTGGTCCAGGCTGTCTGTGGTGCTGGCCAGGGCGGGAATGCCCACTTGTGCACGCTTCCCGGGGGCAGGAACTGTGCCGTGCTGCGTTCTTTATAAACCCAAGGCAGTGCTGTGACGCAGGCTCCGGTTTTTGGTTAGGAAGACTGCAGTTTCCAGGGATGGGAACCCCACGCAAGTCAGCTCATGTGACAAATGGAACTGATTAGCTCAGGGACCTCGGACGTCCCAGCATGAACCTGGCTGGAGGCCGGACTCGACCCAGGGGCCTCTCCTTCTGTCTCCCAGGTGGTGCTGTGTGAGCCGGCTTCCTTTTCTAGACTGAAGACCAGCCTGCCTTTGATTTCTGCTCCACTGAGGCAGGGCCCTTCTTCCTCCTGCGTCAGCTGGCAGGTTGTCGTGTCCCGGCGGCCAGAGACCTGACCTGAGGCCGCGCTCTATGGAACAAGGCACGGGGCGTCTGGTGTCTTGGAACAGGCAGCTCACTGCCTGCTTCACGAGCCTTGGACTCTGGACTTGAACAGCTCTTACGTAAAGCTTTTATTCGGGAAATTCCCGAGGAGTTTACTTTTCCCATCACCTCCTGCTGAAGATTCGCCCCCTCAAGTTACCGAGATCGTAACTCCCCTAATAACGCCCGCGAAAGCGCAGGTGCCCGCGCACCTGTCTGCTTTATTCCCAGCATGGGGTGCGGGGCTGCCAGTTTCTAGGACCCCGTGGACAGTTGTCCTGGGCCACGGACGGGGCTCGGGAAGACGTGGAGGCTTCGGTCCCCCCAGCACGCGGATGCCGCTGAAGTCACCTTCCTCACAGTCAGCACTAGCGACGGACCCGACGCTTCCAGACACATCGGGCCTGGGCTCCCGGTGCTGGTTCCAGTTCTGGCTCTGGCCCTAGGAGCTGTGCGCTGGCGGCGTCGTGCCATGTGGGGAGGCTGCCCCTTCTTTCCTCTGCTGCGCAGCCGAGCTCACGAGAGCAAGGCCCTGGCGTGTCTGTATGGTCGCGCCCCCGGCAGAACCTGCCTGGGGCAGCCCCACGCCCGGGACGGAGACATTAGCCATCGCGTTCTCACTACCCCTGTGCAGTCAGGCCACGTCACAGCTCATCTGGTCTTTTAGAAAGGTCCTTCGTGAAAACAGAATTCTAGATTGCCGTCGGGTGGAATAAAGCCTAAGCGGTGTCACTCGGTCTACCGAAGGGCAGCCGCACTCCTGTAATTACCCACAGACTGTGGCACCAGCCTCCCCGTGGGCTCCTGAACTCCACGGGATACACGGCCGGCCTGGGCCTCAGGGCCTCTGACTCGCCGCGTCTCTCCCTGCTTGGAGCACATTACCGATCTCTCGCAGGCGGACTCCACGGGCTCCACTTCCCACGCTTCTGAGACCCCACACGCCCCTCGCTTGCCATGGCCGGACAGCGGCGTTACTGGGCCGCATTTCTGAACGAAGATATATTTCGTGACTGACGCTTCCCGTGGCCAGCTCTGGCCTCGGAAATGCTGCTCCCGGTGTTTGGACGGTCCTCCTGCAAGTCTCTTCTGCGCCGTGATGGGTACCCAGGGAAGGGGACCCGGACCTGTGCCTGCAGCCTGGGCGCCTGCTCCGGGCCCCTCCGGAACTGCCCACTCATTGTAACGGGGGCCCGAAGATGAAATCATCTTGAAAAGCAGTGTTTGTATGAACAGCTGACGCAAATCAACGCGTTCTGTAACCAAATAGAATTCCCGAGGCTCTCTGCAGGTTTCTGGGGCTCTATGAGGGCTCCTGCACTTATGGCTTTCTCTGTTCATGAACCTCACACTGACGATTGGCTGTTTCCTGGGAGAACGGGGTCTTTCTGGTGTTGGGGAAGGCGCACGGTGGGCCTGGTGCACGCGCCATCCCCGGGGACTCCAGACCTAACGGGGTGGATGGCGATGTGTGTGGAACAGGCTGGCTGGGACGCGCACGACACGGGAGAGGGACTCCTCACGAGCAACAAGATCCGCCGCGTGTTACAGGAGCTCAGACGCGTCTCCGGGTCTATAAACAAACACGTTTTTTCAAAAAGCCGACCATAAAAATTTAAAACGAAGAGTCTTTTAAGCAACCTATATTATAATGAAGCCTATTTAATTTTAAATAAACTAATATCCACTTTAGATACATAAATAATGTCCATCTGAGGAAATCATACAATCATTTTTAAAAATAGTCAAGAAATTCATGGAAAGAAACTTTAAAAACTCAGACCCCGGTGACTTGGGATTGTGTTGGTTTCTCTCCTGCTCCGTTACGGGCCTCGCTCTGTCTCTCTTTTCAAACACAGCGGGCCAGCCGTCAGCTTGGCGAGGTGCCCCAATCGACGGCTCTTCTCTAGGTCTGCGGCGATTTACATGAAGACAACCTTGAGGGCTTAGGTTTTTATTCAGTCTGACGTCAGGTCAGCCAAAGAGCCAGGAAGTTCTGGGACTCTTTCTCAGGCTACAGAAAGAAATAAAAGACTAGGTCGGTCCTCTGAGGTCCACCGTCTTGGGCGGTGCACAGACGTGTTAAATAAAGAACGAGCCTCCTCACAGCCGGCTCCCCGAGTTTCTGACATCCGGGTTCACACACACGTATGCATGCGCCCTTTGACCCTCTTGCCCGTCTCCCCCACCCCTGACTTGGACAACCCCTCTTCTCTGTATCTGTGCGGTTTTTAGTAAGATATGTCAATACACCTTAGTTTTATCAGACCTTCCCCGGAATGACCTCGCGGACAGAGTGCCGCTGCCTCCCGGGGGCCACGTGCTGGGGTTCTAGCCTTCGCCGCTCGCCCTCACTGTGCTCTGGGTTTAACGTCCATGGCCACCTCACTGGGCGTGGCGGCTGGGGACAGGGTGGATGGCGCAGAGATGGTGTCGCAGCAGGGCTGGGCCACAGCTGAGTAAACACCAGAGCGAGTCTGTCCTGCTGGCTTCTCCGCGACCCACATGCCCCAGTGGGCCAGGCGTCCAGCTCGCTCAGCACTTCCTCCCCTGGCCTTTCCGTGCACCCTGGCCATGGCCTTCCGTGCAGCGGCTCTGCCACGGAAGCTACCCTTCAGGATTTCTGGAAAAGACAGAGGACAGGAGAGGCAGAGAGAATGGAAGTTTTGCATTTCCAACTTGAAAACACGTCTGCTAAAATAATGGGAAAGCGTTTTTAGCAACCCAGCAGCAGGAGGCTCGGGGCGAACAGGTAGACATGCTCAACTCTGAGCTTCTGCAAGGCTCAGGGGACCGTCTTTGGAAGGACAGTCTCAGGGGACAGTGTTTGGAAGGACAGGAAGAAATCCGGAGACGTTGGGGGAAGCTGATTAAGAAGCGCCCGTCTCGTTCGAGAGGCTCATACATCCTAGCTAGTAATGGAAAATGAAGCTGTGTTTGCTGGTTTTCTTGCCGGTGTGCCCTTCGTTAGGAAGCTAGAACACAATTCGACTCTCCCCTCATGTCCATGGTAGGACTGCTAAGACCCCTTTCAGGCTGGGGAGTCTCAGAAGGTTTAGCCAGTTTAGGGAAGATTATATTTTATCCTTCCCTTGCAGGTGCTCACATCTGCCTTACACATACTTTTTTCTTGGTTTGGCTTTTCTTTGGCTGCATGTGGGCTATTTGGAGAACTGCTTCTCTGAGGTTTTTCAGAGGCTCGTTCCGAGAGCGAGGGGTTCAAACAGATTCCAGAGCTGAGCCTCCGAGGCCAAGTCCACAGAAGTGTCTCTGCTCCTTCTCCAAATATTTGGTTTTTAAACCAACTGGAAAAGACTGTAGGAAAACTGTCACATAGTAGTAAAATTAGTAGGTTCATTGTGCTTTCCACTGAGCATCCTTTACATACACATCCCATTAGGCTGAAAATAGGAATTTGTTGACCTTTGACTGCCTTTTTTTACCCATAAAAAAGGAGTTTTGTTCGGATCAACCCGATGTTTTTATTTTTTAAAAATAATTTCATTTTATTTTTCTGTGTTCCAAGATTCATTGTTTATGCACATAGCCAGCGCTCCGTGCAGTCTGCGCCCTCCGTAATCCCCACCACCAGGCTCCCCCATCCCCCCCCCTCCAAACTCTGAGAAACCGGATGTTTTTAAAGCTCATTGCCTGAACCAGGTTCTCCCTGGGCCTCACAAACAGGGCAGGAATAAGGAGAGAAAATAATCCCTAAGTTGATCTCTTTATCTTCTTCATCTGACTCTCCAGCAGTGATGAGTCACTGTCCCCTTTCCCATCCACTGTGGGTCCCCTACTGTGGCAGTGGTGGGGGAGTGTGGCAGCCCCCACTGACACACGGTGACCCCGCTGCAGAGTGCACACTCAAACACCCTCTCTCTCTCCCACAAACAGGAACAAGAGTGTGCTGACACCGTCTGGAAACATCTGATGTTCCAACAAAGGAGGAGGCTCCAGCCGGATGAGTGCGGAAGGCCGCTTCTGCTGCAGGAATCCTGTTTTTCTAACACCCACCTGGCGAGTGAATTAGGGACAGCCCCCTCCCCGGGGGGTGAGGAGGCGGGTGAACAGTGTGGATGCAGAGGTAGCAGAGCTGCTGAAGCCGGACAGGAGACTAATAGAGACTAATAGAAATCCGGATCACAAATGAGAGTCTTAAAAATAAAAGCAAGCTCGGGGGTGCACTCCACAGGGACCAAAGTGCAAATCCTCCTTCTGAAGTTTAGAGGCAGCGGCCTTGGACGTGTTGGTCCTGGGATGCAGGGGTGGGACTGATGGGATGAAAGGAAAGTGACCCACGCTGGCCCAGGAAGAAAGGGCCTGCCCTGGTTTGTGAGCCCTTCCCGTAGCTCCGCGCTGCAGAGAAGGGGCTGCAGGTCACCGGGAGGCCGTCGGCGCGTTCCCCGGAGGAAGCATCGGTGCACCGGCCTGGGGACCAAGCCACGGAGACCCTGGCCCCGGGCTGGCCCACGCCTCCGTCAGAAGTTCAGCTGAGACTGCACGGCGCTGACGCACTCCTCCTCGCGGCAGAGGGGAGCGGTGTGGGGGCCGGAGGAACCGTGCACACACAAGTGAAATCTGATCGCCGGCCAGGAAAAGCCCGTGAAGCTAGAGCCCCGGAGGCACGGGCGACCTTGCGCAGCCCGAGTCAGGGCGCGGTCATGGTGGGGTGCTGAGCGCGGGTGCGGCTGCGGCGGTGGCGCAAGCAAGCGTCCCCATGGAGAACCCCGTGCCCCCCTGCGCCCTCTATCCCGGGGACGACCGCGGCCGCGGGGCCGAGGCCGGGAGCGCCTTTGCGCAGGGAGCGTGCGGCCAGGCCGGGGGCCGGGGCGGCGCGCCCGCAGCTCCGGGAGAGGGCAGCCTGCAGCCGCCCGACGCGCAGACACCCTGCAGTCTCCGCGCGTCGCTGTGCTTCAGCTCCGGGGACGGCTCCCCGCCGCAGTCTCGCGCCTCCGCGGCGGAAGGCGCAGCGTCCTCCCCGCCCTCGCGTCGCAGCGGCCCGCGGGTCGTGGAGCGGCAGTGGGAGGTCGGCGGCGCCGCCACCGCGTCCGCCGAGCAGCCCGGGGACCCCGAGCAGCGCGCGTCCCCGGAGGATTCTGTGTCCCCGGAAGAGCCCGCGTCCGCCGAGGAGCCCGGGGACCCCGAGCAGCGCGCGTCCCCGGAGGATTCTGTGTCCCCGGAAGAGCCCGCGTCCGCCGAGGAGCCCGGGGACCCAGCCCAGCGCCCGTCCCCGGAAGAGCCCGCGTCTCCCGGGGAGCCCGTGTCCACTGAGGAGCCCACGTCCCTGGAAGAGCTCGTGTCTCCCGAGGAGCCCGTGTCCACCGAGGAGCCCGTGTCCACCGAGGAGCCCACGTCGCTGGAAGAGCTCCTGTCCCCCGAGGAGCCCGTGTCCCCCGAGGAGACCGGGGACCTCCCACCAGTGCCCCCGGGCGTCGGGCCGGCGCACGGGGAGCCTGACCTGGTCATCGAGGTGTCGGGCCGCCGGCTGCGGGCACACAAGGCGGTGCTGGCGGCTCGCAGCGACTACTTCCGCGCGCGCGCGTCCCGGGACGTGCTGCGGGTGCAGGGGGTGGGCTGGGCGGCGCTGCGGCTGCTCCTGGCCTACGCGTACAGCGGGCGCATGGCGGGCGTGCGACCGGACAACGTGGCCGAGGTGGTGGCCGGCGCGCGCCGCCTGCAGCTGCCGTGCGCCGTGCAGCGCGCCACCGACGCCGTGGCGCCGCAGCTGAGCCTGGCCAACTGCTACGAGGTGCTGAGCGCGGCCAAGCGGCAGCGGCTGTCCGAGCTGCGCGACGCCGCCTACCGCTTCATGAGCGACCACTACCTGGACGTGCTGCGCGAGCCCGCGGTGTTCGGGCGCCTGTCGGGCGCCGAGCGCGACCTGCTGCTGCGCCGCCGCCTGCGCGCCGGCCGGGCCCGCCTGCTGGCCGCCGCGCTCGGGCCGGCCGGGGAGCGCGCGGGCAGCCGCCCGCAGAGCCCGTCGGGGGACGCGGAGGGTCGGGGCGACGCCGCCGTCTACTGCCTGCACGAGGCGGCCGGCGAGTGGCGCGAGCTGACGCGGCTGCCCGAGGGCGCGCCGGCGCGGGGCTGCGGCCTGTGCGTGCTCTACAACTACCTCTTCGTGGCCGGCGGCGTGGGGCCGGCGGGTCCCGACGGCCGCGCGCGCCCCTCGGACCAGGTCTTCTGCTACAACCCGGCCACCGAGCGCTGGAGCACCGTGCGGCCGCTGCGCCAAGCGCGCTCGCAGCTGCAGCTGCTGGCCCTGGACGGCCACCTGTACGCCGTGGGCGGTGAGTGCCTGCTCAGCGTGGAGCGCTACGACCCGCGCGCCGACCGCTGGGCCGCCGTGGCCCCGCTGCCCCGCGGCGCCTTCGCTGTGGCGCACGAAGCCACCACGTGCAACGGCGCGATCTACGTGTCCGGGGGCTCCCTCTTCTACCGCTTGCTCAAGTACGACCCGCGGCGCGACGAGTGGCAGGAGTGCCCGTGCAGCAGCAGTCGGGAGCGCTCCGCGGCCATGGTGGCCCTGGATGGCTTCATCTACCGCTTCGACCTGGGCGGGGGCCGTGGCGACTCGCAGGCGGCGGAGGCCGGAGGCGTCAGCGTGTTCCGCTACCACTGCCTGGCCAAGCAGTGGAGCCGCTGCGCCGCGCACCTGCGGCCCCCGGGCGCACCGTCCAGCCTGCAGCCCTTCCGCTGCGTGGCGCTGGACGGCACCATCTACTGCGTGAGCCGCGCAGGCACCTGGCGCTTTGTGCCCCCGCAGGACAGCGAGCCTGGCGCGGACGTGGGCGCGGGCGAAGGGGGCAGCTTCGAGCCCGCACCGCTCCGCGCCCCCTTGGACGCCCGAGGCGCGCTCTTCCCGTTTGTGCTCAACTTGCCGGAGAAACCGGACCGAGGCGAGGAAGGCGCCGCGTAGGGCGGGCAGGGTCCACCTGGGCATCTCCCTCAGGGACGCCCCCGTGGGCGGAGATCCACTGGAGGGGGTGGGGGGCACGGTCCATGGGGACCATTTAAACCCTTTGAAGTTGGAAGCTTGTCGCGGGGCCTTGAAGACTTTTTGCAATGCTGTTTTAAGGTCTGCTGCCCTATTCTGCATTCCCTTTTGCGCCGCTTTGCTCCACGGGGTCAATGGCACAATATGTAAGGTGTGTGTAAAGAGGTGACCTTACAAACATGGCATGGGAAGTCGGAGGGAGAAGAGGGGAAGTGGAAGATGGCGCCTGAGGATGAGTGGGTGGGTCCCAGAGTGCCCATCCATTGTCCCGGGGGCTCAGGGGCAGTTGAGCTCCAGAGTGCCCATCGATTGTCCCGGGGGCTCAGGGGCAGTTGAGCTCCAGAGTGCCCATCGATTGTCCCGGGGGCTCAGGGGCAGTTGAGCTCCAGAGTGCCCATCGATTGTCCCGGGGGGCTCAGGGGCAGTTGAGCTCCAGAGTGCCCATCGATTGTCCCGGGGGCTCAGGGGCAGTTGAGCTCCAGAGTGCCCATCGATTGTCCCGGGGGCTCAGGGGCAGTTGAGCTCCAGAGTGCCCATCGATTGTCCCGGGGGGCTCAGGGGCAGTTGAGCTCCAGAGTGCCCATCGATTGTCCCGGGGGCTCAGGGGCAGTTGAGCTCCAGAGTGCCCATCGATTGTCCCGGGGGCTCAGGGGCAGTTGAGCTCCAGAGTGCCCATCGATTGTCCCGGGGGCTCAGGGGCAGTTGAGCTCCAGAGTGCCCATCGATTGTCCCGGGGGGCTCAGGGGCAGTTGAGCTCCAGAGTGCCCATCGATTGTCCCGGGGGCTCAGGGGCAGTTGAGCTCCAGAGTGCCCATCGATTGTCCCGGGGGCTCAGGGGCAGTTGAGCTCCAGAGTGCCCATCGATTGTCCCGGGGGCTCAGGGGCAGTTGAGCTCCAGAGTGCCCATCGATTGTCCCGGGGGCTCAGGGGCAGTTGAGCTCCAGAGTGCCCATCGATTGTCCCGGGGGGCTCAGGGGCAGTTGAGCTCCAGAGTGCCCATCGATTGTCCCGGGGGCTCAGGGGCAGTTGAGCTCCAGAGTGCCCATCGATTGTCCCGGGGGCTCAGGGGCAGTTGAGCTCCAGAGTGCCCATCGATTGTCCCGGGGGGCTCAGGGGCAGTTGAGCTCCAGAGTGCCCATCGATTGTCCCGGGGGGCTCAGGGGCAGTTGAGCTCCAGAGTGCCCATCGATTGTCCCGGGGGGCTCAGGGGCAGTTGAGCTCCCGAGTGGGAGGGAGAGTCCCAGGCGGGGGTGTGCACACTAGCGTCCTCACTGCACCAGGAGAAGACCCTGCACAGAGCTCAGGGCCACCTCCCCCGGGCGGGGGAGCCCCTGAAGTAGGCCACCGTGGGCTCTGTTGGCTTGAGGTTTACACTCATAACCCATACGCAGAGCTCTTGAAACTTTTTCTGCTTTAGTGAAAAGGCTCATGTCATCCTATGTTCAATTATGGTTGGGGTAGTTTCCGATGTCGCAAGCGTGAAAGGTGGGATCTGTCCCTGTCTCCTGTCCAGCAAGCGGGGAAGGATTGCCTCTGTCTGCCGAGGATCCCACAGAATGGGCCTCACCCCCTCTCAAGGGCCACTCCATCTCACCTTTCAACCCAGATAGCTTACAGACTTTTGAGTTAAAGGGTGTTAATGATTATATCCGATGTCCTAGTAATGACTTACTTCAGAGAGCAGATCGTGAGTAGCAAAAGCTGACCCCAAGGATGCTTGTCTGTTTTGAAAGGAACCTTCCTCAAGTGCCCTCTACATGAGCAGCCACCTTCCTGTTCTCGAACGGGCTCAAAGAACAGGTGCCCCCTCCCCTCGCCCCCGAGAAGAAGGTTGAAACCCCTCTCGGCACTTCTAAAGACAAACATGTAGGCACATTTGGAATCCACTAGTGTCCAATGTTCGCAGGATGTATTAGGCCATTCTGACGAGAGAGATTAATTTTTACTAGTATGGTGGCAGGAAGATGTGGCAGTGACAGGAAGTATACTGACATAGGGGAGGTAATGTGTATTTGTAATGTAAGTAGCAGGTAAACTACATTTTTTCTAATCGACTTCCAAAATACCCTAATAGAATTAACATCAATTTCAGTACTTTGAGAGGTCACGAGTGTTAAAAAGAAACCCAGTGATTGCTCATTTGTTATAACATTTTACTTTCCAAACAGGTGTAGACAGAGTTTACTGTTTATTAAGAATTTAAGGGTAAAGTGTGTGCTCAGAAAGAGAGGCAAACCGATCTGGATTCTGAATTGAGACCATTTTATAAAATTATAGCAGGAAAAGTGCATGTTGACAGTCACCGGCACTTAACCAGAGGACGTCGCGCACCCTCACTGCTTTTCCCTTCTTTCTCCAGTGGTGGGGGCTGACGTCTCTGTAGCAACAGAGGGTCATTGGGAAACAAGTTGTGCTTTCTAAAGAGCCTGTGGTTGTGGAAGTTACCGGTTAAGTATGTTCGGAAATGTCTAGCTTGCGTCATGATGCACAAGCCAGAGGGATGGAGTTTAGGATTTCTGTGAGAGTATGTTCTGGCGACCTATGTGCTCTCTCAAGACTGCTCCTGAGCCAAGAAGGTATCGTGGCAGCCTGGTTCTTCGTCTTAGAAAAGGACGGACTCCGCCTGGCCTGGCCTTCCATACGAGTAGAACGCAGAAACCGTAGCGGGAAGGGAAGTTAGAGCAGAAGGAAACAAAGTTCTTGTAAAGAAATGTGCGCCTGTGTCCTAGCACATTTCCCTCTAGAATGTTATATTTATGCTAAAGCTTTTATATGAAATGGAACCAGGCCAATATTTTCATTCCTTAATTCTCAAATTCATGAAACACTATCACTGTGATTTTGCTCGTGAAATCATTCCTGCGATGTTTGTTGTTTCGAAACAAAATGCTGTGGGAGTGAGTTTCCCAAGCAGGCTCGTCCCTGCAGGGGCGCATGGGAGGTGCCGACTCGTGGGCGCTGACAGCCTCAGCGTCCAGTGCCCAGCTGGAGTTCTGTGTGTTGTTCTAGGATTTAATTTAATAGAGGGCGGCCCCAGACCTGGCGTCCCTCCTGTGGGAACTGACCCTGGATTTCCAGGGTTTGCCGCACTGGAATGCACGAGCAAGCCCAGGGAACGCAAGGATAGGTGCATGGACACAGAAGGGCGTGGATCTTATTTCTCAGTACAAATGCCTCCTAGAGACAAATGCCACGAGGACCAGTTTCTTTTGCTTTGGGGCCAGTATTTGGAATTGTAACCACAAGGTTCGCAGCAGTCAGGCAAGCAGGTGGGGGCCAGGGCCACGATGCAGAGGACTGTGTGGTGCCGGGAGGGGCTGTTGGGGGGCATCCCCTGCCGAGACTGGCCCCTGATGGCTGATACTCCAAGGCGGGCCCTTTGCGCACACGACGGGACGCTCCAGGCCTGCACCAGCGCCGGGTCGGGATGCCTCACTGTTCTCGTTCCCGGCTGCTCACTTTGCCGCGGACTCCTGAGGACGGGTCTGTCAGGGGACAGCGCGTCTGATGTGTGTAGGACCACCCATAACTCTCGCGCAGGTGACCCCGGCACGCAGACATTTCCCCATATGCGAACGAGCAGTGGGCTTGTCCGGGGAGACTGCGGTGGACAGAAAGGTCCGGCCTTTGGCTAGTCGATGGTCTTTGTCCATGGAGACTCACTCGAGCCGCAGAGACACGGGGCTGGCGATGTCTTCTTCCACACATTTATTCTTGGTCTTGGGAACAACCTGAGCCCCAAGCGACCCTTGGCAGCTTTCAAGCTGGACTTGGGCCTTGCTGATGGGGTGTCTGCATCCCTGGGGGCCCCTCTAAGAGGACACACAGACGCCGTGGCTGCGTGTCTGCTGCGGTTTGAACTCTTACGCGTGCATTTTGCCGCAGACACTCAAGAAGCGCAGCCGTCTGCTGCATCTGCGCCGTTTCTGGTGGCTTTGGTCATGCTGGCTCGTCGGGCGGGCTCTTGGGTAACTTCCTGTGAACAATTCTCAAACGGGATGTGTTTGAGGTCCTTGGCTGTATTGTCTAAAGCTGAGGTCCGTTGGGACCACAGCCCGCGGGAGCACCTGCAGGGCCGAAATGGCAGCAGATGGGCTGCTTGTGTTTTATTTTAGGTGCTTCCCCAGCTTATGAAATGCTGTAGTCGGGCGTTCCAAAAATCCCACCTTCTCACTTACGCCGTTCCTGGGCTGCGGTATTCCTGACAAGACAGGAAGCAAGACGCGCTCGCTCCGGCGGCACCGCCTGTCTGCCCCGGCGCCGGGACCTGCCGGCACGCACGCTCCAGCGGCACCGCCTGTCTGCCCCGGCGCCGGGACCTGCCGGCACGCTCGCTCCGGCGGCACCGCCTGTCTGCCCCGGCGCCGGGACCTGCCGGCACGCTCGCTCCAGCGGCACCGCCTGTCTGCCCCGGCGCCTGGACCTGCCGGCACGCACGGCCACGCTCCAGCGGCACCGCCTGTCTGCCCCGGCGCCGGGACCTGCCGGCACGCACGCTCCAGCGGCACCGCCTCTCTGCCCCGGCGCCTGGACCTGCCGGCACGCACGGCCACGCTCCAGCGGCACCGCCTGTCTGCCGCGGCGCCGGGACCTGCCGGCACGCACGGCCACGCTCCAGCGGCACCGCCTGTCTGCCCCGGCGCCGGGACCTGCCGGCACGCACGCTCCAGCGGCACCGCCTGTCTGCCCCGGCGCCGGGACCTGCCGGCACGCACGCTCCAGCGGCACCGCCTGTCTGCCCCGGCGCCGGGACCTGCCGGCACGCACGGCCAGGCCCCGGGCACCGCCTCTCTGCCCCGGCGCCTGGACCTGCCGGCACGCACGGCCAGGCCCCGGGCACCGCCTCTCTGCCCCGGCGCCTGGACCTGCCGGCACGCACGGCCAGGCTCCGGGCACCGCCTCTCTGCCCCGGCGCCGGGACCTGCCGGCACGCACGGCCAGGCTCCGGGCACCGCCTCTCTGCCCCGGCGCCTGGACCTGCCGGCACGCACGGCCAGGCTCCGGGCACCGCCTCTCTGCCCCGGCGCCTGGACCTGCCGGCACGCACGGCCAGGCCCCCGCGCTCCGGTGCCGGGCGTGCTGCTGTGACGGGCACCGGGACTCTGCTTTCGGGGAGCCGCAATGCAGGCTGGACGCCTCTCCTGGGAGGATTCCGCCCTCCACGGCTCTAACAAGCGTGAACAGACTGCAGGCAGGGGTCGAGTAAAGACGCACCAGCCCTGTTCCCCGCAGGTCAGGCCCGCGGACGCTGTATGCACAGGGAATGAGCTAACGCTTCGGTTTCTCGCGCCTGGGCGCAATTGCTGTGAAGCCTTGTCCGTGTCCGCTTATGCCACGATGAAATAAATCATTGGAAATGCTACTGCTCCTGAGTCTGTGCCGTGGTTGCTTCTCTGCCCCCCCCTCCGCACCCCGACAAGCAGAGCGGAGCCCCAGGTGAGCTGCCCTCCCTCGGGAAACCAGAAGCGTCCTCACCTGGGCCGCGGAGGTGCCCGCCTTGTCTGCCAGGCCCGTGCCGGCGGCTCCCCTCGGTGGATGAGGGTATGATGACCCCCGAGCCTCTTTCCAGCCCCCACGTTTACGCTCGATGGTCTCTTCACACTTACGAGGTGCCTGTCCACGCCTCCACCGCTCACCTGTCCCTTCCCCCTGCCCGCGGTGCCACGCGTTGGTTTCCACCTCGGCCACACCTCTGGGTCTCCATGGTCACTTACTCCTACAAAGGGAAGCCTGTAGACCCAAACATCCCTTACAGTTCGCACTCCCCAGGATCACGGGCCCGTGCCATTGTTAATTTGTAGGGGTTCGTTAAGAAATTATTTCTTTTCCTCTTAAAAATATTGTTTCATGGGGCGGGGGGCTGGGGGATGTAACTTGGGCTAGGGGGACGCAGGAGCTCCCCGACCCGAGCTTGCCGTCTCTCGCTTCCTAATGGCTTTTCCCCTGCCAATCCAGAATTCAATCTGAACTTCCGCACAGCTGCAGTCCCCCCCCCCCCTCGAGTTCTGGGGTTCTGATAATGGCCTGGGATGAGTTTCTTGGCCTTTCACACCTTTTCAGTTAGATGTAATGCCACAAAACACAGGGGCTTTGCAGACAGAGGTGATGCACTTTATAACAAGTTGGGGCCCACGGAGGGTGTGGGAAAGGCTCACCTCGCTGGTCTGAGATTCTCGTCCTGTGAGAAAGGAGGATTTCCTTAAAACCACTTCCGGCAGATGAATTGACATCTGTGTTTGCCGAGGGGAGTTATTGGGCTCAATTCTTCAGAGAGCACAGCGGCCCCCGAGCGCCTTCCTTGGGGACCATTTTGCTGGTGGCTGGTGGCCCTGCCCTTTGGCGCTAACAGGACATTGACCTGGGCACTGCGCTGTCCCAGACTGACCTGCTGGTTCCCGCAGATGCCTCCGAACATTCCAGCAGCAGGAAGTAAGCAGCCGTGTCCCAAGGCGGTCCCGCTAGAAGCGCGTCACTGGAGCGTTTCGGGGAGGGATCCGGCACTGACCGCTGATCACCGACAGCGGGTCATTACACTCCATGAAGCTGTCCCCTGGTGCTGGCTGGGAAAGGTAGAAAAAGCACCAAGGCAGGACGTCGTCTGCGTTCATTCTGAGTGGCGGGTCTGTCCCATTACTGGAACCTGTGGGACGCCCGACTCCATGAACGGTCACATTTCCGTACCTGCATCAACAATGCCATCGGAGCGCTGACGGGTCAGCTGTGCGCACACCCTGCTGCAGGCACCCCCCGGGTCGGGGCTTCTCAGAGTCCGGGAGAGGCCCTTTGCGAACTCCTAAAAAATGCAAAATCCTAGGTCCCAACACGAGAGGCTCCATTAAAGCTGTCCCCGGGGAGCCAGGAGTTTGGGTTTTCACAAACACCACAGGTATCGCCGGAGCTCAGGGCCGCGTTGTGTGCGGGGGTCCCGCAGGGTGCGACGGTCCCCATACAGCCCAGGTCCCCGTGGCGCTGTGTTCGCTGCCGACACCTCTCCAGGGCTGCCTCTCGTCCCGCACCTGTCGCGGCGACGCTGCCTGTGCTGCTCCGGCTGGATCGTCCTGGAGAGGTTGTGTTTGTCACACACCGTGAGTGGGGTGCAGGAAGGCACTAAGAACCAGCTCCTTATGATAAGCCGCTTACATGCTAGTGAGGGAGCCCAGACACTCAGCAAGGCCTGCAGTGTCCAACCCCGTGACCTTGGGCTGGGGAATCAGAGGCAGTTTCTGCACCTGAGCCCAGCAGGGACGCTTGCCGGCAGGTCCGGTCTGTGCGGCTTCCGGCGGTGGAGGCAGCACGGCACGGGGTAGTCCCGTAACCCTCCGGCCGACGCGCACAGCCTCCCGCACCTCCTCTCCCCCCACCTCCGTCCCCGCTGGTCGGGGCGTCGTCGCCACTGATGAGCCCCCGTGGACACGTCCTCATCCCCCCATCCTCAGTGCACGTCAGGGTCACTGTTGGTGTCGCACACTCAGGGGTTTGCACGAATGTGTGGGGACTCCTACCTGCCATGACAGGGTCACACGGAGTAGTGTCACCGCCTAAACCCTCTGTGCTCCCCTGCCCTCCCCACCCCAGCCCCCGCCCTCCCCCTCCAGCCCCCCCACCCCCAAGTCTCCCTCTCCGTCGTCATCCCCTGGAAGCCACTCATCTGTTTACTGTGTCTGTAGTTCTGCCTTGTCCAGCAGGTCACAGAGTTGGAATCACAGAGCAAGTAGCCCTCAGACTGGCTTCCTCCACTGGGTGAAGCACATTGGAGGTTTCCCCGTGTCTTCATGGTTGGGTGGCTCATTTCTTTTTAGGGTTAACCACTATTCCAGGGTCTGAACACACCACAGTTGACTCAACCACCCGCTGAAGGACACCTTGTTTGGGTCCAGGCTTTGGCAACTATGGATAAAGTGCGCAGGTTTTTGTGTGGACATGAGTTTTCAGTTCATGTATTATTTTAGATCAACTTTATCAGGATACAATTTACACACAACCACATAGCCTCATTGTCAGTGTACAGGTCCATGACTTCTGACAAAATACCTACGAACCCAGATACAGGTACCCTGAGTTCCTGTACAAAATACGGAGCAAGTGCTTCCCTGCGGACCTCACCCGACTCCTTTGCTGCCTGACCCCACATCCTGGCCCTGGGCGGTCACCATCCTGCCTCTGTCACTAGAGATCAATTTCGTAAACATGGAAACACACGGCATTTGCTTTTTTCTGTTCTTCTGGTTTTTCATGCGGCGCAGTGGTTTTGAGATCCATCTGTGTGTGTATCAGTCATCTGCCTCTTCCTGCCTTCCTCTCTCTCTCTCTCTCTCTCTCTCTTTCTTTCTTTGTTAAACTGTTTTTAAAGCTTGTTCCTCAAAGCAGATGCAGTATTTAAAGCCGGGGCCGGCAGGGACTGCTGTGTGATCAGCGCGAGCGCGGGGTTAATGAGAGCGGCGAGCGGCGGCGGCCCACTTCCCCAGCCAGATTTCTTGCCAACTGGTAAGTGACAACGTTGATGTTTGTGTCTTCCTTCCGAGAATCCCCCAAATCCGGCCGTCGGGGTGACAGGGTCTAGTCCCGGGCTGGCGTCGGGGGCTGACCGGGTCCTCCCGAGCTGGAGAGCGTGCGGTCCGACGGGCCTGTCCGCTGCTCGCTTGGCTCTCACCGCCGGCTTCTGGCCCTTCCCTTCCGTTGGCTTCGGTGGGACTCGCGCGATTTTCTCATGTTGTGGGCAGCCTTAAAGGCAGGCGACATCATTCTGGGATAAAAGGGGGCACGAGCCAGTTGGCAAATGAACTCGGGAGCTGCGGCTGAGGTGACCTCCGCCCCCCGCCACGTTTCATCCGGGCTGTCCCTGCGGAGCAAACCACCGAGACCCGGAGGCCCTGCGGAGCGCCAAGCCCCGTCACTCGGCTGTGGGAACAAACAGCTTCCGCGGGCTGAGCGGCCACGGCAGATGCCACACTGTGCAGCTCACGCACAGGGTCGCGTTCACGCCTCACGGACGTGTCATAGGGTCAGCCGGTCCCCAAGGGGACACTCACATGGCAAGGCCCCTTCAGGGCCACCTGACTTCTGAGATTAAGAAAGTGGCCCTTTCCCGGGGGAGCCCCCGCAGCCCACCTGCCCAGGACAGCCCGCCCACCTGCACACGCCTGGACCCGCCCCGCCCTCCAGGCGTGAGAGAGCCCAAGCTCGGACGCAGGCCCCGAGCCGAGTGGCCTTTGTTCCAACAGACCCGGGCGGACTCTCCACCCGAGGGCCTCGAGACCGTGACCACGTGGTGACCAGCTGTTGGATTCAGCAAGATGGGGCACTTCGTGAGGGCCAGGTTTGTTCTGGGTGTAGGGACGCCGCCCTGAACCCCACCAGCAGCCCACAGCGCCCCTTGACCGGCGTCTGGTAGACAGAGAGGGAACCCCTGTGTCCCCTAGGGGGGTGGTCTCCTTCCCAGGAAGTGGCCCGGCGGCCACGGACCTGCTGCTCCTACCCCCAAGGGCGCGTGCGTCTGGGCATCAGTAATGCCGATTCTCTACACTCAGCAACGCCCGGAGAGCGGGTGAACTAGAAGCTTCCGCTTCATGTGGTTATTACTCAGGGGCTGAGTAAGCGTGTCTGAGGGCAGTCAGCATGACGGCCGCGCCACGGTCCTCGAGCCTGGGACACACTCGTCACCCCCACTGCCCCCTCTCCGGGCAGGCTGTGTGCACACCCCAGGGGCACCTCCCGACCCTGTGATGCACGGCCGGGCTCCACAGAGGTGGCCTGGCTTGGTGTTCAGGCCTCTGGCGGCCTTCGTGCGGGTTTGCAGCGCCCTGCCCGCCCCCCGACCAGCTCCCCTGCTGTCTTAGAGCCTCCGTGGTGCTGCATGGGAAGGCGGGCCGGCAAGGACTTCAGACATCCCCAGAGAGGGTCCACCTTGCCCTCTGCTGTCGTCACACTGAGCGCCTGTCTGAGGGACGCCCTTCCAGGGAGGGCCACTCACCGTCCCCTCAGAGTCCCCGGTAGCATGCCCACACCCTTGCCTGGAGCGCAGGCCCTGGCCCAGGGGCTCCACGTCCAGCCCCCACCAGCCTTCTGTGCCTCCCTCCTGCCTTTCCTCCTCTTTTCCAGGCATTCCGGCTGCCTCGCTGCCCCCACACAGCACTGACCTGGGATCCCCTCTGTCTGGGCCGCTGCCCCTGGGCTCCCCGAGGCTCCATCCCTCCCTCGGGAGGCCTCTGACAGCGGCCCACTCCCTCCCCTGCATCGGCTGCGTCTCCTCACGGGAAGGCTTTGGTTTCGTCGATGGATCTTATCCGCGTGCAGCTAGAGCTCACTGTGCGTTTATCCCCTCCCGCCAGTCAGCGTGGGCTTGTCTGCTGGGCTGTCCTCCCCGAGCCAGCCCGGCTTCCCTTGCCCTGGGCCCGGCTTCTCCGTCGGCACCTGCAGCGGGCCGGCGCTCAGCCGTGTGTGTATGTGTGTTGGGGGGGTGCTGGGAGACCCCCGGGCCCGGGTGAGAGCCCTGCAGGGAGCGCGGTGTGAGCCCCACTGCCCGCACGAGAGCGCGGAGGCTGGTCTCGGAGGACCCGTGCGCGGCCCCGGGGAGCGCTCTGCACCATCAGACGCGTCCCGACACGTGCGCGTTCTAGCCCTTGTGTACCTCCCAATCAGTGTTCCTTTCAGGGCAATTGTTATTTATTTTCAGTCATTTTATTTTATTTTTCATCCCGGCGCGTGCCTTCATCCTCACCCGTTTCCACTGTGCCCCCGCCCCTCCCTCTGGGGACCAGCAGGGTGCTCTCCGCGGTTAAGGGTCTGTTTCTCCGTTTGTCTCTCTCTCTGTTCTCCTTTGCATGTTTGTTTGGCTTGTGACATTCCACACGCGGGTGAGATCATCAGGGCGATCTGTAGGAAGCGTTCGCGCCCTTAGAGCACTCGACTTTAGCCAGCAGGCTCCCCGTCGGTTTGTAGGACAACCCGCCCCACACCCAGCTGCGTCGGACGCGTGCGCCCCGTCTTCGTGCGGGGCTTGCTCTCCCCTCAGCCTGTTTGTCCACGTCTGTGCTCAGCGGCCGCGCTCGCCGAGGGGCACGGGGTGACCGCACCCCAGGGCTCGGAATTCCTGCTCCGTCCCGCTGGAGCCGCTCGGCCCGGCGGAGCCCCCGCACTCCACCCATGCGTCCCTGGGTGTGTCCCGGGGCGCGCAGACACACAGACGTGTTCGGTGTGTGTTTAATCGATCCCCGTCTTTTCTCACCGTCTCTACACGTTTAAGAAAGAGCCGCCCCTGGTGCTTTGTGTGGCTCCCGCGGCCGCTGCCTGCGACACACAATGCCCATCGCAGCGGCCGCTCCTTCGCCGTCCTGTTGAGGGACTCGCCTCCCCGTAGCCGTGGGGAAGGAGCAGCCCCCGCCCCGCAGCCGGGATGGTGCCCTGCCCGGCTCTGAGGCCAGACGCACCCGGGAGCCCGCAGATTCTGTGAGTGAGGACGGGCCCTGCACCGGGCAGCAGTGAGGTCTGATCCAGGGTCTGTGGTGTGCTCGGGCCACGGCTGTGCCGGCCCGTGTGGACAGCAGGTCGGAGCAGGACACTCGTGGCTGCCATGGGCAGCTTCTCCGGCGTCCAGCCCGGAGCCGGTCCTCCCGGGAGTGCTCCCGCCTCCTCATCCCTGCCCGAGCCCCGGACCGAGGAGGGAAGACCTCGGTTCTCCTCCGGTCAAGAGCTGCCTCAGGGGTTGTTGCTGTTTAGAAAACGTTTTTACTCCTCAAAATGCCAGGTGGTTTTTCTGATTCGAGGGGTAACCGTCTGACTTACAGCCTGAGGGCGTCCCCCGTGTGGCTCTAGAGTCAGTGTTCCCGTGCGTCCGTCTGTCCGACCGTGTTGGAGAGGAAGTGTGCAGTGTGCTGAGCGGTGCCCAGCCCCCACTACCCCCCACGGGACCGGGGCCCCTGCGGGGCCAGAATGAGCACACAGGCCTGGTTTCCATAGTTCCCGTCTGGGCGGCAGAGCCCTGCCAGCTCCTTGGACGCCGCCGTGGGGACAGCGAGCAGGCAGGCAGCGCCGAGAGGTGGCCGGGCGCCTACCGCACCGCCTCTGCGTGTTCCGGGGGGATGGGCGCGGCCTGGGCAGCGGCCGCTTGTCCGCCGTGTGTGCTGTGTCTGCCGTGTGTGCTCCCGGCCGTTCGGCCCTCGCTTCCTTTTCCTGGAAGGATTTCATACGTGATGTCACTGAGTTCCCAGGCAGTGTTCTGAGCACAAGCTGCTTTCTCCACCCCCCGTCTTGCCTGTCACAGATTCCCTCTGTACGTCCTGGGAACAGGGACACAGAAGGCCAAGTGTCCATTGTCTGTGTGTGTGTGTGGAAGTCCGCGGACAAAGGCCCTTTCTCCTCGCGGGCCCTGCTCTGGCTCTCCCGCTGTTCCCTCCTCCTGGCGGGCCGCTGTCCAGGAACAGACGGGAAGACTCGTGGCCTCGGCGGCTCAAGGAGGCCGCTGGACTGGAGAAAAAGAACATTTATTGTTAATTCCCCACCATTTATGTTGACAGAGCGTTTTCTTTGATGTTGCTCGCTGTGTTTTTTCCAAAGAGCTGCAGGTACGAGTGATGTGTCACTAGAGACACGGCGGGCTTTGATTCCCGGCCCTGCAGGGCGGCTGCCCCCGCCCCGTCTGTCTCCGTCTGCCTCTGTCTTGGTCTCTGGCCGTCTCTCGCCGTCTAGGTGCTGATCGTTTATCTGGCACAGTTCAAGGGCCCCCATGCTTGGTTTTCCTGCACCCGAGATGCAGGTTCTCGGAAGGGAGGGACGGTGCAGCGGCGTCACGGCTGTCGCTCCGGCAGACGTGGGGTGTGTGTCCTGGGAGAGCTGAGAAGATGCAGAGCCACAGCTGGGGGTGGGGGGCACAGATGTGAGACCCCCCCCCTCGGGGCAGTGAGCGGGGGCAGGATGGACAGGACAGGGCCTGGGAGTCAGGGGAGGCCGCCCTGATGCCCCTTAGACTGTGAGCCGGACTGGGAGGGAATCACAGTTACAAACCGGAATGGAAGAATGGAAACCGCCCGAGCTTAGCCCAGGACGTGAGGGAGATGACTGTCACGTGTGCACACACACTTGCACACACACACTCGCACACACACACTCGCACACACACTCGCACACGCACAGAGCGGACAGTGCACACATACGTGCATACACGCACGCACGGTGGACGACGGTCACGTGTGCACACACACTCGCACACACACGTGCACAGTGGACGGTGGCACACTCGCACACACACGTGCACAGTGGACGGTGGCACACGTGCACACGCACAGAGTGGACAGTGCACACATACGTGCATACACGCACGCACGGTGGACGACAGTCACGTGTGCACATGCGTGTGCACACACTCACACTCGCAGTGTGCACCCTGGCCTGCAGGCAGTGTGTATTCCTTACCACAGGTGTGCAAACTGTTGAGGAGCAGCTGCTGCCACAGCAGAGACCCCGCCCGGGCCGGGTGATGGGGGTCCGACCCCTGCGCTGCCTGCCGTCGGCGTCTGTCTGTCTTCCCTCCTCTCCGGACCCGGAGATGCGCTCCGGCACGCCTCCCAGTGTGCCGGCGAGGATGCAGGCTGCTATAGGCTACCCGGAGCCACAGAACCAGCAGGAAGCCTCTATTTCTAGAAAGCGGTTTCTGAGGAGGTGCTGGCGGCCATGTCATGGGGCTGGGACGCCGAGGGATCCTGTCCTGCAGGCTGGAGGCCCGAGGCTGGGCGTGCGGGTCGAAGGCCCCAGAAGCAGGCGTCTGTTGGCAGAGGATGCGTGATGCAGTCGAGCAGAAGGGCCCCGAGGACGGCGTGCGTCCCACCCGCGCTGGCGACGGTCCTCACTCATCTCTGACTCAGTGCTGGGCCCTTCGGGAAATGCCCTCAGCCCTTCCGCGATCGTGTTTCATCTGGGCGTCCTGCAGCCCAGTCACCTTGACACGCAAACCCACGGAGGCAGACAGAGGACGGGGCGGCAGCGGCTGCAGAGCAGCCCAGGGACCCAGGCCAGCGGAGCTCGGCCACACAGCCCGCCCCGTCCCACGCCGCCGAGGCTTCGTCAGGGCTGCTGTCCTGCTTCTTGCTTCCGAGTGTCGCGGGCCGTGTCTGTGCACACGCGCGCATCCGGGCCCCGCCCTGACTTGAAGCCGTCGTGAGAGAGGTTTTGTCTTCTCCTGTTTCCGTCATGCTTCAGGTGACCCTGAGGCCATCAGTGCCAGCTTTGGGGTCTGGATTCTCACGGCAGGACGGGCAGGCAGGATGCCGTGCTCAGCAGGGCCCTGTGACCCCAGGGTCTCCCCAGAATGGCGAGGACCGCGTGGCCCACGGCGGGCTGTCCTCCTGCACTACCACCATCTGCTGGACAACACGGAACATTACACTCTGGGGACAGACGGTGACACTGGGGACATGGAGTTAGGTAAACAGCAAAATATTTGAAATGACGTTACAGCCACTGTAGAGTAAACCAGCACATGTCATGTATTTCCAAATTCTTTTCCATACATGTCACGTTATTTTAAATAGCGTCGTGCGACAAGTGCTTGTCAACGAAGGCACGGAAATGTGTGCTTCTTTTCAAAGGTGATGCATGTCCCGGACGGGTGACCCAAGTCCTGGGGCGACACGTGTTTGTGATAATGACCTAACACGCGAGGGCCCCTGTGTGTGCCTGTGAGGAGGGGTTGGAAGTCATTCTCGTGGGTGACGTAAGTGGATTCCTTTTGGAAGAGCCCAGCTGTCAGCCTCCGGTTATTAGAAACAGGCCAGAAAACTTCCACCCGGTGCGGGCGATGTAACAACCCGCCAGAGGGGACGCTTGCACAGAACGTCACTTCCCGCAGCCAGTGTCACCGAGTGTCCAGGACGACAGGACTGCGTCTCGCTCACACCCTGCCCTGGAGGCTCCTGGGCACCTTCCCTGTCTGTCCCCAGCACAGCCGGGGTCACCAACCGTGGCAGCTGGTTCGTGTGGACAATCGTGGGTTGGGTCTCGCTGTGGCCCCTCGGAGGGCATTTCGAGGCCAGCCTAGATCCGGGTCCCCTGTCCTGCAGTCCTCACGCCGCAGGCTTTTCCCTCACGGCCATCGCAGCTCCGACGCTGACCCTCCCGCCGTGTGGTTGACACTGAACCGGGAGGGCCCTTACCCAGCAGGGCGTGTGCCCGAGCCCTCCCGGGAGAGGCACGGCGGGAGCCTGGGTGGGGGGCGGTTGTCAGAGCGCGAGGCTCTCGGGGCAGCTGGCCCGGCCCCTCGCTCTCCTGGAGGCTGAGCCAGGCTGAGGTGGGGCGGCGAGCTGTGGGGCTTGGCCCCGGGACGCCGGCTCCCAGTCTGGGCACGGACCCAGGCTCCGGCCAACTCTTGGGTTAGTTTTTTCCTACGGGCGTCCCGGGCGGCCTTTAGCAGGAAGACCCGCGGGTTTTGACGCCATTGCCTCGACGTGAGCGTGGAGATAAAACGGACGTCCTGTTTGGGGCGGCACCGGCGGCACGGCTTGACTGTTTCAACCATATTTTGCTGCTGGAAGAATCGAGGGAAGAAGCCAGCTTTTCCATTTGCCGCAGGAATCACCGAGCGGGGACACGGCCCCTGGACCGCGGCGCGCACACGGTGCTAGTGCTGTGTGAAGGAGGCAGGCTAGTGGCGTGGTCTGCGGGCTTGCCTGAGCTAGTTGTGCGGCTAAAGCAAGCTAAGGTTTTCCCTGAGCGTGTGTGTGTGTGTGTGTGTGTGTGTCCATATATTTGCATAAATTTGCATACATTTGTGTGTATTTGCATGCGGAGTATCCGTGTCGGGGAGTTGGACACGAGACCGTTTGCTACACGAATCTAAGGAACAGTGAGTCGAATCGAGGTTCTGGAGAGAAGAGTTAATACTTGGGATCTCCTGCACACGCGTGTGTGACGCGTCATGGAAATGGGGGGTCGCTGGTGATTTCAGTAAAGCCTGGTGGCGGCCCCAGAAACGGACGCTGACGTGTCATGGGAATGGAGTGGTCCTCCGTGAATTTACAGAGTGTGCGCGTGCACGTGTGTGCGCATGCATCTGTGTGCATGCGTGTGCGCGCGTGTATGCGTGTGCGTGTGTGCGTGTGCATGCGTGCACAGAGCACTCTCAGGTCACATTCTGAGCGTCCTACGAATCCTGATCTCTAAGCACTTGCACTTGAAGTTGTCGGGAACACGTTCACACGCACCGGCAGTACTGCCCCGCCGTCCGAGCTCCATGTGCCGAGAAGCTCCCTTGCTGGGTGGAGCGCGGCCGCTGGCGTGGGGCACGGTGGCCGGAGCCTCTCAGGAGCACCCGGTGACCGTGTCCGCAGACGGAAGGACGGCACGTCCCCCCTCGGCTCCTGGGCTGGAATCCGTGAGTCAGCCCCTCCCACACACTCCCACAGAGAGCGCAGAGTCTGTGCCTGAGAAAACAGGCGCTTTTAGTTGAGAAACAAACAGTTCTTTTAATTGAACATGTTTTTGCATCAACGACAGAGAAGAAAAGAAATACCCCCCCCCCCAGCCAAATACCAGGTAATTTAGATAATCGAAACCAGCAGTCAGCAAACTCTTTCTGGAAAGGGCCACATAGTCAATATTTTAGGTTTCGGGAGACCATGGGTTTTTCTTTGTTTATGTTCGGTTTTGTTTTTATGACCCTTTAAAACTGTAAATGCCGTTTTGACTGAGGGCTGTATGCAAAAAAACCATGTTTGGATTTGGCCCCAAGTAAAACCCGTCAGTCTGTGCACATCTCCTCTTTCCCCAAAATAACTAAGTCCTGCAGATGAGGGATTCCAGCGCGTGGGCCGTAGCCCGTGATCGGTACCTCCTTAGGACATCACAGAAGTCTTAAAAAGTTCACCCCAAATAAAACCAATTTTCCATGAATTTTATGAAGCGACATTTCTATAAAATTGGGGTCATTCGTGAATTTCTTTGCTTATTTTTTTTTTCTCTTGCAGGTTGCCCCCCTGGAGTCACTTTCCTGTCCGAATCACACCCATTAGTGCTTTCTGCTGGTGGCAGAGTCTCCGGGTTTCTGCTTGTTGAAAAACCAACAACATTGCCTTCGATCTGGGGAGAGATGCTGTCTGGGTATCAGAGACGGTCCCAGTGGGGCGGAAACCTCTGTGTCACTGCTCTGGGGTGGCCAGGGGACTGTGCTGCCCCCTGCCCAGACTCCTTTCTGCCTTCTTAGCGAGGTTTTCTCTCTTTCTTTGCTTTCCAGATTTCTTTTTCTTTGTGCGATCATTTAGGTGTGCATTTCTCTGTGCATCTTCTGCTTGGAATTTGCTAGGATTCTGGAATCTGTGGATTTGGTATTTTTCATCGATTCTGGAAATATTTCATTGTCCTTTCACGTTTTGGCTCTGTGACACTCTCTAATAAAGCGTATTTCAGAATGTCTTACTCTCTGCCTTTTGTAGCTCTTTCGTCTTTCTCTATATTCTTAGTAATTTTTGTCTCTGGATCATGAATTCTGATTTATATTCTGGATCTTGTGTTGTGCCAAAATCGGCAGTTAAATCCCTGCATTTTGTGGTTGATTTTGGTTATTTCACTTTTGTTTCTAAAAGCTCTGTTTACTTACTTTAAAAATCCGATCTGTACCTATTTATGGCGTCCTGTTTCCTTAGGCACCGTCGGGAATGTCCTCTATTTATTTCAACGGGGCAGCACGTATTTGAGCTCTGGAAGGGCTTCATGGAGCTCTAACTCACACATCGTACGTTCACCTGTTCAGAGCATAGGGTTCCCTGATTTGCGGCACCGTGGCTGGGCCCCCATCACAGGGTCCCTTGTAGCACGTCCTCGTCATCCCCAAAAGCAGCCCCGTCCCCACCAGCACTCCCGGCCCACTGTCCCTCAGCCCCCCGGCCATGAGTCACCCTCAGCCTCTCCCGAGGACATCTCACTGAGTGGCACTGCCCAGCGTGTGGTCTTCCCGGCAGACGCCCCGCACTTCACGGTGCCTGCTGTCAGCTGGCGGGACAGTGGAGTTGCCGTGGGTGCCGCGTGCCGTGCTGCTGGGGTGTTCCTGCAGTGGTTTCGCGTGGACGCCTGCTTCTGTCTTTCTGGAATGCGTGCCTGGGAGCGGAGCCGGGGCACTGCTCTGGGCTTCCCGTGCACAGGACCTGCTGTTCCCCGACTTGCGGCTGTTGCTGGAACACCCACCAGCAGGGGTGCAGGAGGGCTCCAGGTTCTTCCTCCTGCCTTTGCTGTTACAGCCCTGCAGTGGGTCTGCGGGGCTTTCCTTGCCGTGCGATCCGGGTTTCCCTGACGGTGGCGCTGGACGCATGATGGCGTCGTGTTTCGTCTGGTGGGTGGTGACGGAGGTCTCTGTGAACCTGCTCTCGGGTCCTTTGTTCCTTATGCAGGGGCCGTTTCCACGGTCGTTCCTTCTCTTTGACGACAGCCTAGTATTGTGTCTGGAAGATCCCCTGGAGGGAAAACTCTTTCCTGCCCATTGGGTTCCGTTTCCAGGGTTCATGGACATTATTAGGGTTCATGGCGTCTGGTGGGTGGGCCTTTACTCCGGGGGCGCCCCGGCGCCAAGCTCGAGCCTTAGTCTTCCCTGGATGGTGCTGATGGTTCGCCCCCAGCTCTGCTCCCAGCCCGAGCTGCACCCCTCTGGTTGGCGGTGGGGAGGTCGCCCACCCGGCCCCCCACCTTCCTCAGCCGTGGGAGTTTAATTTCCGCCTCCGAAGTGAGCCCGTCAAATCCAAGCTGTTCAAGGAAACTGGTTCCATGTTCACCTTGTAGGACTTCTTATTCCTTTCTGTTCCAGGCTGGTATTGCTTATGGGGCTCCTCATCAGTTTTCAGTGTGTGTGTGTTGGGGGGGGTTCCAGAACCAGCAGGAGGTGAAACACAAGATCAAACGTAAAAACCAGGCCTGGAGAGAGAGTTGTAAGGAACTTCTCCCACAGTTGTAGGGGTTTGGCAAGTCCAAAATCTGTAGGGTGGGCGGCAGGCTGGAGCCCCAGAGAGAAGCTGCCGTTTGAATCTGCAGGTGCCACCGGCAGAATTCCTTCTGAGGGCGCCGGTCTTTGTTCTCTCAGTGCCTTCACCTGATGGGACGAGGCCCACCCACACGGGCAGGTTCATCTGCTTAACTCCAAGTCTAGGGATTTCAGTGTTAATCCTGTCCAGAAAATACCTTCACGGCAACGTCTACACTGCTGTTTGATCAAGCATCTGGGTACCATGGGACGGCCAAACTGACACATTACAGTTAACCGTCGCAGTGTATACACAGCATACATGTGCCTTCGTATATTCCCAAACGTATTTTCGGTGTAGGAGCTGTTACAAGTGACTAACCTGCCGTTACTCGGCTCGACGTCTTACACGGACGCGTCTCGGTTAGATACTGCGACTGTGACAAGATGGAGCCCAGTTGGGGTTAATATAATCTTTTCCCCAAAATTGCAAAAGATGGCTGGCAACACAATTACTTAAACGTGTTTCTAATCTTTCCCCTCTGTCTTATAAAGCGGATTTGGATTTCTTCTCCACGTTGCGGATATTGATCGATTTTCCCCTTAGCCGGACAAGGACGGTGCCGGTGGCTCGCGGCACCACCTAGTGGCTGCCGGTCACAGTCTCCCTTCGGCAAGGTTCCCAGGGCCGGGAAGGGTCGGAGCTTCCCAGGAGGCTGCCCAGCGCGGCTCCAGGTGTGACCTGGGGTCCCCCGGAGACCTCCGATAGCTATTCGGGAGGCGAGAGGTCAAAACCATTTTCATAATACTCGTGAGATCAGTGATCGTTTCAGTGATGCGGCCGGGGGTGGAACTGGATGGTTTGTACGATCCATGTGTGACGTTCCAGGCTCCGGAGGGGGAGGACCCGGCCACGTGTGGGAGAGAGCCCCCGCGCGCACCGTGGCCGGATGAGAGCGCTGCTGGCGTGGCTTCGGATTCTGAAATCGGGGTCGTGGCTCACCCTCGGGATGTCGCCGTGGGGCTGGGCGTGCGGGGGCCAGTCCACGGCTCCCCGCTGGCTTTCCTCCCCACGCAGCCAGAGCTTGGACCGCCACAGCCGCGTGCGGCCCACGCGCCCACCGTCTTTCCTTGAGCCGGGCGTCGCGGAGGTTTGCAAAAATGTGGAAGCTTGCCTCTCTAGCTGTTTTCTTGTTTCCAGAAAGGTCGTTATTTTTCACAGACATGTTGTTTGTGTTAACATCGAACAGGTCTTTCATTTTTGTTACTTTGTAACGAATCCATAAATACGTATTGTATAAATGTTCTGGCTTAAATTTCTAGTGTGGCAAGCACAGGTAGGTATGACCTACACGAATAAAAGCCGTTTGGGCATCAGTAATGTTTAAGGGTGCCGGGGCCCTGGGCGGATCTGACCCAAGAGCCTGAGGAGGTTTAGAGTGACGGAATGAGACTTGATAATCTCGGATAATTAAAAACAACATGTGATGTAGAATTCGGGAGCTGGGATGATTTGAGTCCAAGGATAATAAATACTGATTCATGGTTAATTTTGGATACTTTATACCATTTCATTTGTACATCCAAACAGTTCATGGCTGATCTTTCTATTTGTACTTTCCATAGTTTTAAAGCAGGTTCCGTTCCTGACTGGACCACATGTCTTACCTCTTTCCTTCCTTTTCAACAACCAAGTCAAAGAATACTTACTGGCTGTCTATTCTACGCCAGGCCCAGGGAGAGCGGTGAACTCTACAAAGAGAAGGAGACTAGTTTCTGCCTCTCCCGGGCTGGAATCGGAACAGCTTGTTTATGTACACATTCAGACATTGCCCAGTTTTCTAAAATCACTCCCAGATTTAACAGGTCATGTTGTAATTTATGAGTAACGCAGCGCCCTAGGGCCTTAGGCACTGGGATCTGCAGTTTTATGCCCAACGGGCCGCGTGGAGAATTTTATCTAAATAGCCCGTCCATTAGTAGGATGCTTTGTCGCTGGTGTAGCATGTGTGTTTCCCCCCGCAGAGTCTTCTGTAAGTGAGGAAGTTCTGTCCTCATAGGACAAATGCTTTTTAAGAAGAGTGACAGTCGGAGGCCCGAGTTTCGTGACGTGACCCGAGGGAAGCCGCCTGTAGTTTATAAGAGAAAACTATGTACAGAGCCCAAGGGGAAAAGAGGCTGAATGGCGTGAACTCAGCAAAAATACCGTGTTTTAGAGACAGAACAGCAGTGCCACCGAGAGAAAGCCTTCCCCTTCCGTGTCTCATGTCTGTGCCTCGTGGCTCCTGCGTCACTGTCCCTCAAAGTGCGCAGGGACAAGGCCTTCCTGTTCTTGGATGATTGTCGTGCGGGGGCGACAGCTGAGATGTGGGATCGAGTCTTGAGGAGGAAGAGAACCGGTCGGATGCAGATGGACAGGGTATGTGAGAAATTGATCATAGGAACTGGTCCCTAGTATTGTGGGGCCCGGGAAGCCCCTGGACCTGCCGTCCGTGAGCTGGATGGCCGGGCCAGCTGGTGCTGGAGCTCCATCCAAGGCTGGAGGTCTAGACCAGGGCAGCCAGTCCTGTGGTTCTGTTCAGGCCTCAGTGATGGCCTGATGGCCACCTGCCTTCCAGAAGGGGGGGTCTTTACTCAGTGTCCTGATTCACAGACACCCCAGAGGTTGGGTTTCACCAGCTCCCCCTGCTGCCTGGTCGGGCATCTGGAAGCTACCCTCCTCGGGTGACAGTAGGTACCTGCCTCTGACCCCCAGGGTATTTGTTAATAGGTCCCCGTTTGGATTCTAAGTTGTATGGGCCCCGCATTCCAGCAGAGCCACGGACAGTGGGAGGTGAGATAGATCTTAGTGACTCATTTGTTTGACTGCTCTGTTCTCCCTGACTTTAGTGGGTTAGGAATCTGCACTCCTGTGTCAGCCAATGTCACAGAGCTCATCGATGTCAGTCTTTGGGGTGCAAGCCTTGACCATCAGTCCTGTACCAACTATATGGCCATTTATTTGCTGTTCTTATCCGGTTCTTCTGGTCACTTTGCCGTGGATGAATGAGCAGCTTGGCAGGACAGCGGTGAACCCAGACAGACTTGCCGGGAGCAGGTGCACGTGCTGGGGACCCCTCGGCATGAGAGGCCTCTGACGGCAAGTTCCACTGCACCAAACGGAGCCGGAGAGTCGGGGAGCGGTGAGGACCCAGTGCCTGAGAGTGCGGGAGAGCCGGGCCTCGGTAGCTGGGCCGGCCTCGTGCGAAGCCAGGGCGCGTTACAGAGCTTCGCAGGATCAGTGCTGTCTTGACCTTCGTTTAACCCTGAGACGAAAATTCCTTCATCCCACATCTTCACGTGGGCTGCCAAAGCCGTGATCTTGTTGTGCTGGGACAACTGGGGACAGCTGTTAACGGCAGGTCTTAAAGGTTTCGTGGGCCAGCGGCGGAAGACGGAGGAAAACCAACACCAGCAGACTCTGGATCTCAAGTCAAGATCTCCCGCCCCTGGGGAGATGTTTCCATGCCTTGTACAAAGGCCCAGATCTTATCCCCCAAGCCCCTTGCCCCCCTACAGCACCTCTGAAGTGCGAGACTCAGGCAGACCCCACGGCTGGGACCAGAAATGCCAGGGAAGACACTGGATTCTAGTGGCTGTTCCTGACTCCTGTGGACTGAAGACTTCGGCCCTAGAGCCTCTGCTGTGAGCCTGTCAGCTGACCTGACCCGTCTGCAAACGACCCCATCACTCACCCTGGGGTTTTGGCCACCATCCTGTGCTGAACTGGACAATGGCCTTCACCTTGACCTTGACCTGGGAACTGCTTCTCCCTCAAGGCTAAAGAAAGAGGGGCTAGACACCAAGATCTCTAAATTCTAGCTCAAACTCCCTGCATAGCCACGTAAGGCTGGACAGTTCGTTGTTTTTTAAGTCTGTGTGGTCTTTGATCTCTGCAAGCGTGGGGCGAAGCCAGAGGACCGGGCAGGCGATTGCCACTTGTTCCGTCCAGTGCTGAGAGTCCGCGGGGGGCCGGCCGGCTTCCTATCAGCAGCAGCCCCCCCACCCCCGCCCGCTGGAGCCCAGGGGCACTTGGCTTGTCTCCTGCTCGCAAGGGCAGGGCCCGCCCTGCCAGCCTCATGGACTCGCGTGCCCTCGGTCTTTTCTTATTTTATTACAACCACCATTCTTTCAGGCACATGGCTGGGCTGCATGGTCCGTAATCTCGAAGCCATTAAGGGCTTTCAGAATAGAATCCTCTTGGCGCGGCCGGCCGCGGCTCTGGTGCCTGTTTCCTGGATCCTGTCCTGCGCCCGGCAGCTGGTGACCCTGTCCCGGTGCGGTAAGGCTCCCTTCCCTGGGCCTGAGCGTTCCGGATTGAAATCATAGCGTATGGGGGCTTAAACCAGGATCATGTCACCCAGACTCTCGCTTTACAGATGGGGAAGCCAAAGCCCGGGGCGGTCGGACAGATTCTGCCTGGGTCACGAAGCTTTGACAGCAGATTAGCGAACTTAGCGGCCAGGCCTGGAGCCTGTGCCCTTGATGCCCGCCCCAGGCGCTGTGGCCAGATCTCAGCGGCGCTAACCTCCTCGAGATTACTTAATGACCCCGTCGAGATAAACTTCCCACTAACGGAGGGCCGCGTCTGTAAATAGAAACCTGTAAATAGAATCTACAGGGTAAAAAAGGTGCTTCTTGCGTTCCTCCCCCGTGCAAGGCACTATTTCAGTCGGGCTCGGGGGTGGTTCTGAACCCACTTCTGTGTCTACACAAGCCTTTGGCCCCGGGTATGGTCAGTGTACAAAAACGGCAGGTGGGTGGTTTTGACCCGCGCAGATGGGCAGTTCTCATAGGTTTAAACTGAAGCATGGAGATCGCATGAAGGGCCACACTGTAATCTTAAAAATACCAATAGAGGGGACACACCGTGTTCTGTGGGCTTCAGGTCTGCGACGCAGTGACCCAGCAGTTCTGTGCGTTGCTCACGCTCCTCTGGAAGGCAGCGGAGACGCGGAAATGCACGGTTGCCCGCACAGCCCGAGGGACCTCAGTCTTAGCTTTCCCTCCGCACGCCCGGGTCTTCGTATCTCCCGGGGGTTTCCTCCCTGCTGGCACAACGTCTGTCCTGTCACTGGACCAGAAGAGCCTTGCGAGTCACAGAGGAGCTTGTCCCCACTCAGTCCGTGGGCTCTGCGTTTCCGTGGCTCTGGCCTGCGGCTCCCAACACCCCCCATCTCACTGAGGGTCACAGTGGAGGTCACGCCAGGCAGAACGCACATGTGATACAGCTCGGGCCTCCTGCCAGGCTTCCTAGGCTATGTTTTGATCTGCAAAATATGGAAAAACTTTGGGCTCCATTACAGAGACATGGAGTAACGCCCGAATACCAGACAATCCAGTTGCTTTGAAGTTTGGGAGGACTCTCTGTTTTGTCATTCTCGGTTTCTTGTTAACGCAGACGCGGGCACGTTAATGGCTCTGTCGGGCTTGTTCACCCGGGAAGCGGACGGTTCTTGAAATGTGTCTCTAGTCCCGTGGTGTGGCCATGGTGTGGGCCGTGAGACGGATGAGCAGGTGGTTGCCACCAGGAATGTGTGGTTACCGGCCGACACAGGGCTCTGGAGGAAAGAAACGTGGCTTTTGGGGTTGTGAACGGAGGGCCCTAGCGTAACTCGGGGGTCAGAAGAGGTGTCTGGGGAACTGGTGTTCGAGGGGGAGCTGAGGGTTCCCCAGGAGACAGGCAGATGTTGCGGGAGGTGACCCAGCAGAGACCCTGGGGCCAGGCGGGGTGCTGTGTGGGACCGGGGTGGCTCCGCAGGGCACAGTTAGGCACGACCAGGGTTGGAGAAGGTCTGGCCGCGATCCTGAGCCCGTGGGCAGAGGCGGTGGCAGACGAGGGTGGGGGTGGCCCGGTGCTCTGACACCGTGATGCTGCACGGGAAGGAGGTGGCAGGGGCAGGGGGACCAGCAGGGATGACGCTCAGGATGAGGGGGTGGAGGACGGTGTGCAGGGCTGACGGCTCGGCCCCCCAGGGGCAGGGGACACCGGTGGCGGGAAACATGGAGAGCCTGGGCCCGGCTTTGTCCTGCCGACTCTGAGGTGCTTGAGGACAGCCTCCCACGCGGGCTGGTTCTGACCGACGGCAGAGTCAATGTGGGCCTCGGGAGGGAGGAGCGGGCCCTTCTGGCTGGCGGCTCGCAGAGCGCGCCTGACCCTGTGTGACCTCGGGGGTTTCTGCACAAGAGGGAACAGAGTCCACACACTGGTGGGCATGTGGGCCGTGGTGGGGGAGGAGGGAATGTTGTCGAGTCGCTGAAGCTCTTAAGTTCTTACCATTGGTTGTATCTGTCAGTTTTAGAATTTTCCTTTTATCCTTTAAAAAGGTCAATTCCAGGAGAAAATCAAGATGACTTTGGGTATGACGATGACATTAGACTTCGCATCAAACATATGATCCGTGACGGGAATAATCGCTGGATTTCGTGACAACGGAAAACTGCTCCGGGAAGAACAGCTGAAGAGGTTGGGCAGAAGGTCACAGTTGGAGGCAAATATTTGCACAAGACACTTGTGTTACCTAAAATATATAACAAACTCTTAAAACTCAACAACAAAATGATCAAAACCTGATTAAGAAATGGGCAGAAGCCTCGGACACTTCCCCAAAGAGAACAGACGGCACGGGACGCCCCACGTCACGCGTCATTGAGGAAATGTTAGTGAGACACGCCGCACGCCTGTGAGAACGGCCCACGCCGGAGGGCCGGCCACGCCGCGTGCTGGCAAGGATACGGGTCGGCAGGAGACCCCGCTCGCGGCTGGCGGGTGCAGAGTGGAGCAGACACCTCGGAGGACAGTTTGGTGTTTTCTCGCAAAAGGAAACATGTTCTTCCCGTGGGACCAGCAGTGGTGCTGATGAGTTGAAAAGCCACGAAAATGGGTTTCATGAGTTGCAGATTTATGTTCACGGAAGAGGCTGCACACGGATGCTTACCACAGCCTCATTCACAATTGCCACAACTCGGAAGTCACCAAGACGTCCGCCAGTGGGTGCTGGGTGAGCTGTGGTCCCTCTGGAAATGGAACATCATTCAGCCCTAGAACGAGCCATCAGGCTTCGAGAAGACACGGCGGAACCTGCAATCCGTGTCATAAAGTCACAGACGTAAAGAACCTCCTGTGTGATTCCAGCTCGGACATCCTGGGAAAGGCAAAACTGCAGAGGTGGGACAAGATCATCCGGGGGCGGTTGGAGGTCAGGGAGGGAGGGACAAGCAGGGGGCACCGGGGGTTTCGGGCAGTGAGATTGTTCTGGGTGACACCACAACGAGGGGTACCTGTGATCACGCGTTTGCGCAAATGCACAGTGTTCGACACCAAGGGTGTCCCTGGTGTGGACAGCGGGCCCTGGGGGATGACAACGGGCTCATTGCTGGTGACAAGGGCACCGTCTCACGGGGGTGCTGGTGGTGGCGGAGGCTGTGTGTGGAGGGGCAGGGGCACATGGGAATGCTCTGTACTCTGAAGTTCTCTGTGAACCTAAAGCCAAATCTAAAAAATAAAGTATTTCAGAAGAATAAGGAGTAAATGACAAGAAGTGTCTATGATATTCTTTTAAAAAGTCCCATTCTCTGATGAGATTCCCCATCTTAGAATCTTTTCTTCTTGGACATGGTCACAGCAGACATTTTAAATTGTGTATGATAACTGCATTGACTTGGGGGTCTGTGAGCTTTTGGATTGTTATTTTATCCTCTTGGTGCCTGCACTGGGCCGAATGGCTGCACCCCCCACCCCCACCGCATTCAGGTCCCGTGGTCCCAAATAACGTGACTTCATTTGGAAATAAAGTCTTTGCAGATATGATTACGGATTGTGCTAAGGCCGTAGTAATCACAGGGGGTCCTAAACCCGGTGAGTGCCCTGAAGAGGGACAGAGAAGACAGACTGACAAGGTGCTGTGCAGACAGACGGAGCCTGGAGTACGGGGTCCGCAGCGCTGGAGAACAGGGGCCCTCAGAAGCTGGAGGAGACGCGGAAGGGCCCCTCCTAGAGCCTCAGAGGCTCGCAGTCCCCTGGCACCCTGATTTTTGACATCTGGCCTCCAGAACGGAGAGGGATTAAGTTTCTATTGTTTTAAGCCACCGAGATTGAGATAATTCACAGCGGCTGTGGGAACAAACGATCTTCTTGCCTAATGAATTGTGCTTGAATGACTGAAGTTGCCTAAGAAATACTGTGCGGTTCTGAGTGAGGCTGGTCTCATGGAGTCGCCGTTTGCTCTCTGCCCCGGCGGTGCTCGGTGGTGGAAGTCGGCGCTGGCCCCGGGCTCACATCCGTGCCCCTTTCCTTCATCCTGGCCTTGCAAATCCTGGATGCGTCCTCTGGCTCCAGCTCCAGCGGCCCCGTGACCTTGCTGAAAAGCTCCACTGTTCTCTCTGCTACTTAGAGCTGGTCTGTGTGTCTGGCCAAGAGTTGGACAACGTCCAAAGATGAAAAGCAGCAAGCAGGAAGACATAGTTCCCTCTAGGGCCTTTCCCTCACATCCTGGCTGCCTGATCTGTCTGTCTGTCCGTCCATCCATCCACCACCACCCATATACCTGTCTGTCTGTCCATCCACCACCACCAGCCATATACCCGTCTGTCTGTCCATCCATCCATCCACCACCACCACCCATATACCTGTCTGTCCATCCATCCACCACCACCACCCATATACCTGTCTGTCCATCCATCCATCCACCACCACCACCCATATTCCTGTCTGTCTGTCCATCCATCCATCCATCCACCACCAGCCATATACCTGTCTGTCTGTCCATCCACCACCACCACCCATATACCTGTCTGTCTGTCCATCCACCACCACCAGCCATATACCCGTCTGTCTGTCCATCCATCCATCCATCCACCACCAGCCATATACCTACCTGTCTGTCCATCCATCCATCCACCACCACCAGCCATATACCTACCTGTCTGTCCATCCATCCACCACCACCAGCCATATACCTGTCTGTCCATCCATCCATCCATCCACCACCAGCCATATACCTGTCTGTCTGTCCATCCATCCACCACCACCACCCATATACCTACCTGTCTGTCCATCCATCCATCCATCCATCACCAGCCATATACCTGTCTGTCTGTCCATCCATCCACCACCACCACCCATATACCTGTCTGTCTGTCCATCCACCACCACCAGCCATATACCCGTCTGTCTGTCCATCCATCCATCCATCCACCACCACCCATATACCTGTCTGTCTGTCCATCCATCCACCACCAGCCATATACCTGTCTGTCTGTCCATCCATCCACCACCACCAGCCATATACCTACCTGTCTGTCCATCCATCCATCCACCACCACCAGCCATATACCTACCTGTCTGTCCATCCATCCACCACCACCAGCCATATACCTGTCTGTCCATCCATCCATCCATCCACCACCAGCCATATACCTGTCTGTCTGTCCATCCATCCACCACCACCACCCATATACCTGTCTGTCTGTCCATCCACCACCACCAGCCATATACCCGTCTGTCTGTCCATCCATCCATCCATCCACCACCAGCCATATACCTACCTGTCTGTCCATCCATCCATCCACCACCACCAGCCATATACCTACCTGTCTGTCCATCCATCCACCACCACCAGCCATATACCTGTCTGTCCATCCATCCATCCATCCACCACCAGCCATATACCTGTCTGTCTGTCCATCCATCCACCACCACCACCCATATACCTACCTGTCTGTCCATCCATCCATCCATCCATCACCAGCCATATACCTGTCTGTCTGTCCATCCATCCACCACCACCACCCATATACCTACCTGTCTGTCCATCCATCCATCCACCACCACCAGCCATATACCCGTCTGTCCATCCATCCATCCATCCACCCATATACCTGTCTGTCTGTCTGTCTGTCATTTATCTTCTCTTTTCTTATTTACCTTTTCTCTGAACTTTTCGTTGTTCTGTGTAAGAGTCTTGTCCTACCAGAAGCCGCTGTGTCGTGGGTAGGAGAGTAACAGAGCCGGTCCCTCGCACACTCATCTCGTATCCCGCATGACCCACGGCGTAGAGTCCACGAGAGCATTAACGCAAGCAGATGTCTTGCGATGGAGTAGATGCTCCATAAACACTAATGTACGTATGTGAAGAATAAATTTTAAAATCTCTCTCTATAAAGTTGAAGCAGAGAATTGCCAAACACAGCTTTGTAAACTCTGGATTTCTCCGCTGGCTCTGGGCGCCATGAACTCCTGTGTCGGCTCAGTGAGTTTCTCACATCTCTGGCCTCTTCGTTTCGTGGGTGCTTCAGGCGTCCTTTCCTGAGTGCAGGTCTGGGGCGAAGGCGGCAGGGAGAAGCCGGGGCGTGTGGTGAACCTGGAAGCCCGCCCTCGGCGATGGAAGTTGAGTACGTCATACCAACACCGGCCTCGCGGGGGCCACCAGAGTCTAAAATAAGGGCAGGCGCATGTCAAAAACAGAAAAGGAATTTAAGGAAATCTAGCATTTCTTTTCCTAACTTCTCCTGAAAACGCCAGACGTGGGAGGAAGCGTAAGTGCAGTAACGTGAGTAGGTCAATGAACCCTCGTCTCCAAGCCGTGGCTTGTGGACCCGTGTTTGATGGACTCGGAGCGAAATACAAGGGAGGGTTTTTTCGCGGGATAGTCATCTGTTCCGTGGGTCAGTGGGCTGAGTGGGACCCCAGGGAAGCATTGGTTGAGTGTCTTGGGGATGAAAACAAGGTATTTCCTTTCTCTGAACAAGGTCAGACTCTCATGATGGACTTTTCAGAAGGTTCCCACGGAAGGACGGCGACCCATTCACCTCGCCCACGGGGGTTTCTCGAGGTTTAAACTACCCCTTCACGGTTCTGAGCAGGGAAGGCGCAGGTGCACATCTTTAGGGCGCAAGGCCGTCGTGATGCCGCGACGGTGTTTGCTGAGCACGAGGCGGGTGTTGCCAGGGTCACGCATGTTCGAACACCCGGAGACCCGTCCCTGGGCTGGTGGCCGGAGACGCCAAGGCCGTGTTGGTCCCACCATCTGTAGGGAGCAGGGCTTTTCTGTGCTGTAAGAATACAGCTAACATCATCTAAGCCACATAAGTCCGTCGGAGACCGACAGCCGTCATAGGATCTCACTCATCTGTAGAATTTAAGAACCAAAACAGAGGATCCCGGGGGGAGGGAGGGAAAAGTGAAACAGGATGAAATCAGAGAGGGGACAAACCATGAGGGGCTCTCAGTCACAGGGAACAGTGCTGCTGGAGGGGAGGGCGTGGGGGGCGGGGAAACGGGGTGGCGGCACGTGACGTGACGAGCACGGGTGTCCAGGCGACCGACGAGTCCCCGACCTCTGCCGCGGACACTACGGATGCTCTCGATGTGATCAACTGAAAGTAAATTGAGACAACACTCCCCTCCCCCCCCCCCCGTAACACTCAACCTACTGTCTTAACATTCTAAGCGGACGGTGCGTTTTCACCATGTGCTGCCGCGGGGCAAGAGCTCCCCAGACCGTGCCCCTCCTGCCTGATGGACTCCCGGTTTCCACGGGGCAGTAACTCCCCGATTCCCCGCTCGGCCCCGGCGGCCTGCGGTCCGTCTGCCTCTGCGAGCCGGACCCCTTCACGTGCCTCCCGCCGCGTGTCCCGCCGCGTGTCCTCGTGCCTCAGACATCGCGGCACGGTCGGGTCCCGCCGCAGCGCGCGGTAGGCAGCCTTCTGCTCGGGCCGAGCACCACCTGTGTGCACCGCATGTTCCCTCGGCTCGTGCGCTGAGGGACACGGAGGTCCCGTCCGGGCCTCGGCTGCAGCGGGTCGTGACGCGGTGAGTGTCGGGTGCCGGCGTCTCCTTCAGATCCGCCCCGTCCTTTCGGATGAAGAGCCAGAACTGGGCTTGGCCGGGTCACACAGGAATGTACTTTTTAATTTTTTGAGGAGCCTCCGCGCTGTTTTCTGGAGCGGCTGCCCCGGCTTGCGTTCCCCTCGGCCCCGCACGGCCTCCGAAGCGCTCGCGCCCGCCGACGCTCGCTCTTCTCTGGGTTTCTGCTGTGCGTGGGTCTGAGCCCTTCTGGCAGCGAAGGCCTCGCCTGCGCCGCGGATTGGCGTTTCCCCGGTGAAGAGCGGCCTCGAGCGCCGTCGCCCGTGGCTGCGGGCCATCCGTGTGTCTTCCCTGGAGACGTGTCTGTTCGGGTCCTTTGCCCATTTTAAAAACCGGACTGCTTTTGGTAGCGCACCTTCTGGTTTAAGGAATGTTGGGCAGACGTCGGGTATTTTAAGCAGATTAAAATGGGACTGAGGCCCAGGCGGCCGAGCGGCTCTTTAGATAATCTCTGCCGGCGTTTTCCTACGGCAGGTGGGAGGCGTGAGGCGGCCAGGGGCGGGCTGGCTCTGGGTGGGCAGCCTCAGGCCCCTGGGCTCCCAGGCAGAAGGGAAGGTGCTGAGACCCTCGTGGACGTGACGAGGTGGACATGGCCTGTGTGGCGGCAGCTCCTGGGGTTAGGGTTGAACAAGGTGGGGCCGGGGTCCCGGGTCCCGTCCACAGGCCAGGTCGGGGGGGTGTCTAGGTGGGGGGTGGTCGTGTGTCCCCCCACAGGCTGGGGTCGGGCAGCCCCACCACACCGCAACCCGAACGCCGGGACCAAATTCTTCCGGGAGAAGCGAATGCCGTCCACACCGGCGAGAACAGTCTGGGGGGGTCCGGGAGCTGTGGTGCGGGGATTAGCGGGGTCCGTGACTGGGACGTCTCGTGGACGAGGCCGCATCCTGTGTCTCTAAGCGTGCTGGTGGTTTCCTAGTGGCTGGCAGGTTCCATGCACACACACACACACACACACACACACACTCACACACACATGCACTGCCCATGGCTTCATCTGCAGAGGACAGTCCTGGACGCACCGAGATAGCCGAGCCTGCACGGGCGGTGCGGGAGGGTCTTAGACCTGGAGGCAGTGACGCTCTCTCCGGCCAGGGCCTAGCTCTGTCCCAGCTCTGCGTCCTCCGGCTCTGGCAGCCTCTTCCTCTTCGAGAGGCGGCGTCCGGGGAGGTCACACCCTGCTTGGGGGAGGGGCTGGAGCGTTCGGAAATTGTCGCGGGGTGTGAGGCGCTTGTAGGTCTCTGGTCTCTCCCTGGAAGCGAGACTGTTTGGTCGGGAGAGGCTGGTTTCCTGGGACGCAGGTGACAGAGAAGCCGTTTGACAAGAGGTGGGGCCTGTCATCGTCCGTTTGTGCCTGGAGGGGCCACCCCCCGTGGGTGGGGAGCAGCGGCCCAGGCTGCTCGTTCCCCCGGGACCTCCCCAGGGAGGGCAGCGCGGGCTTCCTTCTGGAGGGGTTGCTGGTCAGCAGAAGTACCACGCAGCGGCCTGTTTATTCGATGCCCCTCACCACACAGGCATTCAGTGAAGTGCTGGGCCACCGGGGGACTGAAGGGGAGCAGACACAAGGTGAAAGTAGATAGCCTCCGTTCAGTATGCGGGGGACACTCGGTGAGTCCGGTCAACGACGTCTGCTCTGGCTTTGTCGCGTTTTGCGGACACATTCGCTGACCCCTTCCGCTGGGCGGGTCCTGCGCCGTGTTCCTGATCTACCACACGTGTGAACCTGGAGAGTTTTTGGCGCGTGGGCCCTGGGGCATGGCATTTCCTCCGATTAACGCGACAAACTGAGCTGGTGTTACAGGTGGGCAGGATGGCGAGGTAGGCCAGCTGGCCGGCGGGCATACCCTCTTCACGCTGAGCTGTGGTTCGAACGGAGTCCTCTGGCTTCTGAGGTCCGGTCCACCCCACACGGCCCCTCCTCTTGGCGCCACGTGCCCGGGTCCAGACCACGGCCACGCCAGCTTGTGTGGGACACATGTGCACAACGACGGACACCCCACGGTCCTCTGGTGGTTACATGCCCGGGAAGCACATCTGTGCTATTAACTATAAATAAGACGGAATTTGGCAGCCGGGCACGACTCCTCTTTTGGGAAAGACCTTCCTGCTAAGTGAACTTCAGGGTGAGACTAGTGACAGCTTGAGAGTTTCTGGAGTAAAAGCAACACCAAGAAACCTCCCAAACACACAACCCCCGAGAGTCGGGTCCGCCGGCCAGTACTCAGCAAACGGCACCCCAGAACTCGGGCAGCTCTCGGGCTCATCCGGAAGCACCAGCAAAGGGCCTGGGGACCCTCAGCTCGCCAGGACTGAAAAGAAGGCTAAGAATTTGTGTGGGAGCGTTAAACAGAGTCGGAGGAGCGTCAGGCATGGCAGAACGTTGGCCTTACGCGCCTGTCCTGGGAGGAGAGAGGTGCCCTCCGTGGGTCAGGACGGACACTTGGCACTTGCCGACTTTCATTTTTTCCAGCTTGTCGATTTTTCCCTCCTAAGATCAGGCTGATGACTGATGATGTAGGTCATGGATTTGGGGCGAGGCCGTCCCTGTGGCTATATATAGCATCTTCCCAGGCCATAAATGGGAGAGAGGGCTGGGCATTTGGAGGGAGAAATAGCTGTGCCTTCTTCAGCCAGAGCCGCGTCGTGGGTGCGCTGGGTGAGGCAAGGCTGCTCTCCGCTTGGTCTTTTTCCTCTCTCTCCGGGTAAGTTTCTTTTCTCCTTTCCTTTTCTGATTTGGGGCTTTGCAGGAAGGACTAATGATGTGTGCCGAGGCTGGGGCCGTCCGGTTTCCTCGGTGGACCTGTTTCGGGGGAAGCTGGTGTGAGCCGGCACGTTCCCCGAAACACAGAAGGCAGCAAACGACTTGGCCTGAGTCTGTTTCTTGGACCAGATTTCAGGACTTGCTTTGTTTCCCGTGATCATGACCTTCACTGCCACCACAGGCGGTTGCCGCAGAGCCCCGGCCCATCAGCCCCTGGTCTGTGGTGGCTCCCAGGGGACCCTCAACCCATGCGCCAAGGTCTCCGCTTCCCTGAGAGTCTGAGCCAGGAAGGCGCCCGTGGGGACAGTGCAGGTGTGAAAAGGTGTGACATAGAACTGGTCATTTTCTGAAGAGAAGAAGGGTCAGTAGGTCATTTGCACGCCCTGGACACGGGTATCTGGGGGACCCTGGTCGCTGGGCGACCAGGCTGCTCCCTGGCTCTACAGGCTTTCAGCTGGGAGCGACAGCTTCTCACGGCTGTCTTCTCGTCTGGGCTCTCTGAGGAGCTATAATCCTGCAGAGTCGCTGGGCTCCGTGCCCCCGCTGGCGCCTGGCGCCGTTTTCCGGGCCTTGGAGCTGTGTCTGCCAGAGGGCGGTGGGGCAGGGGCCGGGAGGCAGCCGGGCTCAGGCCAGCGGGTGTCTCCCCTGGGAGGGCTCCCCTTTCCCACCTCCCGGGCTCAGCCCTTGCTTCCCAGGCTCGAGTGACCCAGGCATCAAAGAGTGAGGGGGGCAAAGGTCACTAAGTGGGTTTTTTTTTTTTTAAAGATTTTATTTATTTATTTGAGAGAGACCACAAGTAGGCAGAGAGGGGGTGGTAAGCAGGCTCCCCAGTAAGCAGAGAGCCCGACGCAGGGCTTGATCCCAGGACCCTGAGATCATGACCTGAGCCGAGGGCAGAGGCCCAACCCTCTGAGCCACTCAGGCACCCCACTAAGTGGGTTTTTAAATAAACCAGGTCCGGCCTCCGCTTGCGGCCGAGCGTACGTGGAGCCAGCGTTGACAGAGGGACGCGGGTCCCTTACCGAAACGAGAGAATCTGGGGGTAAACCCTGACTGGTGGTGACGGCAGCTGTGTGGGTTGCTGGAAGGTTCTCTCGTCCAGGAAGCCACACATGATCTTGTCGCTCGATTGAATTTGATCCTGCTGGAGCGTCAGGACAGAAGGACTCAGGGTCCTTGGGGGCCGGAGAGCTCTGTGTCTGCAGGGACAGCCTCTGCCGAAAGCTTGTCCCGAAAGCTTGTTCGGAGAAGCGCGGCAGAAGTCGAGCTGCCGGGAATCAGGTGTCCCAGCTTGTCGGACTCCTCGTGGAGGATTTAGAGGGATTTTGTGCTCGGTGGTCGTCTCTTTTGGTGCTGAGCATTCGGGAAAAGCTTCGGGGAAGGAGACCCCGGGCCAGACGAGCTTGGGCGGGGCCCGTCTGGGGTCCTGAGGGTTCAGTTCCTCGGGGGCCTGGGCCAATCGTGCGCCCTCCTCTCGAGAAGCCTTCATCTGGTGTGTTCACTGACTGCGAGCTTTTAGGTGTCCTTTATGAAGTGGCAGTCACGCATGGTCGCTGAAATGTGTCTGTGAATTAAAATCTTCACTGGCCTGAGAGATGGGTGTGAGCAGGTCCCGGGTGCCGGAGGGCGGGTTCGCGTTTCCCGCTGGTGTCGCCGTTCTGACATGTGTGCGAGGCCTTCCGTGAGCCGGCGGGCTGGGTGCAGAGTCAGGAGGGTGGAGGCAGATGCTGGCCCTGGGTCCCACGGGCTGGAGACCTGGGCGGATGGTTTCCCCCCACCCAGAGCTCCGTGGCCTCGCGGGGAAGGCCGGCAGGACAGCTTGAGCTCGCACACGTCGAGCTGTGGAGCGGCCTCTGGTTTCAGACGAGGGCCTGTGCCCAGGCTGTGACCGGCTGGCATCTGCTGAGTCCGCAGGGAGCCGGTTTCCAAGAGAGCTCCTCGCTCTGGCCCGGGGAGCTCAGGGACAACGGGGGAGGCTCTGAGACCCGCGGTTCCCCGAGTGGCCTGCATGTGGGCTCGGCTGCGCGGCGGGCCTGCTGCTCTGTCCGGCTTGCCCACGGCGCGTGGGGGGGGAAGCCAGCCCAGGCAGGGGTGGGGGCTGGCGATGACACACTGGGCCAGGAGTCCCCTGTGTAGAAGACGTGAGCGTGCAGCTGTCCGCGGAGGAGGGGCTCTGAGATGGTCCCGTCCTTGGCAGGCAGTGCTCCGTGATTCGGGCCGGGTGCCCCCGGCAGGGGCCCTGCGTGTCCGTGGAGCGGGCGACGGGTAGGAACGGGGGTGACCCCGTCGGCAGAGTCCCCGAAAGCTCCCGGTGCTGATGGCCCTCAGCTTCGTCAGGTGGGAATGAGGGCGGGGCATGGTCTGAGACGGCCGCGGCCCCCACTGCCTTGGGTGGTGGCGGGGGAGCTGTAGCAGGGGAGCGGGCAGAGCTAGGAGGGCAGGAGCCCCGTGCCCTGGGCTGCTCCGCGTGCTCGCGCCTCCCCAGGGCGGTGCTGAGGCCCCGCAGGCCCACAGGCGCGTCATGGGCCGGGTCAGCGATCGAGTGGGGGCCGGTCGGCCGGGGCGTCGGCCGGGCGCCGAGGGGCGGTTAAGGGGTCCCCGGGCTGTGAGGACAGCTGGCCTTTCACACTCAGAGCAAAAACACAGGCCCCTGCGTGTGCCCGGCCCTTTTCCGGGGCGCTGTCTCCCCAGTTTAAACCTGTCGAGGTCGTCCGCCCCGTCTTCTCACCTGGGCCATCGGCGGACCCTTGGCCAGACGTGCGAACAGGTCTGAAGCGAAGTCAGTAAACGCGAGCGGGTGTCGAGGCGGGACACGACCAGGCCACCCCGAGCGCCTGTGGGGGGTGCCTGGCGAGTTGATTTTTAGGAGGAAAAATTAGTTTTAGTGTGGCAAAGTGTGAAAAGCCCAGAAACAGAGGTCTGGGTGGGTCAGCCCTTTCTATGCGTTTCCAGGGAAATCCTTTCTCCTCTCTGGGGTCCTGCCCGGCCCCACGTACAACGGGTTTGGATAATCCCTCGGGATCTTTCCAAGTTTTGTGACCCGGTGCTTCTAGGAAATCACAGTCTGCAGGAAATGGGCCACCGGGAGTCTGCTCGGAGGGCCTTCTGTGTTTGCTTGGTTTTCTCACGGACTCTGTCCCCCGTGGTCTGCACCCCTGTTGTCCCTGGCGCCGGGCCATGGGGCCTTGCCTTGGAGTCGCTTCTGTAAACTGGGGCAGATTATTCTAATCTAAACACCAAGGACAAGAGGAGCTCGATTTGGATTTCCTTCAGTCCTCTCTTTCGGGACTTGGTGATCACCGGGAATGAGGGATGCCGTCGATGCAGCGTTTTAGAGAGACTCGAGTCAGCCAGGAGCTGGCACCCGGCGTAGTTGGGGCGCACGGGTGGCAAAGAGCCGGGTGTCCCGTGCCTGCGCTACTCCATTCACATACGCGGCGCCCTGTGGATCTCAGTCACTCCTAGTTTTCCAAGAATTTAACCAAAATGTGCTGGCTTGCCCACCTGCCCCGGCTTTCTTGCCGGCCCCCGCCCTGCTCCCTGCCCACCCCTGCCATCCACATCCACACGTCACCAGTGAGATGCGATTGTTCTGCACAGTGTCCTGGAGATGAATCCCCTTTCCAGCCGTGAAGCCCCCGGCTCGCGGGGAAGACACGGAAAGCCCCTGTGTGCGGCGGCAGCCCTTCCGGACGGATCTTTTCTGGCATCTCTTCTAGCATCTCGAGATCCCGTGTTTTCTGGCCTCTTCCCTTTGCTTGTGGGGATGCCTGCCCCTGCCCCGTCTCCACCGGTCAGCCTGCCCATGGCCAAGCTTCTCCTCGAGGGTCACCTCCTCGGGGGCCTCACCTGGCGGCCCCTTCCCTGCCAGCTGTGCTCCGTCTGCACTTCCTGGAGCAGCTCGGGTCTCCCTCTGCTCTTATCTTGTATTCTAAGTATCTGTTTACGTCCCTAGTCCGCGTTTTATTTTTGTCCTTATCATTCACGTGGCTTTTCACGCTGCCTGGACCCAGCGGGTTTTCCAAATGTATTTGTGGAGCTCACACTGCAAAGAAACATAGTCCCCGTTTCGGATTTTCAGAGACACAAACCCATCATGATATCCGGTCCTGGGGGAACTTACTAGGGATCCAGACTTGAAGCCAGAGACTTATGTTCCCTTGGACAGTGTTTCTCCCGTCCCCCGTCCCCTGAATGAGCGTCGTTAGTGGAAGCTGACTGTCCCCCTTGGAACAGCTGGGGATGCCGGTGCAGAAAGTCCAGCAGCAGGACCGCATGTGCGAGGGAGCTCGGCACCGTCTGACTCACGCTTTGCTTGCAGGTGCACACCAAGATGTCGCTGGTCGCCGTGCCCTTCTACCAAAAGCGACACAAGCACTTTGACCAGTCGTACCGCAATGTTCAGACAAGGTACCTTCTGGATGAATATGCTGCGAAAAAGTAAGTTGAAATCCAGCATTCGGACTGGTAGATCTTTGTTCGTGGGGTCTGGCATTAATGGGGCTTTACCTGGTCCCCTGCACCCTGGCCATGAACTGGTTTGGGGAGGGTCAGGGATGGCACATTCCTAGCACCGGTGGGAAATTCGGCTATCCTGGTTGCCCAGGAAACTCCGTGTGGAGCGCTGCTGGGACCCTGGTGGATCCCAGTGGATCACGATAGATCCTAGTGGATCCCGTGGATCCAGGGAGACTGGCTCTGAGCCCCTCATTTGGGTTATGAAGGCAGAGACTTTTGAGTAAGTGCTCCTTGCCGGCTCCTCCTCATGCGGCTTGCAGAAGTAGGATCTAAAAGTCACCGGCGCAGAAGGGCAGCCAGGAGGGCCAGTGGCAGGGAGAGAGGCTCGTGGGGGCAAAGGGAGGTTGCGGAGAGGCTGATGTCAGTAGTTTTGCTCCCATAATAGTAGATGTAGCAGAAAGGTGAGTGTATCCCTGCCTCAGGGGCTGGTGAGAAGCCGCAGGTCTTGTGCCCGTGTCTGAAGCCTGGGATCCTCGGGGACGCACCACACCTGCCTGGGACCACAGATGCCCGCGGTCTCAGGGGCCCATGAGCCGGCCGTGCTGCCAACCGAAGGCAGTGCCGGGCGTGCCGGGCCGCGGTCTCTGGAGCTTGAGTGTGTCACCAGGCTGAGGTTATATTTAGACCCGCCCGTGGCCTCGGGTCAGCTGCCGTCCCCGTCACAAAGAGCCGAACACCCGCAGCCTCCCAGCGGCCTCTGGGAGCGTCGGATCCCCGGACACGTGTACGATCACGACCTTAGGCCACGGCGCGGGGCAGGCACTCGCGGGCATGTGTGGAAAATGGTGCGAGAGAGGAGTGTGTGTGTGAGCGCATCCGACTGAGGACGCCTGTGTGCTGATGTGCCAATGCAGGGACGTAGGTCTCTGTGTGTGTGCGCGTGTGTGACTGTGCACGTGGGTGTGAGTGTCTGTGTGTGCACGAGTGCACAGATGGGGCAGTGCCTGCGCAGGGATGTATGTGTCTGTGTGTGTGAGTGTGCACCTGTGTGTGCACACGTGCTGGTGTGCTCAGGGAGGCACACGCGTGTGCATGTGCTCATGCATGTCCCTGTGCCGGCACGGTTCGAGGCTGACTTGCGTGCAGGAGAGAGGGGTGCGGTTTTGCGGATGACTTTGCACACGCCTCCAACACGCCTGATAGTTTGGTCCGTGGCCCTCCAGACGCACGTCCACCCGGTCGTCCCAGAGGTCTCTCTCTCAGAGGTCGTCCTCCCAAAGAGCGGCCGGCCAGACGGCGTCCGCAGGGACCACCTGCAGCATCTGCGCCAAGAGACTGAGCACGGACGCGCTGGAAGAGGAGGAACACGAGAAGAAGCGGAGGTAACGCCCTGTCCTCCGCTCCCGTGTCGGTCAGCTCAGCGGCCTCGCGTCTCCATGGGTGGGGGCTCCGCAAGGGTGTGCGGCCACCGCGGGAACCGCGACAGGCCATTAGCCGGGAGCCTGGAGGGTCACCCCTGCTTCTCGAGAAGGCAGTTGCCGCTGTCTGGTGGCCGCTTTCTTCTCCCCAGTCTGTCTCAGTGAGTCCTACGGGATAACCGTGTGGGGCACTTTCCGGAGCGTTCTGCACAGCGGAACCTGCCCAGGGGGCCACGACACGGGGCCGTGCTGTGTCCGTGCCCTGCCCTGTCCCACACCACGACCACCAGCTTTGCGCAAGGAGCAGGCTTCTCCTGTGAAAGCGCTGAGACCTGACAGGTTGAGGTTCATGTCGAGTTTCCACTGACGAATCTTTAGCCGTGAACGCGGCCAGATTATTCCCCGATCACAGAGAAGCAGGTGGAGACCTTACAAGAAGCAAACAGTGAAGCAGCCCATGATGGTTTGTGTTAGACCAGCTCTGGTTTTCCCCCTCGCCTCCCTGGACTTTTCTAGAACATTTTCTCTATACGAACACACTTAAAACCTGAAGGGAAAAATGAGAATTCGGCAGACACGTCCTATTTTGAACGCTGCCCTGCCAAGAAGGGATCCGTGTCCCAGACACGGGCCGCCAAAGAGATCAGGCTCTCTTGTGCAAGCTTCGAACGGTCCTTTCGAGGCCTTGTGGGAACGTTGCTGTATAAGTTTTATGGTAAAACGATGATTTCTTTTGTGAGAGAATCACTTCAACATGTACACGTGCCCAAAATCTGGGTTTTCTGTTATTGGACTATTTAAAAAATGGTTCTGTCTTCATTTAGGGTGTGGTTGTGGGGAGTAAGAAGCCCCGACCCTTATAATCTTATTAATGTTTCCTGGTGGTGACCTTGAACACGTCACAGAAACTTTCTATTCCCGATTTCCAGTGAATTCGAGTGAATGGGGGGAGGTCGACTCGTACTGACGGGAGGGGCTGGGCCGTGGGATACTGTGATGCACGTGGTTGTGGCGATAAAGGCTGTGGGGACCGTCCCCGCGGTAGGAGGTCCTTCTGAGACCGGCGGGGCTCCTCTCCCGGAGCTGTCTGTTGACCCCCAGCATGTGTGTGGCTTGTGGCCTGGGTCTCTCCGGCTCCTTGGTCCCCCAGCTCCCTGGGGCAGATGCTAGTTTAAGGTGTGGGACAAACCCGACCTTGAAAGATGGACCCGTGGTTGCGTCGGTTTGAATCACTGTTGTGTCCTCATGTGAGGGCAAAGCCAAGGCGTCCTTGGCGTGCTCTGAGCTCCCGGCATGGCCCTCCGGAGGGTACGGAGGGTTAGAAATACCCCTTCGGTGCCTTTCCATCTGTCCTAGTGGAAGACGGGCCCAGAGGCATGAACAAGTCCGTTTTAGGGGCTTCAGACTCCCCTGTGTCGCTGCGTCCCGGCGCGTCTGCTCACAGCGACCCTTCTGAGAGGGCGCTGGCCTTGGGACAGTGCCGGCTGCACCCCGCGGTGAGGGAGAGCTGGCCCGTCTTCCCCAGAACTGTTTTATTGGGGAGCACATGGCACATGCACACACCCCGTACACCTGCCCTTCTTACAGCAGCTTCGGGGGTGATATTCGCTCACTAGCTGGGCCGTAGTCTTGAAAGAAAGACATAAAACGGAGCAGAAATACCATCTCCCCCCTCCTCTCTGTGTGCCCCACTTGGGGAAAGGTTGGTGGTGAGCGTTTGTGGCCTCCAGACCTCCGAAGGGCTCTCACCCTCTCTGCGTGTCATGACGCTAATGTCCCCTCTTCGTCCGGCAGGTACCAGTCTCTGGTGGCTGCTTACGGGGAGGCCAAGCGGGAGCGTTTCCTCCGGGAGCTGGCGGAGATGGAGGAGGACGTGCACCTGGCCCGCGCCCAGGCTCAGGAGAAGCTGGACAAATACGCCATCCAGGAGATGGTAGGGGGGCCCCGGGGCTCCATGAGAGGCGCGGGTCTTGGCGTGGGCTGGCCACGCGACGTGCGGATGGCCCGTGAGCCGGCAGCCTTGCTTGCCCGGTCCGCACCCCCTTCCCACAGCGCACTGACCTGTCCTTGCTTCCCGGGACAGGTGGAGGACAAGCTGGAGGGCCACAGTCACTCGTACTTGGAGCGGATGCGCCGGGCCCCCGAGATCCTGGTGCGCCTGAGGTCCCACACGGTCTGGGAGAGGATGTCTGTGAAACTCTGCTTCACCGTACAAGGGTTCCCCACGCCCGTGGTGCAGTGGTGAGTGCGGGGTTCCTGCCCTGGGGCCCAGGGGGGCCGTCCCGCACTTCCTCTTAAGGAGCCGGGAATGCTGGGGGCCAACGTGCAGAAGGGGTCCCCTGGGGGGAGCACATGGCACACACCCTGCCCCACTGCCCACCGCGTGGGAAGCTCCACGGGACGTACATTTAAACGTTTATAAACACTCCCCGAACGTCCACTGTCAGCGCCGGACCAGCTCTGTTATTTTGACTCAGCTGAGTTTTCCGAGGATTGTTGTTCAAGAGTAAGTCCTTGCAGATGACCTGAACGCAGTGGGGCAGCATGTGGGGCCGCGGCCGAGGGCCTCTGGTGACGTCAGGGGTCGCGTCTCCAGGCCCCGCAGACCCTGTTTTCTGCATCTGTCGTGTACGTGTGTCTGTTTCCCGCTTGCTGGAAGCGATAATGATCTTCCCCGAGGTCGTAGCCTGCCGCAAAGGCCACACACATTTCCTCATAACCAAACGGGTGCTTGGCGCACTCCGAGAATCAGCGCCGGGTCCCGTGGCTGTTGGCCAGGCTGGCTGGGGAGGCAGAGACCCACCGACTCTCGGGCTCAGGGGGACGAGGTCCTGCCCTCCTGGGTGGGGCGCGGAGGCCGGCTTTGTGCCGTGGGGATCCTGCGCGACTCTGTGGAGAGGCTGGCCTGGGACCCCGCTAGCGCGGGTGACATTCTTTTCTCGGGAGTGATTTATCCCGCGTTCCTCACGCAGTCCGAGGACACCGCGGCGCTCTCCGTCACAGGCTGAGCGTGTCCCCGACAGGCCGGGTCCTGCAGCAGCCGCTCTCTCCTGGGCGGACGGACAGACACGGGCCCTGGGTCAGCCCCCTGGTTGCGCTGCGGTGCACGGGCCCGAGGTCCTGGGGCGGGGGGGCTCCCAGGGCAGGGTGATAACTTCCCCGGGGGCCCCAAGGAAAGCTGGGACAAAAGGTGAATGCCAGTCTGTCTTTGCAGTGACAGGCGTGTTTCCCTCGTGTAGGTACAAAAACGGTAGTTTGATCTGCCAAGCGGGAGAGCCGGGCAAGTACAGAATCGAGAGCAAGTACGGCGTGCACACACTGGAGATCAACAGGTAAGGCGTCGGGGGCACGGCGGGCTCCCCGGGACACATCCTCACACAGCCACCGTCCAGACCCAGGGCACCCGTCATAGTTAGAAACAGTCGCTCAGGGAGCACCACATCCAGTCTGTGCCATGGGACGTTGGTGGTGTTTCTGTGTTAATCTGTGGGAGAAGCTTCCGGAAGCTTCCAGAAGCTGTCCTTGCCGTCGGGTTCCCGGGAGGCAAACCCGCAGCTCTGTCCAGGCTCCCGCTCTGGGAGCAAAGAGAATACACAGGTGGTTTAAGGACAGATGTGGCTGTCAGGTGCGCAGGTGACTGTGGGCGCAGACGGCTTCCCCACACCTGCCCCGCAGGGGCGCAGCGCGGGCCAGGCTGGGGACCAGTCCCTAACCAAAGGAATGTATGTTTTATAACCCTGTGTACTTTCTACGGTATCTTGTCCCTAGGAGAGGCTTAATAAATAGGCTGCGTAAGCTAAAAAAAAAAAAAGAGAAAAAGAAATATAACTTCTATCTTTTTTCTTATAAGTTGAAAAAAGTGTAGCATACAGATGAGGAAAAGAGAATAAAAATCTTCCCTGTTTCCCACAGCATCAGTGTCGTCCCGTAAAGACAACATTTCCCACAGCATCAGTGTCGTCCCGTAAAGACAACATTTCCCACAGCATCAGTGTCGTCCCGTAAAGACAACACTTCATTTTCCTTACACAGCACGTGCACACACACACGCACACTAGATATTTTTTTTCAGAAGTGAGATTCTGCCTCTCTTTCTGCTTCTGTGCACACACGGTTTGCCTGTCATCAGATCACAACATGGTGCAGGCCCCTTTTCTCCCAGGCCCTCGTGACGTTTTCCCGCGCTCGGCTGGTGCTCTCACAGGTACGGGGGCTCCTTCCTGTGCTGTGATTAGGGACCACGGCCAGACCCCTGGGTTTGGATCCCTGATCTACCGTGTACCTTGTGACTTTGGAAGGGTCGTGAACTCTTCCTGAATTGTGGTATTTTTATCTGAAATCATTATCAAGACACAGATGATAAACAATGGAACGGTCATGAAAACCAGATAGGACCGTGTATGTTCCTGTGCGTCATATAAACCCGTGGTGAGTGTGAGCGTGTGTGTGCGGTTACGTCAAATCGAGGCCTTTCTAGGAAACGACGAGGGAGACTAATAAAGGTACAAAAAGTCGGTGAGGCATCGGGGTATGTAACTGCATTGATTTTATTATTACTAACTTGCAGAGCGACTACATCGTCATTAGGCTGGGTTTACTTAGAGGTAAGATAACCCACAATAAAAGAATTGTTAGAAAATGGTCCCACCGAAACAGCCCCCAAGGCGACCCGGAGAAGTCACGAGTTAGCACAACAGAGCGTCTGTCACGGAACCTTCCCCCCGATGCCTTCTTACACCGAGGACAGAGTTTTTAGACACTGGTTCTGTTGACCCGTTTTATACACTGCTTACTCGGATGTGCTCCATGCGCGTGACCACCGCGTGGGGCCCAGGCGCGCACGCCAGAGGGGAGGGGTGTGCACCCCCGGAGCAGGTGGGGGCACACGGGGAAGTCACGGAGGGGAGGCCTCAGGGCTTGGGGTCCTGCTGGATCCACCTCACAGACTTCTTGCTGAAGGCGAGTGGGGCGGTGGGATTCATCTTGGGGGGTGGGAGGCCCCTGTCCAGACACGCTGCGAGCAGGGGGACCCTGAGCGGACCCCGCAGGATTCCTGTACGTGAGGACGCGCCCCGGGCTGGGGATCGGTGGGGTCTGACCCACGCTGGTCCAGGACGGAGTCCGCCAACTCCCCCTTCCCACCCCACGGGAAGTCCGTGTCACCTCCGTTCTTTGTGCTTCTGCCTGGTGCTCGCTGGGTCCTCCTCAGTCTCCTGCCCGGGTTCCCCCTCCTCCTTTCCCAACTTCTGACGTGGGTCCCCCTCCAGGCCCGCCCGCCTGGCGCTCCCAAGACCACACCCGCCGCCGCACCGCACGTGGGCGGGCTTTCTCACCGGTCAGACACGGCCTTGGATAAGCCTCTGGAGGAGGCCTGGCGGGTTCCCCACCACCAGAACCAGCTCTCCGCCTGCGGATTACTCAGAACTAGTGTTAGAAAGTTGTGATGGAGATGAAAATTTGTGACAAGTCATTATCCTGGTTTCCCAGGTAAATCTGAGGCTGTTTCATAAAGCTGGGGGTCTGGGCCTTCTGGTGCCATTTGTTGGGAACCTACTGGGTGCCAGGCACTGGTCCAGATGCTTGGGATACAACACTAAAACCAAGGTCCTCTTCTTTGAGGTCTTACAATCTGGCAAAAGGAGGTGAACTGTAAGAAAAATAGAAAAGTGAATTATATAGTAAATCAGGAGGCCACAGTGCCGGGCGTGGGGAGTGGGGCCCTGTCGGTGTGGGGGTGGGCTGGCATGTGGGGTGAAGCAGGGTGGCCGACAGGCTGGCCCTCACTGAGAGGATGTCTTCAGAGCAAGGCTGTGGGAGATGCACAATGGGACAGATCAGGGCAGTGAGCCGCGAGGTCTCTGGCCCAAGGGGGCAGCTCTGGCTGCGGAAACTGTGGGCCCCAGCTCCTGGGGCTGGAGCGGTGGGCGGCCGTCACAGGCCGGGAGGTCAGAGGTGAGCTGCGGCTGTGCGGGTCAGACGACGCCGTCAGCCGCAGCAAGGACGCTGACTTTCCCTCGGGGTTGGGGGGATGCGGAGGGTCCGAGCTCTGGCTCCGAGCACAGGGCCGGGCTGTTGGCGGCGGGCGGGCCCGGCTGGGGCGACGCAGTTCTGCGCAGGTGCTGGAGGGGGGCCAGCCGGAGGCGGACGGTCAGACGGGGTGTTGCTGAGAAGGGGCGCCGCCGGGGTGAGGCCGGCTCGGGTCTGCACACACGCTTGCGCAGAGGGTTGGGGGGCTCCGCGCCCTGGTGGGAACACCCGGCCCCTTCTGCATTTCCCAGAGAATCACTTTCTCTGCTTGGATTTCTAGAATGTGTAGCTCTGTAGTAGCCCGAAAGCTACGCTGTGTGGAAGGAGAAATCGCCTTCGTTGTGGAGCGAGCTTGTGTCCAGGGCCGTCTCTTCTCTAACTGGGGTGCCCTGTGGCCGGTTGGGGGTCCCTGGTCAGCCCGAGGTTTCACCCAGCTTGCTTCTGAGTTACTAACTGCATTTACAAGGGAAAACCATTTCCCGTTCTCCAGTATGAGACGTTGACTCTTATCCCGGGGATGTTAGCAGCTTTGGACCTGGCGCACGGACAGACCCGTGAGTCTGTCGGCTGGAAGTTTGTAAACTGAGGCCCGGGACACGGTGGCCTGAGGCTCAGCAGCCAGGCCCCCCGCAGACGCACTCGGAGCTTGTGGAGACGGACGTGTGCAGCACTGGTCTGCCCGGGGACCCCGTCGGCAGCTGCTGGGCCGAGGGGAGCCCGTCTCCCGCCGTCTCCACGTGACTCGGCTGGTCATGCCGAAGCGCTGAGTCGCCGTCATTTGATCCGTGGCCGTTCCAAGCGCGGCGGAATGTGCCGCCGGCCGGAGAGGGCAGCCTGGGTGACGTCTGCTCCTATGAATACCCTCTGGCCGCTGAGTTCTCCAAGTGCTTCCCACCCTCCTGTGCTGGTCGGATTAGACTGTAACCGACACGGGTTTATGTGCTCGTAGGACTCCCCCGGGGACTCATAACGCGAGTTCTGTTTCTTCGCAGAATTTTAATGCCACGCTCGTGTTTTATGAAAGCGCGTGGAACCTCGGGCAGGTTTTGTTTCCAGCACCCTGCCTCCTCCCGGTGGCTCGCAGCACGGCTTCAGGCCGACCTCCTGGCACTTGGGTGTAGATGTCCGTCCTCAGACTCTCATTTGAGTTAGATTGTGAATCCAGGGTGGACGTGGCTCCCAGGGAAGGATGCTGGGCCCGAGTCCCCAGCACGGGTCAGGGGTGACGTGGGCACTTGTCCGAGTGCCCTCCTAGAGGGAGATCAGCAGGCACGACGCTGTTCTGTGAAGCTGGTCCGGGGACACCTCGAGACTCGGAGATGTACGAGGGCCCCACGGACATGTGTGAAGATCGGGACCCCTGTCTGTTCTGGGAAGCCGTCCGAACAGAACACGAAACCCTCTGCCTCTTAACCACGTGCTTGCAATTTCTCCTAGCCGGAGGGACGGCCCGCAGCAGGCTCCGGAGGCTGGCTGCGTGCAGCCTGGGGGAGGAGAGAGGGAACGCAGTCCTGCTGGGGACTGGGAAGACATGTGGGTCGCCGGATTACCTGTGGACAAAATTCTGAGACGGGCCGAGGCTCCTCACAGTCTGGGTGCCCGGCCCGTCCGCCCCTGGGCGTGCACTGGCCCCGGCGACCCGGGCCCCGTCCTTCCCGCAGCCACACACTGGGTGGCACGGGCGAGCCCGGCCCCCGGTCCAGGCAGGTGTGCTCGCTGATCTTGTCCGTGTGTCCCGGCGTGTTTCATGCCATATAAAACACGCACAACGGAGCGATGCGGAACAGAGTTGTAAGAGTGACACACAAGGACGGACCCATTCCTCCTCGCCCCGCGGCTGTCCGGACGCCCTCCCTGGGACGCTGGCAGGGAAGCAGTGGGTCGGAGTGTCGGGGGGAGTGTCTGCCCTGCCCTACACCCCAGAGCACGCCGCGGGGCCTCTCCGGGAGGAAGGCGCGCCGACGGACACCCCGGCTGTGAAGGGATCCCCGGCCCGCCCCCCGCTGCGCGGTACGTGCTAACAGGCCCCTTGAGAAGCTGGTCTGTGTGAGTGCATCCGGTGGTGCTTCTCACAATCCGGTTCTCAGCTGGAAAACCGGCTCAGGATCTTGTGGGACAGGCCGCTGCATGGGTGGGCCGCTTGCCCTCCCTGTGGGACGTTCGGTTTGAAAACTCCAGGGCACTGTCTGAGACCACTGGTGTTCAGTCCTGCCCGGAAGTGTTTGTGGCCGAGGGACCAGGAACATGGTGCTGAGATTAATGGTGGCCGACTGGACAGTGCTGGGCGCCCTCTGGTCGCTCTGTCCGAGGGTACGCGGAGCGTGTAGCAGGAGGAGCCTCCCCCCTCGGGAACCGGAGTGACACGGGCCGAGGGACCGTGTCGTGGCTCAGCGGGGTCGCCCCCTGGCCGGACCGGCCCGCTGGCCATGCTCCCTGAAGTGTCGGCTGTGCCGCTCCTCCTCCCTGAGACTCGGCCCCTGTGAGGTCGCAGTCGGGCTTCGGGTCAGACTTCCGTCAGGTGGTTTTCGCAGGGTGCTGGTGGCTGTGCACGTGGCTCGGGCCGGAGGACCCTCCCGGCTGGGGCCGTGGCGTGCCGGCGCTCCCTCCTCTGACCTGTTGTCATGGAGCCTGTGAGGGTGTTGGTCGTGGGGACAGTTGTGGGGCTAATCCCAGAAGAAGGATCCCTCCTGTTTGCAGAACGCATTCATGAAAATATAATGGTTCATTGTTCACAAGAACTCACACAAGCACGCACACACACAATAATAATAATGATAATTCAAGCAGTGCCTGAGGGCCGGGGAGAGAAGTCATGGTCCCTTCCGTGTAGAGCCCCGCCCTGCCGCCCCCTACGGTCTGTGCGCCCCTAGGGGTGCGGAAGGTGATGCTCAAGGGGGAGAAAGCCCCCGGGTCTCGGAAGTTTTGTGTTTTCTCCGGGGAACAGGCTGCACTTGCCGTGAGTCTGGACGGTGTGTGGCCAAGCAGCCCCTGGGAGGCCAGCCTAGGTCTGCAGCCTCAGCGGTGGGCTTTGTAGCTGGGTTCACGTGGCCACACAGGGAGCCTAGGGCCAGGGTGCCGTGTGCCCAGCCACAGGGGCGGAGCTCTGCCCATGCGGCTCCCGGGAGCCCGGCGCTGAGAGCCGGCGGGAGGAGCCGGAGGGAGCTCCGCGGAAGCAGGGACCCGGTTCTCAGCAGAGAGCACGGCGCTCCGAAGCCTCCCCTCCCCTTATCGGAGACACTGTGTGCTTTTTGGTCAAAGGAAATATTTTCAGCTCCAAGGAAGAAAGTCAAGTTACTCACGAGCCCCCGAGAATGGGTTTGTCTCTGAGGCACAACTTGCTGATGCATTTGAAAAGGAAGCCTGGGGTCAACTCTCTCTTTTGTTCCTTGCAAGTGCGGTTTTGTGTGTGATTTCCTGTCACGGTCGCATGCCCACTTCTGGGACAGGCAGCGGGCGCTGCCGGAAAGAGCGCAGGTCCGGGATTTGCGCAAACCTCGTTTACCCAAGTTCTCCACGTGTCGGCCTTCTCACCACGCTGCTACGTAGCGGTGTGTGTTCTCTGGGGGCTGCGACACAGGACACTCAGGTCGAAGTCGCCGCAGAGCGCCTGGCTTCTAGGAAACGCTCAGCCGACGGGTCCTCCCCTTAGGTCCCTGGTCCCGGGGACGATTTCCAGATTCTCGTGGGAACATAGCTCACAGCCAAGAAAATAAGCTTCGGCCTTTGTCAGGTCAATCTGGGGGTGCAGAGGAGCCCGCCCTGGAGGAGCTGGGGTCCGGGGTTGCGAGGTCATTTTTCTTACTGGGGGACACGCCGCCTCCCCACGACTCCTGAAGGATGGCTGCCATGGGCAGGGCTGGTCAGACAGCTTCAGAGTATCCTGGGCGGCTGCTTCCTGTCTGGGGACCGTCTGCTTTTGGGACTTGGGGAATAACCTCCATACACACGGGAAAGTCTGGTGGGGAGGGAGGCAGAGTGGATTTTCCTGGAGGCTGAGGTCAGTGAAGCCTTCCCACTGGCCAGATAAAGCCATGAATTCCACCTCGGTAGGAAAATGCAGGCAGCGGGGAGCAGAGACTGCCCCTCGAGGACGAGACTGAGGCTTTTCAGGGATGTCTATATGGCCAGTTTCCCTCAGAGACAGACAAGCCGTGGTCTGGAACCAGCCATTGCCGTGTCCGGAACCGACAGCAGCTCCCGGGATGGAGCGGACACTGTTCTTAAACTGGTCGCTCGTGAACAGAGGATTTAGGTCCTACAAGAGGCTTTCAAGGAGCACCCCATTCGATCTGGGTCACGGGCTTCCAGGGCGGTCCCACAGTGCATTGAGGACGCTGCCTTGCTTTCTCTCTCTCCAAGGGCAAACTTTGACGACACAGCGACGTACTCGGCCGTGGCCACAAACGGGTACGGGCAGGTGTCGACCAACGCCGCCGTGGTGGTGAGAAGTGAGTGTTCCTGCCCGGGCTGGGGGCACGCCTCGCGCCTTCTGCGCCTGTCGGCGCCCTTCACCGGCTTCTCTTTCAGGGTTCCATGGGGACGAGGAGCCGTTGCACTCGGTGGGACTCCCGATTGGATGTAAGTCGATGCTGTTCTTTGTTGTGCGGGAAAATGTGTAGCACTAGCATGCGATCACAGAGAAGGTGTTTCCTGAGGGTCAAATCTTCTTAAAATCATATTTCAAAAGGTCCTTCCCAATCGCTCTTGGTGGTGCTGGTCCCCAGAAAGCCTGTTTCCGTGTCCTTCTGTGGCCAGGGGGCATTTTAAGACACTGGTGAAACCGCAGAGTTACATGTTTGAATCTGGGGAAAAAGCCCGAGTCCCAGTCCTTGAGCTGAATGCTGGCTCCTGCCACCGTGTCCTGCCCCCCACCCCGATCGTCCGTGCCCACTCAGAGTAAGCAGCCGCGTGCACCGGGACGAGGATGAGGCAATGTTGGCTCTGGGCTGCCTCCCGCCTGCCTCCAGAGGGTCGACCCTTCCCCTTCCTGAGTGTGTGACCTGCCCGTCGCTCGTGGGTCTGCACCCCGCTGTCTCCTGTACCCCCCCCCCACCACCTAATGCCTTCCTTCTCCGCACTGAGTGCGAGTGCAGGGCGCCCGGCTGTTGCCTGCCCATGCCCTGTTTGCAGGGGGACCTGCAGCAGCCCTGTCTTGGGGCGAGTCGGGGTGTCTCTGAGCCCCTGGGTTGGTTCTCGGCCGGCAGGCGGGGACGCCGGGCTGACCCGAGCCCCGTGAGTGTGGGGAAAGCAGCCGTGCCCGGAGCATCTCTAGGACCAGGACTTGGGAGACCCACGTACTGTGGCTCCTTGATGGTTTGGGAATGAGGTTCAGGACTGACCTGCCCTTCCAGATTACGACTGTAGCATAATCTGGGTCCGGATGTTATAGGTCAAGTGTGGGTGACGGAGGACCTGACCCAAACCGTGCCCCAGGGGAAAGCCTTTCTGGCAGCCGTGCACACCTGTGTGTCGTCGGCTTTGGGTCATCTCTGCATCGGTCATACTGGATTCTCGTGTGCCCGACAATCGGGAGTCGTTGAAGACCACGGATGGGCGAGCAGGACAGGGGCGGGGCCACGTGGGGGGAGGCAGGGCGGCCCGAGAATGTGTGTCGGTGCCCCTGGGAATCCACGGACGATGCCGAGTCCGTGGGGAGGGCGCCTGATGAGCCTGATGAGCCGGCGGCGAGCTCAGACGCCATCCCCGGTCTCTCCTTGGTGACAATTCCGTCTAAAGAAAAACTTGGCGGTATTCACACTGGACTGAATTGTACAGATCGTGACCTAATAGATGCCCGTGTATTCAACGCAGGTGAATATTTTGCCATTTTTTTCCAATTGCTTTTTAAAAATTGAAGTCCATTTGGCATTGCACAAACTCGCCGTTTCAGAGATGCACTTTGGTGACCCCTGGTAGGAGCTCAGGGCCTCCGGAGGTGACGGAACCCCTCCCTCCCACCGGCCCCTCTCCCGCGCCCTCCCACTGAGGAACCGTCCTCTGGAAACTTCCAGGTCTTTAGAAAAATCTCCCCTGCGCACACGTTTCTAAATTATGTATCTTTGTTTGTTTTGAAAATTTACTGTGCATTTTCTTCCGAAATGTACCCCGCCCAGCTACACGTTATGTTTTGAGATTTAATTTTGCTGCCCCTGGATGTAGTTGGTTCATTTTCTGTGCAGAGTTGAGGGCGTTGCGCTGATGCACACAGCACAGTGGGTTCAGAACGCTGCGCCTCCGGCTCCAGGGCACCTTCCGGAAGACCCACAGGTTGGGGCTGACGAGGATTTCAGCCCTTTGGTCTCACCACGGGGCTCAGAGTCCACGTGACCGCCCTGTGCCTGGAGGACGGGCCGCATCTCCGTGCGGGTCTTCTCATTCCTCAGGAGGGCTCAGCCTCTACTCCTCGCGGCTGGGGAGGAGTCAGAGCCCACAGCGCTGGCCGAGTCGGGGAGGCCCTCCTCCGGTGCGTGGAGGCACCTTCTTGCCTTTGCGTCTGCACACGGAGAAGGGAGCCTGGGTCTCCTCGCGGAGCCCATGGTCAGGACTTCGTGTGAAACCTCATCACCTTCCAAAGCCTGAGCCTCCTAATACCTTCTCGCTGGGGCTGAGGGCTTTGACGTGTGAATCTGGGGAACTCGCTCTCTCGGGGGTGCGGGTGCGTGAGGTCCTGGGGAAGCGCCCCTGCCGCGTGGGTGCCGGCCTGCCCCCTGTCCGCTGTAACGGTGTTCCCTCGTCTGTCCAGTGCCCCCTTCGTCCGTGATTCCGTACATGCACTTCGACGTCCAGTTTCTGGAGAAGTTTGGGGTCACCTTCAGGAGGGAAGGCGAGACGGTCACTCTCAAGTGCACACTGCTGGTGACCCCGGAGCTGAAGAGGGTGCAGCCGCGCGCCGAGTGGTACAGGGACGGTGAGTACGAGGCAGGGACCGCCCCGGGGGACGCTGAGCTCCCGTCACCCGGCTGAGAACGAACGGTAAGCTCCAGGGGTGGTTTGGCGGTCGTGCCCACCACGGGGATGACCGCAGGCAGCACGGCCAGCAGAACAGCTTGACTCCACCCCGGGGACGTGGACAGGTTAGCAGGGATGCCCACGATTAGAGTTTTCTCTATAGCTTCACAAGAAGGGTCTTCCTGTGATTAAACAGGACAAGTGCAGTGTCTGTATCGCCCGTTTTTCCTCGGCTGGGACAAGCGCTCACAGTTACTAGAGGCCGTGGAGTCCTGGGCTCTGTCCTGAGTGTGAGGTTTCTCTTCCACTGGGTTTGTGGGACAGGGTTGGGGCAGCTCCCTGGGGTCCGTGGGGGCTCCCCCGGGTGGGGATAGGGCAGACTCCCCTTCCTCCTCAGTCTGCACCCCTCTGCGGGGCTGTCCTCCCCGCCCTGTGCGTGTGCGCGGTGCAAGGGCATTTTCCTGCGTCTCCCGTGGGCAGGGGCTCCTGAAGGTCTCTGGCTTTCTGTAGGGCCAGCGAGACTGTCCAGCTTATACTTACTTGGGACCTAACACTGTGCAAAGTATTACAAAGAAGCCCACGCCAGCCTGCCCAGACGATATTTATAATCGAGCTGGGGGAAAACGGAATTGCAAAGCCCTGTCTGTTTAAAGTGTGAGAAATGTCCCAGAACAGGTGTGACGCTTTGCGAAAGGCACAGCACTGACCACGTGTGCCGACCCTGTGGGGCCCAGCGAGGGGCTAAGACTCTCGGTGGTGACAGAGGAGATCTAATTTACCCTCTGCCTGCCCCTGGACGTGTCCTTCACAAAATAAGACCCCACACCCGTGTCCCCAGGACGGGGGGCATCCTGTGCCATGGTCGGCTGGAGGGCCCCGTGCCCCATTCCACGGTCCACGGTGGTCTGCGTTTGCCCCAGGGCTCGGGGCTGGAGTTGGTCCATTTTTTCCCGTTAGGAACAATTCTTTTTTTTTTTTTTTTAAGATATTATTTATTTATTTGACAGGGAGAGATCACAAATAGTCAGAGAGGCAGGCAGAGAGTGAGAGGAGGAAGCAGGCTCCCTGCTGCGCAGAGAGCCCGATGTGGGGCTCGATCCCAGGACCCTGAGATCAGGACCTGAGCCGAAGGCAGAGGCTTTAACCCACTGAGCCACCCAGGCACCCCGGGAACAAGTCATTCAGTCACTGTCGCGTGCCCGTTCGCTACCTCGGGGCCCCTTCTCGGAGCGTCGTTGGGCGCCCAGACAACGCGCCCGCTGAAGGGGTTTGGCCCATGTTCCTGCTCCTGCGACGGGCTGTGCTCCCGCAGGCTGGAGCGGGCAGCGTCCCTCTGTCCCATCCAAGCAGCAATGCAGCCGTGTGGCTGTGTCTCCCCGACAGCGGGGAGGCCAGGGGTCACTCCTCCTTTCGCCGGCTGCTCCTTGCTTTCCCATGCTGCTGTTTCTTGCCCGGGCCTGGCCTCCTCCGCAGCGGCCGGCTCTGTCCTGGCTTTCGGCCGGATGGTTTACTGCTGCTACAGGCCGCTGTCAGGCACAGAGTGGAGGGCCGCCACTGAGCCAGCCCTGGGCACGGGAGGGTGTCACCTCCACAAAACCATGGAGGTGCGCGTGGTGAGACACCGCGGGGTGTGCCAGGGGCCGGCAGTGGGCCCCGGCCACCGCCATCCCCTCCGGCAGAGACACACTCTCTCTGTCCTTCCGACGCTGACCGTGGTCCTATCCCAGATGCCCCTTCCCTTGCCATTGGCTGTCGTGTGTGCTCTCGTGGGGAGCGCGGCTCTCCGACGGTTGCGAGGCTGCGGCTTCCTCCCCCCGCATGAGGCTGGAAACCCCGCCCCCGCCCCAGGCCCCTCTGCGCAGCTACAGTCCGCGTTCCTGGACGGTTTCTGACGCCGTCCCGCGTGGCCGCTCTGCAGATGTGCTGCTGAAGGAGTCCAAGTGGACCAAGATGTTCTTCGGAGAAGGCCAGGCCTCCCTGTCCTTCGGCCACCTGAACAAGGACGACGAGGGCCTGTACACCCTGAGGATTGTGTCCAGAGGGGGCGTCAGCGAGCACCGGGCCTTCATGTTTGTCCGAGGTGCGTGGCCGCGGGGGTGCAGGCGGGAGCACGGGACCCCCGATGAGGGCGGAGCCGGTGTGTGTGTGGGGGGAGCTCGCTGTGCTCCTTGCACACCTCCTGATGGGGATGTCGGGGCTCCCGTCTTGGGCATGTCTGACCGTCCGTCCACGACATGAGGAAGCTATCGTGAGAGCAGGTCATTATCCCAACCTCTGTGTCTCTGTTGATGAACGGGTAGAACGTATAAAACGACTTCTAAGCCCGAACACGCCCGTGTTGCTAATTCTTGAGAGATTTCAAGAATGAAGAGGGGTCCTGAGTAGGGAAGACCGGGGAGGGGCCCCTCACGCCCCAGCTTGCTTGTGAGGCGAGGCCCTGACGCTAGGACTGCTGTCCCCAGCACCACCGACCTCAGTGAGCGAGCGTTCGCGGCACCAGCCCGGCCGCCAGCCCCCGCTGGGAGCTTCACGCCCAGAGTCCGTGTGCGCCCGTTTGCGCCTCCTGCCTTCCCTGGGAGCCGCAGGACCCCCACGTCATGGGAAGGAGGACAGAGTCGTGACAGAGCAGGCGGGTTAGACGCTGTGCATGCTCTGTGCCGGGCACACGCACGCGTCACGGCCCCGCTGTAGTGAGCGGACACGGGCACCCGCCACCTGGATGAAATCACGTCTATCCTGTGTACACAGTGCCCGGGGATGTATCTCCACACACGTGTGTCTGTGCACACGCAGAAACACCTACTCGCGTGTGTGTGCATAACCTGAAACCCTGACACTGACCTCATAAGCCGGTGCAGTGATTATCTGTCTCCAGTGCAGACGTGGGGCTCAGAGGGCACTTCTCCAGGGTGGGGCAGCTGGGGGCCAGCTGTCTGGGCCTGAAGCTGGAGGCTTCTCGTGCACATTCCCAGCCCCCGGGCCCTTCTGGGCACCTGCTGGAGCTCTGCCCTGCCTCTACCCCCAGGCCCCCTGCGGTCTCTGGCTTAGGGACCCTCCTCCCCCGGGCCAGCTGAGCCACCCTGAGGATCCCAGAACACTTGGTCCTAGTTGGCGGGCTCAGCGGTCCTGAGCCTGTGGCTGGCCTCCGGCACTCAGACGGCCTGCCCGGCCCTGCTCCCCTTGCTCACTGTTCCCCTCCCCTCCAGGTTCCGGGGCCTGGAACAGCCCCACCAGCATGTCACTGTTTCTAAATCACAACTGTCGGATCAGAGCATGAAAGACGGGCTGTATCATCAGGGAATATTATTAAAAAAAAAAAAAAAGGACACATAGAAAACAAATCCACTTGCCCTCCTCACCCGCCCGAGACAACATAAACTTGCTGGGCTGGGGTTTTAGACCCTTCCACAAAGTCTCACCATTTTTATTGGGCTGGCATTAAAGCGCACCTTCTACTCTCTGTGCTGGCCTTCTGGCAAGATGTTTCGCCCCGTAAAAGGCACTAAGTACCACATAGCTGAGCTCGCCTCGCTTGCTCAGCACCCGCAGCAGGAAGAAAATAATGCATGTATGAGGGAGTTTCACTGTCCTGATTACTTTTTGAGGATTCTGATATCAAAAGAAAACATTTGGCTCAACGTCAAGGAATCCTTAGTTTTTAATATGTTGAGGAAAATCGAACAAGACAGTACACAGTGTTCGCGGCCACCCAGGCAGTACAGAGTGCAGATAAGAAGTTAACAGTGTGTGTGCCCTTTGGGACCAGCGCTGCTGGCCTTTGGGGCCCCTGTAAGAACGTTTGAAAACCAGATGTACCCGAGGCGTGCTCACCAACGGTCATGAAAGTGCTGTACGGACCCAACGTTTGTTCACTGTTTGCAGAAAAGAAAAAGCTTAAGTCCTCCATCTTGTGAGGACTTGGAAAGACAGAAGTGTCTAAGGTAATAGTTCCCAAGTGTTGAAAAGGCCACCTTCTCAGTTTCATTTCTTTGGTCAGTTTTTGACGTGACATTATGTGACAACCCTCCCTCCAGAGAAGGGGACCTTCCATTTCAGAATAAATTATGAAAAATCATGGACTTCAGTGTTTTCTAGGCGACAGAATGTTTTTGACTTTGAGAACTCATAAATAGGTTTATATTTCTTGTCACCAAGCCATCAGTCAAACAAATAGTCAAGTCATTGAGACGTGAGGAGCAGGTCGAGTGGACTCGAATCGGGGAGATGCAGGTCTGAGTTTGAAGAAGTGGGCAACAGGCTTTCCAGCATCCCAACCAGGTGCCTTTTCTGCACTCCCGCCACTGCAGACGCTGACCCGCTGGTCACTGGGGCTCCGGGCGCGCCCATGGACCTGCAGTGCCACGACGCAAACCGCGATTATGTCATCGTGAGTTGGAAGCCGCCCAACACCACCACCGAGAGCCCGGTCATCGGCTATTTCATTGATCGGTGAGTGCCTGCTGCCTTCCTCCAGGGCTGGAGACGCTCCTGAAGCTGAAGCTAAGGTTGGCCCAGGCGACGTCTTTGGAGAGTTCTCTAAGCTCAAGTTAATGGCACTGTTCTTGTCATGGGGGATTTGGTGGGATCAGGTCCCTCCCTCTGGTTACTGAGCGGGCATGACTGAGCAGTTGGAACACGGTGGGGTTAGGGTAAGTAGATTCCTGAGTGTTGTAATTATTTGCCTGTTAAACACCCTGTATTCAATCCACCCCCCCAACTTTTCTAGACACACGAAGCCCCAGTTCTGGGTTCTCTGAAGAGTTTAGTCCTGCTTCTCCCTCTAGAGAAGGAGAAAACAGGCACAGAAACGTAGCTGGGAAGGTCGCCGGCCCGTTTGTACCCAGGTCCCTTTCTTCCTCTTCATTAAACTGGGTTTTCTTCTTGCCTCCGAGAAAAAAAAATACTGATATTCCAATGTCTAAAATATTGGAATTTACTTTGGAGCTAATCACTTAACTGTGGACATCATTAAACGCATGGGTCCTTTCAAGTTCCTTTACCGGGTGTGGAGCTCAGGGGCCGGGAAGGAAGCCAAGCAGAGCTGGTGAATTTATTGGACACACAATTTAGGCCCCAATTACACACTTCAATCACCAAGAGAAATTACAGTAAAAAGCAATGAATTCAGAAGTAACACAATCGTTCTGGGGAGGAATTTAAGATGTTATATGTATAACACACAGTAAAATAAGATGTTTGTTTCAGAAAAGCCATTCAAGTCTGATTGCTTTTTGGTTGGTTAAGTTCCCTTTTCCACACCAACAGAGCTACTTGTTTGGGTAAAGCATTCCCTATTGGGTTAGTATTTGGAAATGCTAAGGTCAGATTTGTGGAGTGCATTGGGTAGGGTTTACCTTGAATTAAAACCAAGAAAAACAAAATAGAGTGATTTGCTGTTTTCCTGTGATACTTGAACATTTTTTCAGCCATTTGGCAGAAACACTTTCATGGCCCTTCTTAGGTAGGGACCCACGTCCCTCCCTCCGTCATTAACAGGGACGAACCCAACAGAACCTTCTGGTCGGAGGACCCCACAGCGGCCACCTTGGGGGTTAGCTGAGGGGCTCCCCTGCCAGACTCAGTTTGGACCGTGTTCTGGCTGTAACAGGTTAGCACCTGTGGGTCACAGAACTTGCATTAAAATTCTGGATCATTAGGAGAAAGAGATTTGGTTCTCTCTAAAACAAATGTACAGCCCTGGCTTGAAATAGCTCCAAAAGATGACTTTTCTGACCTTGCTGTGTTCTCCTGGGGATTTGACGTGGGGTTTTGGTGCGGAAATTTCTCAGCCTGTGAAAAATGCAAGCTACTCTCTGCATGTCCACGTGTCTGGTCAGGACTTCATGTTTTCAAAAGCCATGTGAGGGGCGCCTGGGTGGCTCAGTGGGTTAAGCCGCTGCCTTCGGCTCAGGTCATGATCTCAGGGTCCTGGGATCGAGTCCCGCATCGGGCTCTCTGCTCAGCAGGGAGCCTGCTTCCTCCTCTCTCTCTGCCTGCCTCTCTGCCTACTTGTGATCTCTGTCTGTCAAATAAATAAATAAAATCTTAAAAAAAAAAAAGCCATGTGAGATGCTGGAAGGATACATCTCTTTGGCACTGGGACAGACTGAGCCTGCCTTCTGGACAGATTTCAGTGCCCAGGCTCTCATACCGCGGGGCGCGTGTGGGGGACCGGCGGTGAGCCCTTTCGTTCCGTGCGCTGGCGTCGGGCCTGCAGGGGGAGCATAGGGCACTGCTGATTCTGCTGTGTAAGTTGGAAAAAGGACTGTCAAGGATACATCTCACTTGACTTTTGGAGGAGATTTGGCCTAAATGTGGTTGAAGGCTAGAATGGGTCTTCAGGCTACAAATTATAAGGCTTCTAAATAAGGAAATAGATATACTTTACATATCCTAAATGGCTCTGTCTTTTGAAGACTGCTGGTACTGCTGCTTATGTAAATCTAGTACTGTAGTGCTTTGACTTCTACAATGTCATGTGATTTCCGGTTAGAGCTGTTTATATACACGGAATACGTGTGTAATGCACACACAGACCCGTGTGTATTTATTCGGCTGATGTATTTGTGGTTCTCCCCTCGTTTTTATTTCAAGATGTGAAGTGGGAACTGACAATTGGGTTCAGTGCAATGACGCCCCTGTGAAAATCTGCAAATACCCCGTGACCGGGCTCTTTGAAGGAAGGTCGTACATTTTCCGCGTGAGGGCAGTCAACAATGCGGGCATCAGCAGGCCTTCCAGAGTGTCCGAGGCTGTGGCTGCCCTTGACCCTATTGACCTCAAGAGGTTACAAGGTAGGTTGTGCAGATTTCAAGCCCCAGAGGTGTCCTGGAATCTAGGGGCCATTTTTATGGGATTTGTTCTTTCTTTTCTACGCTCAGCTGTGCATGAGTTTTAAGAATGCCTTCGAGGACCGAGCGTGGTTCGGGGACATTTTACAGTGTCCGTATGTCCGCCGGTGTCGCTTTAGGAGAGGGTGGTGGCCAGGCCGGCATAATCTCCGACACCAACCACACTGCCTTCCCAGTGCTCTTCACTGGGATCCAGTCAGACTGGTTGAGAACTAGAGTTTTCTTGGTCCATCGAAGATGTAATTTCAACACATTTGATAAGACTCGGAAGGCTTTGAAACTAAGCCACTTTATTTTCGAACGGTAATTTCATGTGACGCAGATGCCCAACAGGGCTTGGACCCTTAAATACGGTGTGAAGTGAGCCCCTACATTTCCCTTGCCCGCGTGGTCTTTCGAGCCCAGTGCAAAGGTCTGAGAAGCACTGGGTATGCAGACTGCTCCAAGTAGCATCTGAGTCCCTCCGAGCTGCGGGTGTGTTGTGGTCATAACGCACATAACATGGGGCGGATTTGGATCTCGCGCCGAGTTAGGGAAGCTGGGGCTTTCTTGATGAAACCTTTGGACGCCAAATTCAGCGTCTACTTTTCTCTCTGCAGCGGTCCATTTGGAGGGGGATAAAGAAATCGTCATCTACCAGGATGACCTCGAAGGTGAGTGGCCCTTGAGCACTGCGGCCCCGCTGCCCGTGCCCGAGGGAGTCAGGACGGTGGCTAGAGACCAGAGCGATGGACAGCCAGCGCCCAGGGGCTGGGCAGAGCCTGCGTGTCAGCACCGCAGCCGTAGGTCAAGTCTGCAAGCGCGTGGCCTGTAGAAGTTAGAAGGCGGGGACGAGCTGGGCGGAGGGCAAGGATGGGATCCGGGGTCCTCCCAGGCGGCTTCATGGCTTCCATGTCGGTCCTGGGTCCTCTTGGGGCTGTGCAGAGAAGATCAAACGGAACCCGAGGCTTTGTCACTGGCTGAGGCTGGGCTCTTTCTCTCAGACGCCATGACTAGAGGACTATTTCAGTTTTTCTTTTTAAACAAAATTTTTTATCTTTAGTATTTTAGTCGAAATGGACAGTATTCTTCCTGTCAGTATCCCTGGCCTGAAAATTCACATTTCCCTCATTTATATTGGATTTTCTGAACATTTCTCTTTGCTATTCCTTTCAGAGATAGCTAGGAGGATCGATTTATTAGGGAGGGGAACCTGGCATTATTAGTCAGAAATCCAGAGATTTTAAGCGGGCTTATAATTAGAGTTCATAGAGGACAACAAACAAGTAACAAATGAAGAAACATGAATTTGGAGCTAGTGCCTCAGGAGATACACTTTGAAGCTCTCTTTTAAAAAACTGCTGCAATCCAAAATATATATATATATATATATTTGTAAATAAGAAAAATGAAACTGCTGCGGTCCCAATGCTCTTTCCCCAAAGAGCTACAGACCTAGGAGTTCATTAGCTGATTTTCATGTTTGCCCCGAGATGGTCTCCAGACATTGGATCTTCTGCACCTATAATGGCTTTTCATCTCTAGAAGAACACATAATTCCCAGAGGGACACTCCTCAGTGACATTTAAAGTCTTAGTTAAGACCCCCACTTCCAGGTATACTCAGAAGTTGGGGAAGGTGCCCAGTAAATAAGCCACAAAAGAAAAATAATCCAGGAAAGGTTGACTTCCTATGACTTCTAAATAAAGGATTGAAGTGTAGCTATTGGAAAGTGTAAAGTCTGGCTCCCGCTTGCAGAGGAAGCCATGTTCCCGTGCAGACCCACGTGCATGAATGTGCATTTTCGACACGAGAGCAGGAAGGGGAGTTCTGTTCGTCACCTCCAGCAGGCCCATGGGATCGGGGTGGAGGGAACCACCTGAGGTCTCCTACGGGCGCGTGTAGACATTCAAACAAAACTACCTTCCAGGAGGAGGCAAAATCTGCATTATGTAAAGGCGAGAGCGGGAACCGTGCCCTTCTGGGGAGCAGAGCTCTCTCTCCATGTACAGACAGGGATGCGCTGGGGGTAAATCCCAGCTACAAAGTGCCAAAGCCAGAGCTAACGCATCGTAACACACTTAGCTGTCTGATCGATACAATGGAAGTTTGGTTTCCCAGACGCAGTAGATCTTTCTAGCCAGAATAGACTCACTGATGCCATTTGCCATCTTTCTCCTTACATTCCTTTTCCGTGAGAAGGCAGCTTTTCTGGCTGCCTGGGGCCTGTACCTTCATTTTGTTTGATTCCTTCTCAAACTCGGCTGTATCCTGTTCATTTGTGGGTAACATTCCTGGGGCTCAGCCTGTAGTTGGTCATTCGAGGCAGAGGCAGGGACCCTCAGCTGGAAGGCTGTCTGGCTGGGACACTGAGCCTCCCGGGGCTCCCGCTCTCTGGGAAGGCTCTGCACGCTGCAAAGTGGTGGTCCCCACCATCTGATGCAGACCTGGGAACTAGGGTAAGCTCTGTGACCTGCTTTAGGGTCTGCGAAGTTCATGAGTTTACTTTACTCACTTTAAACAACAAATGTTTTCTCTAATTAAAAAAAAAGTCCTTAGAGAAAAGGGATTTCCTGATGTTTTCAAGCAACCCATTTCTGTGTTCAAGCACATGTTGTTAGGAATTTCTTCCCATCACTCGCCTTTTTTCTTCATGGAGGCCCATCTGCTTCTTTTTGTGTTAGAAAAGGACTGATAGGGGCGGCTGGGTGGCTCAGCGGCTTAAGCCGCTGCCTTCGGCTCAGGTCATGATCTCAGGGTCCTGGGATCGGGTCCCGCATCGGGCTCTCTGCTCAGCAGAGAGCCTGCTTCCCTCTCTCTCTCTCTGCCTGTCTCTCTGCCTACTTGTGATCTCTCTCTGTCAAATAAATAAATAAAAAATCTTTAAAAAAAAAAAAGAAAAGGACTGATAAATGCTGTTCATTTTAAGGAAGAGGAACACTCCTTTGTTGACTAGAAAAAAAAATCACCCCTCTGCTATTTTATTTACTTATTTTTGCTCACTTTTTCCAACCAGTTTAATCTTTATGTCCTCCTCAAGGGTTTTAATTACCGTCAGGGCTCTTCTCTGAACATCATCCGACTCTCGCAGCCGTTCTTGAGTTGGTCCCTTGAGAAATGCACACTCTGCTGTGGGGCTGGCCAGAGCAGGCTTCTGCAGCACTCGACCAGCCCCGTTTCCCTCTGCTAGTTAGTTCCACGTCCGGGTGTCCGGGGCTGGGGGCTGGCAGAGGCAGCCGTGTAGAAGGTACAGCGCGCTTTCTCCTGAGCTCTGTCATCCTGGGCAGCCTGAACATTCCCAAGACAGTTTGTGTTCTTGTGACTCAGAGATAAATCTCCTGGCAGCCTGTTGTGGTGTCTTTGGGTGGGCAGGACAAAAGGCAGGATCTGCAACTGGGGGATGGAGGCCTGGGTCCCTGTCCTGCCCCTCCACAGCTCGGGGATCCCAGGGAAAGCTTGCGGCTTTCTGAGCTCCATCTTCACCCCATATGGATGTGGCTTGAGAGAGCGCGGTCCAGAGAGGTCCAGAGATTCCCGAAGCAGAGTCTCGGGCAGCACCCGTCACTCAGAGGCACCGGGTCCACGGGGAGCGTCTCCCAGGTGACATATTTGGAGTTGCCTCTCATGGTGGCTTCCTTCCTTCCTTCTTCTTCTTCTTCTTCCTCTTTCCTTCCGATTTATTTATATGCGTGAGGGGAGGGGCAGAGGAAGGAGAGAATCTTGAGCAGACGCCAGGCCGAGCCCGGAGCCCGACCTGGGGCTCAATCTCATGACCCTGAGATTACGACCCGAGCCCAAACCAACAACTGGCCGCTCACGCGACTGTCCCCCTGCAGGGCACCCTCTTTGCTTTCATTTGCTTGTCTGTCCGCCTACTCCTCTCTGTTGGGGGGTGGGTAGCGGAGATCAGCTTGTGTCCCTGGCCTCTCCTTGCCCCCTGGGGCCCTCCGCGCCCTCGCCTCTTCTGTCCGTGGTTAGGGTCATCTGTGCGTCTCCAGGCCTCCCGCTGCTGCGCGGCCCAGGGCAATCCTGACAGGCTCCAGGCTTCGAGTCCCTGAGTCCAACCGGGGGCTCCCTGCTGACAAAAGCGGACTCTTCCTCCTTCCCCAGCGCGAATGAAAGGCTTCTTATTCTCGTGCTCTAGGCCTGGAATCCGGGCGGGGTCTGGAAACAGCAAGCTGCTCAGATCTGGAAGGCAGCTTTGCACTCAGGTGCCTGTTCTCACCGCCCTTGCTACCCGCCTAGCTTCCCTCGGGTCCCCGGGTCTGCTTCTCACGCCCTCCGGCACCTTGGAAGGAAATCAGATTCAGCCCCGGGGACGTGCATCGTCCTAGAACAATGTCCTGCCTCTCCTCTCCCGCATCTCTGTAGGTGTGGACACAGCCCTTGGGGCCAGTGCAGGCCTGTTGGGTGTCCGGAGGCCCCGCCCCACCAGCCCTCACTGGCATTTCCCTGGAGACAGTCTGACTCCTTGTTTGAAACCTGACCCGCTTGCCAGAACGCTTCTAGATTAGGCCACGCTGTGTTTCCGTGCCTGTGGGACCTGTGAAACGGGTTATGCTCTGTAACAGGACTCCTGGGAAATAAAACCAGGCTTGTTTGTGTTGTCTCCATGGGCTTGTTCAATGCTGTGCCCGCGGCACAGTCCTCAGGGAGCAGCTGGATATCGAGAAGGGCTGAGATGTCCTAGGGACGTTCAAACCTTTTTAATCATGTGCTAATCTAATTGGAAGCTCGTAATATTTTGTATTGCAATGACAGGGACTGTGGGTCTGGAAAACCTCCACCTCGTAGGAAAAGTTCTCCTCTCCAAACGTGACGCCCCTGACCCCTTAAGTCATATTAAAACACGATGTGCACCATGAGACAAGTAGAGCAGACCCCTCTGCTTGCACATGTTCCCTCCTAGTTATTTGCAAAGGGCTGATGGCTGCCACTCCAGAATTTCAAACGTATAGGTGTAGGTTACTGTGCTTGGGAACGTGGCACAGATCCACCGAGGGAGGGAGAAACGTGTGCTCTGGAGGCTGACCCACGGCTGCAACGCTGGGAGGGCGTATGAGGAGCGTAACCGGAGAGGCCGGCGGAGGAAGGATTATCTCATTCCACAAGGCTCTGAAATGCAGGACGCAGACCGCTCGAACCTTCTCTGCACAGAGTCCCAGCTCAGCAAGAGCCCCAGTCCTGGTCAAATGCCCTGTCTTTCTGGGTGACTCTTCTTCCTCCCCTTCCAGCTGAAACCCTGGAAGATTTTTGGATCAGATTCTTTTTTTTTTTAAATGGACTGGCTCATGTTAGCAACAAAAGTAATGAGGTGATCTTCATCAGTGCATTCTACTTGGCTGGGAACAACAGTTGGCTCTAGATCCCAAAATAGAAGTGAGGCAAAGGACGGCTCGGCCGTGCCTGTCCCTAGCGCCTGGAAGCACACCCAAGGGGCGACGCTCCGACGACGGGCCCCAGCGAACGGGGTGACCTGGGCTTCATCCAGTGCTAACCGAGTTTGTCTCTCCTGCAGGCGACGTTCAGATCCCAGGGCCTCCCACCAACGTGCACGCCTCAGAAATCAGCAGAACATATGTCGTCCTCAGCTGGGACCCACCTGCTCCCCGTGGCAAGGAGCCGCTGATGTATTTCATCGAGAAGGTATTCTGCGGTCGCGTGTCCTGACACAGCAGCTCTCTGTGGGATTTTACTCTGTGCTACTCCGTGGGTTTTAGAGAGGAGCAGCCGTGAGGTCAGTCACCGCAGACTCGACCGCTGTTCCTTACTGGGGACCTGAGGGCACGGTGAGCATCGGGGGATAAGGTCCGGGTCCTGGCTTTGCAGCCTTCGTGGGAACAAGTGGGTCACTTCATGTCTCCGCCTCTGGCGCCCCTACCAGAACGGGGCTCGCTAAGTTCTTTCCTGCGGACACGTTCTAGCTCGCAGATTTGGAGGACCCCGTGGGACCCGGGGAGCAGGGCAGATGGCTGTAATAAGGCCTGTGGCCACGTGGTGGCGGTGCTGCACAGGCTTCGCTCCGGAGGCTGCGGCCATCGCATGGGTGGTTTGAGGACTAGCCTGGACAGAAGCACACACGCGCGTGCACACACGCAGAGGCACACACGCGCGTGCACACACGCAGAGGCACACACGCGCGTGCACACACGCCCAGGCACACACGCGCGTGCACACGCACAGGCAGCGAGAGCACAGTGACGTCCGCACTGCACGCTCGGGCTCCGCCGCTTCAGTCCGTCCTGTTGCTCCAGGCCCGGGACCCCGTCCTCCCTGCAGACCCGCCGGGGCTCCTCCGGCTCGGCCACGGCTGCCCGCCGTGGGGAGTCACCGACCGCGCGTGTGGCTGGAGGAGGGGAAGCGGCGGGCGCGGCCCCGGGTGCTCGGCGGTCCCAGCAGGCAGCGAGCCGCGGGCGAGCCCGGGCGAGCCCGGCGCGGAGCCGCGGCGTGGGGGGGCCGGTGCCGGCCGCTTCGGCCGCGTCTCGCTGTGTCACAGTCCGCTCCCGGGTCGGTCCACCGCAGCCCGTCCAGGGCGCTCTTTGGGGGCCGTAGCTCCTCCCAGGGCCCAGAAGGAGCCCAGGAGCTTCCCTCCGTCTCCGCCTCGCGCGGGGCCGGGGTGAGCGGGTGGGACCTGCCGCGCAGCGTGGACGCCCTGGAAGTCCCGGCGCATCCCGGAGCCGGTGGTCCGCCCGGCAGCGCCCGCTGTGAGTCCCGCCCCGTAAGGCCCCGTGCGGGGTCGCTGGACGTTCGTGTCCCCGCGGGGCTCCCGGACGCCTCCCAGCCTGCTGTCTGCCAGCCGAGGCCGGCGGTCATCGCCCGGAGAGTTCTGCTTGCGGCCGGGTCGGCGGTGCCTCGCACCTGCGGTTGGCGGTGTCCCCGCGTGGGTCCCCGCCGGCCCGGACCTGCGCCCCGTCCTCCCGCCTGCGCGTCTCGTCAGCAGCTCCTGACCCCACTGTGCCCCCCGCGCCTCGCTGGGGCTGCTGGAAGCCCGACAGGAAGCCCCTGATAGTCCCCCGCTGCCTCCCCGTCCGCCACCCTCCGCGTGAGGCTCCCCTTCCCCGATGGCCCCAGCGGCCTGTCCCCCCGACGGAGAGCTCGGGGCCTCCTGGGTCAGCTCCGAGAGCCTGGCTCGCTTCTGCTGCAACGGCAGAACGCTGCAAGCGCGGCCCTGACTTGGAGAAGCGGGTCGTTTGGGGCGACTTCCCAGTCCTGGCCGCCGTCCCCTGGGCCGCGGGCACCCGCTGTCACCACTCAGGATCCCTCACGGAGGGGTTAGGTCCCGCCGGGAAGAGGGAAGCGAAACATGGCACGGAGGCTTTTCCAGTAATTATCAGTGATGCAACCCGGATGAGGAAAATTGACGCTGCAGCAAAGGCGCAGAGACGTTTGGGGAATAAAACGAGAATCGCCCATACTTCCGTCGTTTGCAGTGGTCATCACACATTTTTCCGGACACTCAAAAGCGACTTTTTTCCTCGCGTGGCTACTGAAACTTGCACACACAGGACTTTTGTAAGATTTAAGTCCAGTTAGTTAACATGGAATGTATTACTGGTTTCAGAGGGCAGGTCTGTGGGTCCCCGACGTGTGCTCCTTCTGAGCCACCCCAGTGTCCATCACCCAGTGAGCCCGCCCCGCCACACCCCTCCCCTTCACAACCCGGGATACACATACTTGTGGTCTTTTTCTCTATAGTCTTTTATATACGTGATATGTCATAGGTACAGTTTGCCTCCTGGGTGACATTTACCTTCATGCTGTACTTGCCCTCATCTGGTGGGACCTTTTCCAGCTAACCCCAGCGACTGCGTCTTCAGGCACAGGAAGGAATCATGACGTGGCCTGTGCTAGTACAGCCCGTTACACAGATTGCTGTTACCGGAATACTACAACGATAGCTGCAAAATAGTGAACATTTTATTCTACGGATTTATTAGTATTTCAAAACAACTATTCATTTATTTCAGTGGGAGGAGCGCTAGGGGAGGGGCGGACGGAGGGGGAGAATCTCCAGCATCTCCGCACCCGGCACAGAGCCTGACACAAGCCCCGAGATCATGACCTGAGCTGAAAGTGAGGGTCAGAGGCTTAACTGACGGGGCCACCCTGGGGCCCCTAAAATAGTGAAAATTTTAAATTGAAATGAGACCAGCTGTGTATGATGAAATTTTATTAATACCCCAAATTATCCTTAATCCCTTATAGTTCATTCTACTTTAGTAAAACTGCAACCTATGGATTAATTCCCCTAAGTTTTTTTAGTTTATTTGTTGTCACGTAAAATTTTTACTGGTAAGTGTTCCAGCTTTGGGTAGTTTTTCATCTGCTTTTCCAAACTGGTTTCCTTTTTCATAAAATTCAGAAAAGAGTTACTGATGGCCGGGGATAGGCTTCACTGCCCGGACATCCCTGGAGATTAATTTGGCCAGCTAGAGCAGAACATGCCTTCGGCACACCTTTGGGGAACTCTAGCTTCCTCATGTAAATCCTGTGTCCCTTTGCAGTCCGTGGTTGGGAGTGGGACCTGGCAGAGGGTCAACGCGCAGACGGCCGTCAGGTCCCCTCGGTACGCCGTGTTTGACCTCGCTGATGGGAAGCAGTATGTGTTCCGGGTTTTGTCAGCCAATAAGCATGGCCTGAGCGACCCTTCGGAGATCACCGTGCCCATCCAGGCTCAGGATATGATTGGTGAGTACGGCCGTGCTGGTAAGCGGCCAAGGCTTGGGACAGGCCCTGAGTCAGGGACACCAGATGCCCTTCTGTTGTGTTGAAAAAGACAGCTAATGTTGCATATGAGCCAAAATGCCTTGAAGTCTCAGTTGACAAGGGATGGATGTCTCTCTGCTGTGTTGATGGCTACTCAGCATTTCTCCAAAGTTCCATCTTATTTTTATGGAACTAACAAATGGGTTAGAAATATTTTTAGGCATTGGTCACTTTTTGGAGAACCTTAAACACACTGGAGTTGCTTGTCCATGTGGCTTGAATTTCCCGCCCTGGAGATGCTGTAAGGAATTACAGAAATTTGGAATCGCCCCATGGAGAATATCCAGGGTCAGATCATGAGTGGGTTTTAAATCCCCTTACAGATTCCGGCCAGTCTGATGGAAGTATGTCTTATTTTCTTAAAGTTGTTACTATCCTGTTAGCTAAAACATATGTATCACAAGAAGGTGCTATTTAATGATTCTGGGGGGCAGGTACAGGACACCGAGTGATTGTCCTTTCTTTCCGTGTGAGTCAGGTGGGACTTGGGAAGACACAGAGGACAGTCCAGCAACTCCTGGGTGCCCCGGGTGGCAGTCCCCTGCCCACTTCTGCTGCTCGTCCCTCCTCATCCGATGTTGGGGAGCCCTTCCCCGTGGACAAAGGGCTTGAGGCTGTTGGGTACAGCTTCTGGAACTGAGACACTCTTCCTCACTCTACCTCCTCTGTACAGCGGTCCCTTCTGCCCCGGGCCGGGTGCTGGCATCGCGGAACACAAAGACGTCGGTTGTGGTGCAGTGGGACAGGCCAAAGCACGAGGAGGACCTGCTGGGCTATTACGTGGACTGCTGTGTGGTGGGGTCCAACGTGTGGGAGCCGTGCAACCACAAGCCCATTGGCTACAACAGGTGCGGGGGCCCCAGACCCACTGTATGGGAAGGGCCGCACTCCAGCTGGGAGCCACGCGGCCCTCAGAGTAGCGCGAACACCGGCAGACGCGACCGTGAGGCTCCTCCACGGGTGTCTGTTTTCTTTCTCGCTCGTGAGGGGCCAGGACTTGAAAGCCAATGAGTGGGTTGAGAGCACAGGGCTGGAATGGTTAGCGTGTTGATGAGAGAACTCTAGAACCTTGGTCCTTCTGGAGTTATTAGCAGTTAAGGCTTACCTTCCAACAGGAAAGTTAAAACAGCAGCCAGGACTCCTGAGGTGTTTTATTTTTCCATATTGAGTTTTCAAACTTTTTAAAATGGCTTTGCATGAATGAGAGTCCTCTGCTCCAGCCACTGATGGAGACAAAGCGGGGGAGCGTCCCCTCTCTTATGCGGGGAGCATCCTTGCCCCCAGCATCCGTTTACCCCCGACTCCTGCAGGAGTCTGAATGTGCAGGACGTCTGACTTTAGTAGGTGCTCTCCAGGGTATGCTTCTCAGGTACGTAGAGGCAGCAATCAGATTCTCCACTGTGGATGGGTTATTGCCAATGGCTCAGCCATCTTTCCCTTTTTAATTTACTTAAAAACAAACAAACAAACGAAACTTGGGAAAAGCCATGGCTAGGAAGGGAGAGACGTCACTGAGAACAGTATGGTTAGATATTTCAAATCCACAGGCAGCAGACTCGGAAAGAGATCTCAGGACAAAAACCTAAAAGCAGCATTCTCCAGATGGAGTTTTGTAAATGGTCACTAAAGGTCTGCAGGCTCTAAGAGGGGAGCAGACTTTCTCCTGTGGATGGGGTGCTGGCCTCTGCTGACCTCCTCCTGTACGGGTTCCACTTGATGCTTGTAGTGATGCTGGGAGGTGGGGACTGTGGTCCCATTCTGCAGCTGGGGCAACTGTCTCACAGAGACAGTGACCCATAGAGAGTATCCGTGGGTGTTGCTTTCTGCACCCTCAGACCTGTGCTGCTCCTGTCCCTGGTGTAACCAGGCATCATGGCCTTCCTTGCTGACCCTGTGTGTTGATTTGCATCCATTAACTAGAATTGAAATGGGAAGTGGATATATAGCATACATATATAAAGAACTCAAACTACTCAAGTTCCTTTTAGTCCCAGTGAAAAAAAATTTTGGAGTATTCCCATAATTTTTACTCTGCTGAAGGAGAAGGGGAAAGGCTGAGGTGCATGGTCATGCCCCTGACTGGTGTTTTGTTCAGGTTTGTGGTGCACGGCCTGACGACTGGTGAGCAGTACATATTCCGGGTGAAGGCCGTCAACGCGGTCGGCACAAGCGAGAACTCGCAGGAGTCTGACGCCATCAAGGTCCAGGCCCCCCTCAGTGAGTAACCGAGGGCCTTCGTAAGCTCTACGGGAATAAATGCTCACGGTGGCAATAACATGCTGTCCTGGGAGGGTTCTCATCCGCCGGCCGCACGTCCTGGAAACATGGGGCTGAGGGAGGAGAGGTGAATCGCCAGCAGGGCACACACTGGGGACACACGGCTTCATGGCAGGTCCCATGTCCCTGCACGTGTGTGCCCACCTTGACATGCGTGCTGTTGGGATGAACATCTCTTTAGAAGTTGCTGCTAACCTAGAAAAACATCAATGGCCTTTCCAGCTGGTCTCAGTTCAAGGAGATTTTATCATCCCAGAGAATTCCAAATGTTGATGTGAACTTTGTGGCTTTGTTCATAAATGGTTATCGTTAGAATCGATTTTGGTCAAATAAAACAATTTGGGACCTAATTTCAGAGGTGGGCCCTGGGGCCACGAGTGTTGTGATTGTCACCCTGGTGATTTCATACAAAATGGGCTACACGGCAAACACGTGCTCTGGGCACGAATGTCACATGCTACTTATTTTGAGTCATAATGATAGCCTTTCATTCCTGAGAGACATGTTTTGCTCTTTATTTACTTTTGTCTCTGATTAAATTATTATCGCATTTTCAGAAGTTCAACTTTCTCTCCTAACGACACATAAAGTCATGTTAGCGAACAACCAAGCAGTGCCCAACCTGATACTACTTAGGTGGTCAGTATAGCACAAAATCATTCTTTTGTTTGAGGGACATTATTCTGATCTGTCCGTTTTACCCAGGAGGGACTTCCAAATGTTACCATTCCTACTTATGACAAAGCAGTTGTCTGCAGTTTTATTCTGTGGTGGGAACAGGTTTTTCCCTGGTCACCTGTCTCTTGGGTAACAGAGAATGACCAGACGCAGGTCACCTGGAGCTGGGGCCAGGGCTCGGGGAACAGAGGCACACCCTCCCTCAGGCCCTTGGAGAAGATGATCCGTTTCCAAACAAACTCATGTGAATTCATACTCACTGGAACCGATCTGAAGTGGGAAATTAAGACCGGCTGGGCAGTAACGTGCAGCGTCTCTGGTCATGGGGCACGGCTGTAATTCTTCATGGCTGTCACAAGAAAGCTCCTCCTGGAGGTTTTCCCTAGAGGAGGGGGAAAATCTCTTGTTTCAACCACCCACGCCAGATTTGAATAATGGATCGCTCCTGTGTTATTGAAATATTGGACGATGTGTGTGTGTGTGTGTGTGTGATTTCCTGGGGGAGGTATTTAGGAATCGCAGTGAATAGAGAGGACCGAGTTATCGTCTTTAAAGGAACAGATGAAAACATGCAGGGATGGTTGAGGTTTGGGGGCCCCTCTGCAGAGCAGGAGCGGCCCCAGGGAGGGCAGGGCGGGGGCGGGGTGACCTTCCTGCTGTGTGTCTTTGCAGCTGTCCCTTCACACCCTTACGGGGTCACGCTTCTGAACTGTGATGGCCACTCCATGACCCTTGGCTGGAAGGTGCCCAAATTCAGCGGGGGCGCACCCATCCTCGGCTACTACATAGACAAGCGCGAGGCTCACCATAAGAACTGGCACGAGGTCAACTCTTCGCCCGTCACAGAGAGGATCTTAACGGTTGGTTCTTACGGGCCCACTGGTTTTTGCTGGGTGGTTTCCCATTCTGGGCAGAGTCCTTCAATCGTGACTCAGAGTTCAAGGGCGTTAGATAATGTGACACAGACACACAAGCAGGTTCAGAAAACGTCACAGCCTCGTGGGAGAAGCTCTAGAACTGGACCGAGGAAGCATTTTCTTCTGAGGCGCAGGAGAGGTGGAGAGGCAAGGAGGCGGGTGGTGTGGGGGTCGCGTCCCTGCTGGGAGCAGCCCCAGGCCCCCAGCCCGTCACCGTGTGGCTGTACAGGGCTGGTGCGTCCGTGCTTAGCTGGTGTTCCGTCCGAACACCCTTGCCCAGGCTTGTTCCTCACGGCTCTGCTCAGAGAGGCTTGTGTGCACAGCCTCTGAGCGAGTCACTTCCAAGCACACGTTCTGCCCAGGCAGAGAGAGAAGGAACATGGACTTAGAGTAGGAATATCAGGGATCAAATCCAGGGGCAAACCCTCCCCAGCCACGGGCTTTCTCTCCACCTCCCTGAGCCTTCCGCTGCTCCTTTGTGTGGTTTAGGTCACAGGCACGTGTGTGTGCGTGCGTGTGTGTGTGTGTGTACGCACGTTGGTGCATGTGCATGCACACACGTGTGGGAGTCTGTATGCATGTATGCGTGTGCCTGCCTGTGCACGTGTGAGAGATTCTGTGTGCAGGTGTGTGCGTACGCACATATACGTGTGAGTCTGTGTACATGCGCGTGCACATGTGTGTGGGAGCCTGTATGCACGTGTGTGTGACTGTGCGAGCACGTGTTGGTGCGTGTGCGCGTGCAGCATGACCGATATCGGTGCACGGTCAGCCCCACCGCCGTGCCGAGCTGTGCTGGACGAGGGCCCTGACTCCCGAGAGAAGCGCCTTCTTGTTTCAGAACGCCGGGGGCTGCCGGGATGTGAGCTCCGTCCTGCAAGGAATGGAAAGCTTGACTTCAAACACTTGCTCTCGAGCCTCTGTTTTTCCAGGAGGCGATGTCACCTGGATGCAGTGGGGCAGGGCTGAGGGCTCTGGTCAAGGCCTTCCCTGTACTTTTGGGGCACAGGCCCTCATGTGGCCGCAGGCGCGACCTGAGGGCCGCCGGTCCATGTGCTGGGGGTCGGTGACGGGTTGTAGGGCATCACGCAGCTAGGCTAGTCTGGCTTCGGGCTCCAGCTGGGGGTTCTGCAGAAGGGACATGGGCTTAAGGGCAGGCCCCCACGCCTGCTATTCCACACACTCTCTGTGGCTTTCCTCTCCATGAGCCTCAGATGGGCTGCTGAGGGGGTCATTGTGCCATCCTCGTAGGCGCGGTGACGGGAGGAATGAAACAAGGTGGTCAGGTTCCCTAAGCGACCACAGCATGGCGGCTGCATTCACAGCCCTCTGGGACAGCACCGTCCAGTTTACTGGCCCAGCCCCCACCCTCACAGTTCCTTCTGGCAGTCGGTCGTGACTCCTCCAACAGGCAGACAGTGACGTGGTTTTTTCACTTCCTGTGTTAATTTAAATGCATCTCCCCAGGTGGAGGGCTTGACAGAAGGCTCACTCTATGAGTTCAAAATCGCCGCCGTCAACCTGGCCGGGATCGGGCAGCCGTCGGACCCCAGCGAGCTCTTCAAGTGTGAGGCCTGGACCATGCCCGAGCCTGGTGAGAAGCACCCCCAGACCACGGAGCTGCCCTCCGTGTCATGATGTCATGAGCCCCAGAACTAGTGGGCGTTCTGTCTGCGCGTGCTAGGGCGTCCCGCCCTGTGCCGGGCATGGGGTGCAGCTACGGACGAGGTGGCCTCATCCCCCGGCAGAGGCTGAGCGGTGACGAGTGTGGGGTGGTCAGTGGGGTTGCGTGAGGGAACAGGGAAGGCGGCCCCGGGCAGGAGGGGCCGGTGCTGGCCGTGAGACGACACAGTGTGACCCTGCGGTTCCACTGTGAGAGGCCCCGTCCTCCCGACCCGGGGGGACCTGGGGCCTCTAGTTCAAAACCGTAGGATAGTTGCTAATCTGCTTGCGTTAGGACTTCACGTTTTAAGTCTGTTTTCATCAATTCTCAGAACCTGGGTCTTCACTGGTTACCTCCTGTCTGCCAGGAACCTAAACAGGACGGATAAAATGCTCCTGTTTCGAGCAAAACTGAAGTCGAAGCTATTCTGTGGGCAGAGTATAGTGTCTTCTCCGTCCTTTCCTTCTGAGTGGTCCTTGTGTAACAGAACGAATTTGGGCCCCTTAGAACTGCCAGTGGACGGAGCGCTCTCCCGACTTCCGGAGACTTTCTGGAGCTCCCTTCAAAGGGCTTAGCAATCCCTGATGTGGGTGACGCAGTTCAGGCGCAGCCCCTGCGCATTTTCCCTTTGCCGCCCGAGGCCGCTGGACCCGGGAGTCTGCGCTGCCCCCGTGGAAGGCTCCAGGGTCTGAGCAGGCGTGTGTCAGGTGGGGGTGGGGGTGCCACGCATGTCCCTGGTCCGTGCACTCGCTCTCTATGTGAGCCGCACCTGCCGGTCCTGAGCGCTGACAGGGACTCACGGGTGACTCCAAGGTGCCGCGGTCCCCGACGCCCGCCCGACTGTCCCCTCTCCGTGCTCCCCACGTTCTCTGGGACGTGCGTAAGGAAGGCCGATGTGATACGTAGAGTCCTGGGGTCTGGGAGCCGATGAAGCCGTGTGTCCTGCGGCCGCCGACGCCCGGGGTGGTGCATGCACACACGGCCGACTACGTCTGCCTTTTCAGGTCCTGCCTATGATCTGACGTTCTGTGAGGTCCGAGACACGTCCCTGGTCCTGCTGTGGAAGCCGCCCGTGTACTCCGGCAGCGGCCCCATCACGGGCTACTTCGTGGACTATAAGGAAGAGGGCGCCGGGGAGTGGAGCACCGTGAACGGGGAGGCCACCGCCAGCCGCTATCTGAAGGTGACGCTGGTCCCTCCCGTGTCCCCCACCCTCCCGGGACGGGGTCTCTGGTCCCTCCTGGACGGGCTCGACGCCGCCAGGCCAGCTGCTCAAGCAGCTCAAACCGTCCCGTGTGGCGCTGTGGACGGTCCCCGCGGGGGCGATGGCCGCTGTGTGTCCGCGGTCAGGCCTGTGTTGTACCCGTGTCCTTCGTGACGGCTCGTAGAAGTCGCGCGCGTAGACGCACATGCACGCGCAGCTGTAGGACGTCGGAGAGGAGGGCGAGAGCATGTTCCTCTCTCCTGTCCTCCTAGGGGTTCTGTTCTTAGCGTCGGCAGCCGACCCCTCACTGGGGCAGTTGTGACTCCCGTCCTCGGGTGGGTCAGCCACCCGTCCTGGCTCTTTGTCCCCGCCGCCCTCCTGCAGAGGCTTCGCCCGCTTGCTTGTGGGCTCTGTGGTGTGGTGTAGACGGCGGCAGCTGACCGGAAGCCCACACCTGAGTCGTGTGCACGGCTACATCCTCTGGGCAGCCGTCCAACCCCGCGAGACCAGATCAGCTTCTGATCCACACCGAGTGAACTGATCAGCTTCCAGAGATCTGGCCCAATCAATGACTGAGGAAATAGCTGATGTGTACGTTACGTGTCAGCACAGATCGCGGTCACACACGTGCAAGGAGAGAATGACTTAATTCTGCTGTGTCCGAGCAATGGGAACTCTGGCCCGGTTACAATCACGTTTGAAGTAATGCTTCCTCCCATAGCGTTATGCTGACTAGGAACGCTCGGCGGCCGGCGGGGTATAGGATTTTAATTCTGCTTTGAGGCAGGCGGAGGAGCAGGAAGCCTCTCTCAACACGGAAGAGAGCCTGTTTCTTCTTGCTAAGTCGGACCGTGAATGAGCGTGTCTGCCTCGCCTCCCGCTTTCCCCGCTCACTGTGCGAAGCTCTTCCTTCTTTCAGAAAAGGGCTGTGTGCTTGGTAAAAGGTGAAGACTGGAAGTCCTTTTCCCTTAACGATTAGCGCGTGACACGGTCTCCGTCTTTTTCAGGCCTGTGACCTGCACCAGGGCAAGACCTATGTCTTCAGGGTCCGGGCCGTGAACGCCAGCGGGGTGGGGAGGCCGTCGGACGTGTCTGAGCCGGTGCTCGTGGAGGCCCGACCAGGTGAGACGCGACCGTGTGGCCGCTGAGGGCGGCGGGAGGCGGAGGGCCGCCAGGCGTGGGCGATGGGTGCGCGTGTCTGTGTGCGCGACGCAGGGAGCTGGCTCCTGCCGTCTTGTCCACGGTGTCGAGCGGCAGACAGGACAGGCTGCCCTCCGGCCCTGCACGGCCCCGGCACCCCGAGCCACGCTGCGGCCCCCGAGGCCATTCGCACAGTCGGTGGGGTCCGCATTCGGAGCAGTAAGGCCGCATGCGGAGATGATGACGGTCTCTCTCGTGACTGCTGAATTTTGACGGGGAACCTGGGGGCAGGTGGCGAAGGCCCACGGAGGGGACGTCAGTGGAAAGTGCTTCCCAGGGTGAGGTCAGCTCACGGGGTACGTGGGGACGGAGTGGTGGGTCCGCGAACCCTGAGACCGTGTTGTCTCCTGCATCGCTCCTCTCTCTGGGGACTGACCTCACGTCCTCTGCCGCTGGCGCTCTGCGCTTCTGCCTTCGTCGTAACCGGCAGCATCTGTGCCTGCCCAGGCCGACGGTCCTCCCCAGCCTCTGCTTCCTCAGGGACAGATTCGGACGGGTCCGTGTGGGGCCGGCCTCCACCTGGTCAGAAGGGACAAGCAGGTCCCCTACCGTCCCCATGGGAGGAGGCCACGCGCCGTGATATCGGGGGTGCCCAGGGCCCTCCCAGTGGCCAGGGGTCAGATATGGGGAGAAGGAGGGTCTTCATGGCCGACATGTCCTCTACGGCGGGACTGGATGCGGAGACGGGAACAGACGGAGACGTGACGACTTGAAACCCTGTCCACTCCGGCCGCCACCTGCTCCGGGAGCATCTGCCCTCCCGCGGGCCCCACTCAGGCCCAGGGCACCGTGCAGGGGAAGCCGATGACTCGGTGGGGACCAGGCCGTCGCCTCCAGACGGAGGCCGCGTGCCTGTGACACGGCGCTCCCTGCCCTCTCGGCAGGCACGAAGGAGATTAGTGCCGGTGTGGACGAGGAAGGCAACATCTACCTGAGCTTCGACTGCCCGGAGATGACGGACGCGTCCCAGTTCACGTGGTGCAAAGCCTACGAGGAGCTGGCGGACGACCAGAAGTTCCGGGTGGAGACAGTGGGAGACCAGTAAGTCCTCTCGCGGCCGGCCCGGGGGCCACCGGGGCCGCCGACAGACACGTAACCTGCCCCGCGGTTCTTCCTTCTAGCTCGAAGCTGTACTTTAAAAACCCGGACAAAGGGGACCTGGGCACCTACTCGGTGTCCGTGAGTGACACGGACGGAGTGTCCTCCAGTTTCGCCTTGGACGAGGAAGGTAACCTCGGGGGCTCGGCGACGGAGCGCGCGGGCTCGGGGGCTCGGCAGGGGACACGGACGCTAGCGTGGAGAAGACGTGCTTGGGAGACGGGCGCCTGTTCGTGGGGGGCCGGGGCGCGGGGCGATCGCAGAGGCGAACGCTCCCTCAGACGTGTAAGGAGCGCTCTGGCGTTCGTGCCCTGTCCGGCACCCAAGTCACCGGGCCGGGGACGGGGCTTCTAGAGCCTCCCGTAGAGCCCAAGGTGGGTTTCCGCTGCATTTCAGTAGCTTGGCAAGCGGAGGGGAGCGGATGGGCAAGTACGGCCGCGAGATTCGCGTGAGACCATGGATGGGGGCTGCTTCCTTTCCAGCAAAGAAGAGTCAGGACGGTGAGAGAAAAAAATACATGTTTTCTGTGCGTGAACTAAGATTCAGCCGGCAGGGTCAAAATCTCTTGCTCCCTTGCAAGCAGGAGACAGCAGAAAGAAGAGCCAGGTCACAGCCGGGGCCCAGGGACAGGCAGGTCTATCCAGGGCGGACTCACGCACCTGCATCCCTGGCCAGTGAGCGGGGCTCACACGGTAGACGCTGGTGCTGCTGGGGACTGTAGTGATTTGTGTCCCGTGCTTGTGACGGACCGGCCCACAGTCAGGGTCAGCCTCACGGTGAGGCAGAGGGAGCCCCGTCATGTGGAATAGCTCGGTCAGATGTCAGGCGTTCTCCGGGTCTCTAGAGCTGTCTAGGGGCTGAGAGTCCCCTGTTAAAATATGGGGTCTTCTGGGAGGCCCGGCGCCTGGTGGGACGACCCAAAGTTCCCCGCTGGTGTGTTGGGCGGGGGCAGGCGAGAGTGTGATCCCGCGGACACCTGACTCGGAGGGTCACTAGGCGTGGGCAGGGACGAGAGGCAGGGACGGACGCCAGGAGGCCCTGTCCTGATGCTCAGGCCGCTGCAGGGCAGGAGCCGACGCTGGGCAGACGAGGAAGCTCGTGCGGATTCAACGAGACTCAGCAGGAGGGCGGCCGGGGGTCCCTGTGGACGCAGCTGCCCAGGGTCCTCAGGATGCATGTGTCCAGAGACAGGCCCGAGCAGGTCCAGAATCTGCTCCGAACGCCTTGTAAGCTGCCATTTCTGACCCTAACTCAGTGGTCTTCTGGTTTTAACTCAAAACATCCTTAAATAATCCTGAAAAGAGTTCTGTTTCTCTGCACCAGTTTTAAGTTTGTAGGTGACGTTTTCACTCTAATTTTAAATAGCTGCAAAGGACGAAAACTTCCAGCATGTTTTAAAACGTAGGTGGACTTTAAAAAATCTCTTAGAGAAAACCTCGGAGCTGCCAATTTCACTCGTTTGACTTATGGAAGTTCCCACCGTTAGACCTAACGGGGAAGCCAAGCCAAGCCCCCAGTCAGGGAAAGACTGACCTCATTTCTCGGTCCAAGTGAGCGTGTTCACACACGCCGTCGTGACCGCCGTCTCTTTTCTAAGTTCCAGTTAAGAAGGAAGGAAGGGGGGAGGAACCTTCCGTTTTTCTTGGCTTGGTCGTGGGCCTCTTTCCGGAGCGATGCATTTATTTTTATCGTTTTATTTTTATTTTTAACTCGTGGCAGTAACGCAGCACAGTGAAATCCTGGGTGGGCAAAGCATTTTGAGGGACATCTTGCAAAGGGAAGGGAAATCACAGACCCCCGCACACTCTCAGCGCCTGATCGGTATTAGGAAGGAGTTTGTGTGGAATTTGAGGGTCTGGAAATGGGTGTCTTGAAAGTCCCCCCTGCAAAGCCTGCCCCTGCCCCCAGCCCCACTGTCCCCAAACTCTGCCTCACGTGCCCCCCACCCCTCCCCTCACAGCAGGGTTGTTACACGGCGAGGGTCTCAGGAGAGAGCATTCGAAGGTGGTTTAAATCCTGTTTGCAGTCTCACTCCTTAGCCTTTCTTACGCAGTGAAATCTTGGTGGTACCGGATCTCCGCTCGGGGTTAGATTGCGATTGTTTACGAACTTCTGCATGTCTGGGTCGAAAACCAATGCACGTATCTTTCTCAATTTTAGAGCTCGAACGTTTGATCGCACTGAGCAACGAAATCAAGAACCCCAGTAAGTAAGCGCGGGGCCCCGCCTGCTTGCAGGCCGACGGCGAGCCGGGAGGGCCCTGTTCGCTGTGGCGCAGAGCTCACGGGGAGCGCGTCGGCGAACCGACCGTTGCCTTTCACGCGAGCAGCTTCCATGCGTGTCGCCTGCTGGCTGGAAGCAAACACGAGTGGATAGTGCAGCTCGCAGAAATTCTATTGCATAGAGAGTTTTGGGGTTTTGATCCTAATCCCAGCAAGTTGTCAGGTGGGGTCTCTGGTTACGGAGTTACACGCAGGCAAGCGTGTGCCGTGGTCCGCGGGTAGAGCCAGGAGGGTGAGCACGCGGCCCACGGGGCTTTACCTGCACCAGCAGGCCGACCTGCGGCTTGTTTTTGTTTTCTGGTTTTCATGATCCAGTTCAACCCCCCGGGGTTTCACATCCTCAGACACCTCAGTAACCGGCTCGATGGTTTCCTCCAACATGCAGCCCTTCTCCGACAGCGACTCGTGCATTATTGACTTCCGATTTCTCTTCTTCCCGTAGCAATTCCTCTGAAATCAGAATTAGCTTATGAGATTTTTGATAAGGGCCAGGTTCGCTTCTGGCTGCAGGCCGAGCACTTGTCACCAGACGCCAGCTACCGGTTTATTATTAACGACCGGGAAGTCTCTGACAGCGAGGTGAGCTCACGCACACGGGACCCCCGGGTTCGGGAGGCGGGGTAGGACCTCGGGAGGTCAGTGACTTCGGGTCAGGTCCTGGGTGTGTTCTCATCCCCCTTTGAGCTGCAGAAATTGGGGCATAGCCGGTTGGTGAGATGAACGTGTGACGGCTGAGTCCTGCCACGCTTAGAGACTGGTCTGGGTTAGACGAGAGATCAGAGTCCCTGAAATCCGGGCCCGCCAGAACCAAACAACGGTCACTTTGTTTTAGAGACGCTGAGCCTGGTGCTATGAAAGGGTTCAGGTGACGTGGGGGGCACGGGATATCCTTAACGGACGGGCCCGCTCACTCTTGACCCTGGTTTCGAAGTTGCGCATTCTTACCCTATTGTGGGCGGGTCCTGCTCACCGAGCACGTCCACGGAAGGCATCCACGGGGAGATCTGCTCCTACGCTTCCCTAACCTTTTAGGCTGCTCTCTTTTGTGGCTCATCTGGGCAGAGTGCGGCAGGACCGCCCACGATGTCTAGAATGCTACGACACACACACTCTTGCCCTGGGTCTGCTTTTCATTGTGTGCGATGAGTCCTACCATTATTGTAAATATTCCCTTTCTGGCCGTGGAATACCAAGTACGCCTCCGGGTACTTCTCGTCCATGAATTCTGGCACAGCTGCTGGCATTTGCAGCTGAGGGAAAACCTGCTCAGTGGGCCCTTCCTTTCCTGTTGGCTGGAGAGCGAGCCACCTTGACCCCCTCTGCTCGTTGCCCTCGGGATTCAGTGTATGGTGTCGTCAGCCTGCTCAATGTCCTGCCTCGTCCCTGTCGCTGCCCACACGTCCGCGGGACGCTTGACATGCAGGCATCGCTCGGGCCACACAGGGGCCCACTCACTGTGTCGCTGAACTGGACCCCTCATCTCTGGTCCAGGCTTTGTCCCTGCGGCTGTTTGGTGAGATTTACTTGGTTGGAGGAGCAGGTGTCGGGCAGACGGGATGGACAAAGATTGTGTGAGTTGTCTTACCCCTGAGAGACGGCGACGGCCGTGATAGGGGTACAGGCAGCCGTGGCCGTCGAGGACACGCAGGCGTTTCCCTCCGGCTGCGGGGAAGCCAGCGGCACGCATTCTGTCCCGGGGAGAGCGCGCCGTACGGTCGAGGACTTGGAGAAACCCTCTTCGAGCAGAGGCCGTGCTGTGAGATGAAGAAGAATTTAGTGTAATTGTGCTTATTTGTAGAAGGTCTTCTGATGGACAGTTCCTCCCTGCTGCAAGAGCTGGCTTTAAACACGGACGTCTTTGCTGCGTGGCTGGTCTGTTGGGATGGGGCTGCACTATTTCACCGGCTTAATTAGCAATCCACAGGTGACTTTTCCGGGGGGGAGATTGATGTTATTTTGTGTGAATCACATCAAGGCCTGTATTTACGGCGCCCATAAAATCATTGAACTCTATCCTGCTGCATAACAGCAATCGCAAGAAGCCTAATTAATTTCTCAAACCTGCCCGGACCCGGCAGTGCCGTAGCCGAGAAAACGGAGGAGCTACTGTATCACGAAGACTGAGAGTCCCGCGCTCTTACTCCCGGACCCGGTGGGGGCGGCTCCTGGGGTCCTGTCCTTGCAGGGGCCGGAGGTGCTCGAGGACCGGACCGCAAGACGGCGCTTTGTCTCACTGGTTTGACATTTGCTCTCCGTGGTCAGAAGTCAACGCTCAGAAGGACGGGGCGAGCCGCGAGCCAGCAAGCACCTGTCCGTGCGGTGTCTCGCTTCTGTCCCCACCTGCCGGCCGCCCGCCGCCGCCCGTCTGCCCGGAGGACACACGCTGCCGCGTCCTGCGACCAGAACCGTTTCTCGGTGACCGCCCGCTCAGGAAGCGAGCTGAGGCTCGTGTGCGCGCATTTATGTCTCTCCATCGCGTCCCACAGACCAAGCTCCGGGCTCCGTTTCCCATGCAGACACAGTCTATGACCGTAGAGTGGGCGTCACGTATGTGAAATCGCAGCGGAAAGTCTAACTGGGAAGGTGGTGTCTGCTGGAAGGCCAGGCCAGGGGGTGGGTTCTCGCCTCTTAAAACCTCAACGTCATATTGGCTGAGGCAGGACCAGAAGTGTCACGGTTGATCGTTGGGAACACGGTCACCCTCTTCCTCTCCCCTGCGTGCATTTTACAGATCATTTCTGATTGTCCCCCAGAGCCAGCCAGGAGGTGGGGACCCTCGGGGGCGTGTGGGCCTGCGTCCCGGAGCTGCAGAACGGGCACCAGGCGACCGGGCGACAGGGGCCTTCTGATAGTCCTGCAAGGCCATCCGGGCTCAGGGACAGTGCTGGGAGGGCTGAGGTGGCGAGGAGGGTTTCCGGAGTAGGGGTGCCTGAGGTGAGTCTGGAGAGGCAGACAGGAGGCCAGGCTGAGCACGGGCAGTGGCCTGTGCTGAGCACGGGCAGTGGGATAAACGGGGCCAGCAGCGGGAGGAGAGAGGTGTGCCGCGGGAGGAGGCGTCTGGAGCCTCCCAGGTCGGGCAGAAGAGATTGGAAACAGCGCCCGGTGCTCGGGGATGTGAACTCACACACGGACGGGGCCACGTGGCTCTTCTGCTTGTATCTGAACGCTTGTGCCAGCAGCACTTGGAAAGCTGAACTTGGATGTGGGCTCAGAGACAGAAGGTCACCGTGGAAATAGCACAGCGTGTGGCAGAGAGCAGCGCTGTTCCCTCCCTCTGTTGACAGATTTTCTGTAAAATCACCTGCAGGGAGACATTCTGCGTTCTTAGGAGCGGGAGCATTCTAGGCAGAGTGTGGCGCCTGAGGGCAATGGAGCTTCCCTGGGTGGCCCTGCTTTCCTCGCCACTGATCACAGATCACTGGTGTTTGTTCTGCACATCGAGGTCCCTGGGCCTCCCCCTGCCGGGCTGAGACCAGGGTTCAGTTTGGGAAGACCCTGCCGGACCCCCTGCAGGGCTCACAGGGAGACGGAGAGTCTGCAGGGAGCGTCCTGCGGGTTACCGGGGACATTGTGAGCCATCACCAGAGAGAAGAACCCTGAGCCCCAGGGCCACGGCCTGCACACTCCCTGCCTTTGAGATGACTCAGTCTTTGGATGTGATTCTTCTGCCCCCCGTGATCCTGACTCCGTTTCAGATACCGTCTGGCCCAAGGCTGGAAGAAGACATTGTCCATTCGCCACCAGGGAACAATTTGGTGTCTGTGAGCCCGTCACAATCAAGAGAGCGGAGTGTGAGAGAAAGCTGAGCTTTGGATGGGCTCGGTGGTGCGGGGACGTGTCCCCAACCAGAGGCTGTTGGTAGGGAATTAGTTACAGTGCGGTTGTAGGGACCACAGCCAGTGGGGTGCCCAGCATGGCGAGATGAACTCGTCAGTGAGAATCCCACACACATCTCTGTGGTCCTCACTGCGTTCCGGGCACACAGGCGCTGGGTGGGAAGGGTGAGGACGGTCCGGGTTCTGGAGGCTCGCCGTCCGGCAGGATGTGTGGCAGGCGGTGGGCGGACACTTGGACGGGGCGGTGGTCTGCCCTGGAAGGCGACGCGTGAGCAGGGATGCGACGGGAAGGGCCCCCTGCCGACTCCCGGGGCCGTTCCCAGTGGGTGCTCCCTGCTCCAGTCCGGAGGGAACAGAGCAGGGGAGCAAAGACGCTGCGTCAAGCTGGGCCTCAGGAGTGAGGGGAGCACGAGGCACCAGACTTGCCTGGACACACATGCTCTTCCAGAAAGTCTCTGTGCACCTGACAGCCGGCTTCCGTGGCGCTGGTCCACGTGGTGGCCTTGAAGCCACGGTTCTGAGTCCTCAGAGCACAGCCAGCATGGTGCTTGACGGTGGGGTGCTGCTGGCCAGCTCCGTCTCACGGTCCGTGAGGGGGGCCCTGACGGCACAGCGCCTTTTGGTCATGTCCTGAGTTGCCTCGTGCCGGTTGCCGGTCTCGGGTGTGTGCCGTCCCTTCTGGAGCCTTCCCGGAGGAGGCAACTCCTGCACAGCCTTCGGGCTGCCTCACCGGGTGGGCACGCGTGTCCCTTGGTTCATGCATGGGTCACCCAGCGTTTCCACGGTACAATCTCATTTTGCGTTTTTGTGTGTGTCACAGTCCCTTGGGCGTAGTGGTAGATGCGACGGTCAAAGTCAGAGACAAAGCCGGGGAAGGAGTCTCCTGGGCATTAATTCCCTGCCTCCACCATTGCTTCCAGAAACACAGAATGAAGTGCGACAAAGCTACTGGCATTATCGAGATGGTCATGGACCGATTCACGATTGAGAATGAAGGCACCTACACCGTGCAGATTCATGACGGAAAAGCCAAGAACCAGTCTTCTCTGGTTCTCATCGGAGACGGTACGCCCGCCCGCGTGCGTCTGTGCGCCTGGGAGAGGAAGTCCACAAGCTGCTCAGACCACACGGACTCAAACATTTCTCATTTCTTTTCCTTTCAATATCGACTTCAGCGTTCAAGGCTGTCCTAGACGAGGCTGAATTTCAAAGGAAGGAGTTCCTCAGGAAGCAAGGTAGGTCTGGGCTCGCCCCAGGAGCCCAGCAGACTGGGCGTTTCCAAGTGCGTTTACGGCAGATTCGGCGCGATGCCAAGTGGCTGCAAACGCTGTTACAGACGATCACGAAGTCAGGCGTTTCCCATCCGTGGAAACTTGGGTGTTTTCTGTTCTTTGCACTTTACATTTATTTTCATCTGAGGTTTTGTCTTGCTTCTACCTTTGAAAGCCCCAGAACCTGCAGATTAGTGTTTGTATTTCCTGTTCCTGAGTCAAGGGCATGGTCAGGGTGGCCGAGGGGCCGACCGGCTCACCGAGTCCTCTCTGTTGGCCGCTGAGACGGAGGTGGCCGCAGACCATTTCCTCTTGGTGCGAGGGACTGGGGCGAGCAGCACGGGACCGACGGCCACGACTGCGGGCTCGCTGCGTCCGCCTTCCCGGGGACGTGCATTTCACTCCCGCCCCCCCCGCCCCCGGCTCGGTCGGCTCCTCTCCTCGCCGTCGCCCTCGTCCACACGCACACTCGATCTCCTGGGGTCTGGCCATCCCACAGTGACGTGGCTTTCCAGGGTCACCTCTGCAACTGGGGCACCGTCCGGAGTCCGAGCAGGGGCTTCAGGCCTCCCAGGACCTGTCACGAGTGTGCGGACCCCGCGGCGCCGCCAGCACGCTCCGCCCGAGCCGGTGTCGGGGCCTGGGACCCGGCGCGCCCGGGGACGGCCGCCGTCTGCGCTGTAGCTTCCTGCGGGCCGGAGCTCGGTACTTACCGCGGGAACGACAGGCGCGTGCGGACGCGGCCCCGTCCCGTCCTGTCCCTAGCGCAGCTGCTCTGCCGAAAGTGCTCTCAGAGATGCAGGAAACACACGCACAGACGCGGGTGCGCGCTTTCCTTTTCTTTCCCTTCAAAGAACCATCTCTCCCCGTTTCCCCCTCAGGCCCTCACTTCGCGGAGTACCTGCACTGGGATGTTACCGACGAGTGTGAAGTCCGGCTTCTTTGTAAGGTGAGGCCTGGGCTCCAGCGAGGGGCGGTCGGCTCTCCCCGCGGGGCTGTGGCGGGGCAGTGACGGGCCTCGCGGGAAGCGTCCGCCGGTCATGGGATGCGAACCCGCGCAGTGTGCTGGGCGCCGCGTGACTTCGAGTCTCACCACGTTCTCCACGTAGACACCGGTGTCCGCGCCTCCCGGAGCGACAGTGCCGCGGCGACGTGCGGGGGACAGTCAGGGGCGGTGTAAACTGTTTAAGAGTTTCAGCGAGGGGCCGTTTGGGAAGTTCACTACGATGAAAGGCATCTGGTAATTTCCATGCTGCTCACATGGTGTCTTTAAGGAAAGAAGGAATGTTTTGGAAATAAGGAACTTAGATTTTGTCCTACGAATCGAGCACTGAAGTAAGCTCCTGCGGAGGCTACAAACCTGTATGTGCGGGAACAGACCTCCAGGAGCAGGAGCTGTGGGAACAGCCCTACAGCAGGGACCGGGGACCAGTAATGCCTGGTTTTGGCCCAGAAAGAGAGTAATTGCACGAGGGGACGGATGTGTTAACTAACCCAGCTGTGCTGGCCATGTCCCAGGGCTGGGAGGCATCCCTTACACTTGAGCAATGTTAAATGTCAATTATATCCCAGTAGCTCGGGACAAAAGTAAGGTGCAGGCCAAGGAGAGAGAGATAGGGCGCGGGGCAGCATTCGCCTGAGGAGGGCGAGCGTCCGGTCAGGACCAGAGTGTGGGCCTGGTGTGCGGGGCCGGATGGAGGCAGCAAGCGTGTGCTTACACGGCGGTGGGGCTCGTGCGACTTCTCCCTCCCGGCGCTCTCGGAGATCATTCTAGTGCCCTCCCCGCTCTGTAGACACACGACGGTATGTCAGGTTCCCCGACCACAGCGAAGCAGAAGTTTTTAAACGCGGATACTGGAGGGACCGAACACAGAAACGGACACTGGAGCGTTTTGCAGTTTGACACACTTAACTGGTGCAGTCGTGTCCCAGCTCCTGTGATGCTGCAAAGCATCCTACGTGGTCTTCCCCTTAGTAATACGTCAGATGGTTTTTTGAATGTACTTGCATAACGAAACACGGGGAGAAAATTTAGGCAAGAGTATGTACCTTCATAATAGAACTTCACAGAAAACTATCTTTTATATTTGCTTATTTATTTATAAAACTATCTTTTAAAAGAAGAGTTTACCATAAAATAAATTTCAGTCAGACACAAGAAAATCCCCTAGGAAGTTCTCGTGTGGCAGATGTGGGGACTGGGGTGCTCCGTCTCGGAGACTGAGTCAGGCCTGTGCCACGTGATATCTCGGGGGTCTTGTCACTCTCTTATCTAGGTATTATGGACACTTTCGGTGCCTGTGCTTAAGGAGAAGGAGGAAGAAATCACAGAGAACACAGAGGGAAGATAGTGGGTCCTTCCGGGGCATGAGAACCCCCAGCTCTAGGACCAGGCGGCCGGCGGGGTCTGTTTCAGAGAACAGACATCAGAGCTCGCTAGACAGGCTCGTATTTAGGACGCAGGAGCCAACAGTTGAAAATATCTGGGAAAACTAGAGTGAGGGGGAGCAGCACGGAATCAAAATGAAGGGGGTAAGGGTTGGGGTGGCCCTGGAGTCCGGGCACCAAGATCTTGAAGTGCCGGGAAGGAGGTCGTCTGCCGGACCATGTGCGGCCGTCCTTCTGCCGTCGAGTGTCCTCTCGTGGTCCCGACTGGAGAACGGGCCTCCTGCCTCTGGTGTGTGGACTCAGCAAACATCCGTAGACCCACGGGGCATGCTGCCGGGTCCTGGGGTGCAGGTGGGAGCGGCAGCACATCCCGGATCTCTGCTGTCCTGGGGATTGTCTCTGGATTTGTCCCGGGTGACACGGGCTCGCGGCCGACGGGCGCTCTGGGCGGCGCTGACTAGTGTGCGGTCAGAACCGGTGGCGCCGTCTGAATGCTTCTAGTTTGTTTGTTTGTGTCACTCACATCACTTTTGCTGAGTCCGCGTGGGGTGTAGACGCAGAATCACTGGTCTCAATGGTCCGCCGTGGCCAGTTCAGTCCGTTTGTAGGAACCAGGCTTGGTTCTCATCCACGGGTGAACACAACAGAGTGTGCGAACCAAAATGCTTCCTCATCTTTGGAGTTCCGCGAAGCTTCGTGTCAAACGTAAGCTCGTGTCACAGACTGAATTGTGAGGAGTTTTAGTAGAAGGAAAGTTTCCATTCTCGTGGGGCGTATTTGCTGTGATGGTTTCATCCCTTCTCTGCAGACACACCTGAAATGTCACGTTGCCAAAAAGCCACTGAACGGTTTGATGGCCCTCTAAGAATACTTCCCACTGTTTATAAATCTAAAACACACTGCTTCCAACTTGTTTTTACTACTGACATTTCATATAAACCAAGAGCTCCTCATGCTACGTAATTTCACGGGCTAGGACGATGTGTCCTTCTGTATGCAATGGTGGGGGCGTAATGATTTCAACAGAAGCTGGAATTTAGAAACGTATTTACCATTATTAGGACTGACAGCTCTTCCCCAAGACTCTGGCTGAGGCTGTAATGAAAATTGATGGTAATTTTTTTAAACTCTGTGATTTAAAATCCACATACTTTGTTTCTTAAGCTTTTATTTATTTGAAAAAGAGAGACTGAGAGAGAGTGAGCGAGAGAAGTCAGGGCCGGGGTGCGGTGGGGAGGAAGAAACAGGTTTCCAGCTGAGCAGAGAGCCCGATGCACGACTCGATCCCAGGACCCTAGGATCACGACCTGAGCCGAAGGCAGAGGGTTCACCCACTGAGCCACCCAGGTGCCCCCAGAGAGTTTTTTCTTAAAAGCCAGAGTAATTCACATCCTAAACAAAAGATTTCTGCCTCGTAGGTTGCAAACACCAAGAAAGAGACAGTTTTCAAGTGGCTGAAGGATGATGCCCTGTATGAAACCGAAGCGCTGCCGGATCTGGAGAAGGGGGTCTGCCAGCTCCTCATACCCAAGGTACCCGCTGTTCCTGGAGCAGGAGGGTGGCTGAACAGAGGCAGGGCTTTCAGATAACTTGGAAATCCTACATTAGCTCCCCCTTTCAATCCTGAATTTTCTGTGGTTTGCGAGAGGAGTGACTATCCTGCATTGATGACGCTTCCTGTCTTGGCATTGATCATACGTGCGTCCGGGATGTGTTTCATCTGCAGCTGTCAAAGAAGGACCTGGGTGAATATAAGGCGACCCTGAAAGACGAGAGAGGCCAAGACGTCTCTGTGCTTGAGATAGCCGGCAAAGGTAGAATAAAGCCGTCCTCGTCCTCCCCCAGAGAAATCTGTCCTGCCGACCGGAGGCGGCGCGCTCGGAAGACGCCTCCGTGCGTTCCCTGACGCTGCGCTGTAGAAGACCCATCTCTACCTGCATTCACACCCGCGTCAGCGCTTTGGAAAAATGCGTGCTGCTACTTTGCGTTTATAGGAAATGTCATTTTAGTCCATCATCATAAGCCAAGTTTTCTCCCATTAGTAATGGAGTTAGAATGATCGAAACAGGAGGGGGGGAGTGAGTCACTTAAATGTATAGTTGGATTTATGTGGAGTCAGGTTTTCTCATTCCTCACGTAAAAAGGGAGCAGGTTAGAGGGATTTATGACCCCCAGGAGCCTTTTATGGATAAATGTTGCCATTTTAATGTTTCATTTTTCAAATGAACATCAGGACTTCCTGTATCAATTTAATTAAACATGAAACTGCTGCCTTGTGATAAAATTATAGTTTGTAACGGGATTTCCCTTCCTCCTTTCAGTGTATGAGGACATGGTGTTGGCCATGAGCAGAGTGTGTGGTAAGTAAGCGTTCCCAGGGTCTGTGTGGGGCCGCAGTCCCGTTTCCTGGGGCGGCACAGAGCCCTGCCGAGGGGCCCCCGGGGCAGCCCTCCCGCTGCTCCCTTTCGCCATCTGAAGGGGTTTGAAGCACGATATTTAGGATCCGTATTTTAGTAAAAAAAAACCCACGCAGTTTGGGCCTCCTGATTAGCAATTAGATGATTGCCTTGTGCGCAGCTGCTCTCAGCGTCTGTATTACCGGCGTTGAACAGCTCTAATGGATGTGAAGCCTCCGGCTTCGCGTCGTGTACACGGAAGCCTTTCTCCAGCGAATCAATCCCTCCTCTCCACTTTCCCCTCCACGGAACCCGTGAGGACGAGGAGATGGGTGAGGAATTCTGGAACCACAGCTCCTACGTGGGTCGGGCTTTCTGCTAAGAAGGACATGTTACTATGGGGCTTTTTAGAGATGCCATAACTTAGATCCTCAGAGCCAGTGACGGGGGCAGGAAAGGGGCCCAGTGGCGGGCCCTCTGCCCCCAGAGTCTGGGCTCTAACCAGCCGTGACCCACGTCCCTTGCCAAGCTTACCTGTGGCTCACGCGGGCTCTCCGACGTTCTGCAAACCTTCTCGTGTTTATTTGTCATTGCTCCCTCAGGGTAGCCCTGCAAGGTAGATTGTACTCGGTTCTACTTTGGCTCGGTCAGGTAAACATGACTGTGTCTTAAATGTGTTTTGCGTTGACGCTGATTAAGGGACTGGGCTGTCCCCGGGGCTGCGGAGCCCCCAGCTGCAGGCCCGTGCAGCCGTCTGGGGGGCTGGCATCCCGAGCTCCCTGGAGCTGCGGTTACTGTATCGTGTAGCGCGCACGGCGGCGGGGCTGACGGCCGTCCTGGAGCAGTGAGCGCGTGTGTGCGTGCGTGCAAAGTGGAGGTCCTCCTGCTCTCTCCCTGCTCCGGCGCAGGGAGGACCGTGTGCCGAGAACGGACGCAGGGCTGCCCACCGCACACATGAAGCCTCGGTCCTCCAAAGAGGCCAGGTCCCCGCCATGACAGTCCCCACATGCAAGGGGCAGCAGCGAGCGCCGTCCGACGCCGATGCGTGTGTGTTGGCAGCACGCCGGGCTTCCCGCAGCCCCTGCCCCTGCTCCGGAGTCGGCAGGCCCTGCCCTCCCCAGCCCAGCTCCTGCCCTGCCATCCTCACAACAACCCCCTGGTAGGCCGTACGGACTTTGCGGGGCCACCCCACGGCGTCTTGGCCGTCCTGGGTGCTGGGCTCGCTTTGGTCTTGGAGCAACAGACATGGTTCCCGCCGCGCCTGTGCGCTCGTCCCAGACCGCCGCCCCCCTGTGCGGCGCCGGTGCTATTTCAGGAAGTGCCAGCCTTTGCTCTGGGGCCTGGGGAGGCACCTGCTTCCCTCATCCTCGGGGCAAACAGTGCCCCTGCCTCCCCCAGCTGCTTCTGAGAGTGTCCGTAGAGCCGTGTGCACACTCGTTCACACGCATGCAGACGCACACTCACGTGCACAGACTCACCCACACGCGTGCAGACGCACACTCACGCACACACAGACACGCTCACACTCTCGCGCACAGACTCACACTCACACGCAGACTTCAAAAGTCAAACTCCTCAGCTGGGTTTTAGGGACCTCCATTAACTGTGCCACAGAATGCCCCCAGGGCACCTGCTGAGTCCTGCGGGGTCCCAGGAGTGCCCGGGGCTGCAGGTGAGACCTCACGTCCCTGAGGAGCTGTGGTTTGCTCTAGGTCATTTCGCTCATGACGACTGGGCTGTGTGCAAGAAGCAAACCCGCCCGCGTTCCCAGACAGGAGTCCCGCGCTCTGCTAGGGGACATGCGTCTCTGAGGCGTCGTCCACACGTCTGGGACAGGAGCAGTCATGCCCTTCTACAAGAATATCTCACGTGTATTGTTGTCTAAAGGGGCCCAAAGTATATACCCTGATTTTCGAGATTGATGGGACTCCTGAATGTGTAATCAGAGAACACCTGTTGGTGCGACGGAAATCTCAGTGGCAGACTTCGCTTGCGGTGTGGCATGTCTCATAAACTAAATACCCTGCTGGCTCGGTTTTGTGTCGCGGAGTAAGAATGCTCCTTACGGCTTTGGAATCAAGGCTTCACCGTGATGCATCTGGCAAAATAGGAGCTAGAGCGTCGGCGTTACTGTTAGCCCCCGGCTGCATCATTCTCGGAGACGAGGCTCTTGTAATCCAGCCCTGGGAACGGTGTCCAGGTCCTTTCCCGCTGCGCTGGCAGGGGCAGCGCCCGCCGGACCGGCCGGCTGGAATCAAGCCCGTCTGGCTCTGCGGAGTGTCCCCCAGCCGTTCCCAGGGCTCGATTATCCGTCCTCGGGGCGTCTGCCCGCGGCCGTCCGTGCTTCGAGTTGGGAGATTTTCTAGCGTGGCTCTTCCTGTCGGTCTGTGTTTCACGGGTGGCACGTTTGTTTTCTCTCTGCTTGACCAGAAAACCTTCGGGGTGTCTGATCATTTCCTGGTTCTGACTCTGATAGTCTGGAACGTGACCCTGAACTTCAGGCGAGTTGGCCTTTCCTAAGACGACGCCGCTTGTGCTGTTTCGTGTTCAAGGGTGTGTGGTCGAGGGTCTGGGAGGCGGGGCCTGAGCAGGAGGGAAGCTGAGGGGTCAGCCCGCCCCTCCCCTCCCGTCTTCAATGCGGGAGGAGCAGAGGGGAGGACACGGCGCTCCCTGTCCTTGCCCCGCGGCCTCACTTATGTCCCCAACTTCCAGCAAGTGCAGAGCGTGCCGGCCACCTTGTGTCCCCAGTTTGCAAATTCCTCTTCTCGCCTGTTGCTTTCCATCACCGCCGTCTCTGTCCAGGAGGAGCAACAAACAAGAAACGGACGGACGGGGAAGGAGAGGGCTTGAGCGCGGCTGCTCCCTGCAGAAGCTCCCTCGCTGGGCTGCGGCCGGGGCCCAGGAGCGCCTGCCCCTCCGCCTCTGTCAGCCCTTCCTCCTTCCTCCTTCTGTCTTTCCACCGCGCTTCTGCCCCCCACACCCCTCCTCCGTGCACCCCTGCGACCCTTGGCCCTTCCAGGAGAATTGTCCTTCCTTGAGCTGAAGGCTGTCCTGCCGGAGGCCCGGGAGCTCTGACACATCTGGGACATGAGGCTTCGGGGTCGGGGGAGGCCCCGGGGGAAGCTCCTGCTCCCAGCACGGCCCCCACGCCGCGTGCGCTCGTGAGGGTGCGCGCCTCAGTGAGAATGTGGGGGCTTTGTCGTAGCCTTGAATTAACGTGAGGGCCTTAAGCACGATGTGGGTTAACGAAGATTTTCTGGGATATTATTCAGCCCCGGAAGAAAGGAATCCGTCATTTGGGACAACGTGGGTGAGCCTGGAGGGCACTGTGCTGGGAGGGGGCCTGGCACAGAAAGGCAGAAGCTGTCCGACTCTCCGACATGTGGCTCGGGACCAGCCGGGCTCACGGGAGCAGGCGGACGGTGGGAGTTGGGCTGGGAGGGGGGGCGGGGAGGTGTCGGAGGGCGCACGGTCTCTGGCTCGGAGCTCGGCGGTGCCCCGTTGTGCCCGCGGACACGAGTGCCCTGTTGGTCGCTGCCGCTGAAGGGGTCGTGTGCAAGGGGACCGGAGCAGGCGTCCCGGGGCGGGCAGGGCGGCAGACGCGCGCCCGCCCAGCTGCACCGGCTCCCCCAGGGCAGCTCCTGCCTCCCCGCCCCACCGAGCTGCTGTAGCTCAGGCTCTCGGAAGGTACAGGGAGCAGGGGCGCATGGGTGCGGGGGAGGCGGAGGGGCTGGGGTGTCTCTGTGCCCTGTGCGGTGTCCCGTGACCTCCCCGTGGGTCACCCCCAACCCTCCATTCACCCGGGCTCCAAGTCAGGGCCTCATGCTGCACTCGGTCATCGGTTCAGCCCCTCTACGTGCTTCACGCCTCCGGGGAGCGGTGAGTTTCAGCAGGAGCCGAGGTCCCAGAGGCGACCCTGAGCGGGTGCACAGACCCTGCCTCGGCGACTTCTTCCAGTCACTCCGTCGGGACAGCGGTTCCCCCCGAGTGTCTGTTGGCGGATCCTCCCTTACGGGGGCTCATGTGACAGGAAGTGGAAGTCGGGGACCACCACCGTCACGGCCGTTTTAATTTTGGTTTCTATTTCTTTACACAAAGTCATAAATAGAATTTGTTTCTTTTTTTTTTTTTTTTTTTTGCCAGTTTATGACAATTATCCACGTTTTCTGCCGACGATCGCCCACAGTCACGTGCTGTCTCGCGGAGCGGCCGGGCTGTGGTCCAAAGTCCTCCTTCCTGGGACGGCGGCCGCCGCTCACCGTTGCGAGCTGCCGTGCGGTGCTCGTCCGCGGACAGAGAGGCTGTTTTCAGTATCCGGGATTTTCCCTTCGGGCGAGCTCCCCGGAGTATGAGAGTCGTGTGGGGTCTGTGGGTGTCTGCAGGGCTCGGAGCAGACGTCCTGGTGGCTTATCGCCTTAGCACGTGCTGCGCTGCGAAAGCCTCTTCTCCGACACACCCCCGTCGGTTGTTTTAACTGTATCGGTTTCTTTTATTTTGCTGATTCCGTAAATAGTATCTTCTGGGTGCCTGAGCACCATGGGTCCTTGTAAAAGTCTCTGAGGTCGCGTGTCTGGTACAATCCCTGCTCCCAGCTCCCCACCCCCTGCCCCAGCGCCGCCGGCTAAGCTCCCACCCCAGACACACGAGCGGCGTCCTCACTCATTTCCTAGGCTTCCCCCCGCCCGCGGCTTCTCCTGCCTCTTCTTCCCTCTTACCTGGTCTTTGCTCATCTCAGAGGACGGACCGTAGCCTTTTGACTCCTTGACACCTTCCTGGGTCATTTCTGCGGAGTCATCTGTCCGAACACTTAAGTTCCAGATCAGTTAATGCGGAATTCACCGTGTTCCTGAGCTGTTTGCCAGAAATGTCCTTCCTCTTCTGAAGCTCAGCGGCCAAGGGGCAGATGTTGAGCCTTTCTCTAACGTTCCGTGTCCTTTACAGTATTCAGCAAAGAGGATTTCGGACACATCTGGCCTTGGCAGGCGCTCGGGGAGTGAACGGATATGGTGTGGGAGGGTGAGAGGAACGTGTGGCCGGAACATACAGACCAGAGGCTGCGTTTACGCGGGACAGAGCAGCGTCCCCTGCCGTTGCACCTTTGTGTTCCGACGGCTGACGGGCCACTTCTCTTGGTCTGAGTCTGTTTGTTTTCTGCAGGGGCGTCTGCTTCTCCCCTGAAGGTGCTCTGCACCGAAGAAGGAATAAGACTTCAGTGTTTCATGAAATACTTTACCGAAGAAATGAAAGTGAACTGGTATCACAAGTAAGTATGAGTGGGATTGACGGCGGCCACAGGTGGAGCAGTGCCCAACGCATACAGCTGGACACTGCGCTCCTGGCTGTCTGTCACGGCACTGCCCCTCCTCTCGACAACCCTGGTCTGGGGCAGGGGACATCATGGCCATAGAGGGGACCTCCAGGAGGGGAAAGACAGAGAAATCCCTGAAGGTACCAGAGACACATTTCTGCACCGTCTGGGTTTTACCAAATGGGGTGGCACACGTGTTATCTGCAGTGGAGCAGGCAGCTCGTGGAGAACCAGTATGTGGAGACCACAGTCCCCATGTCCAGTCTGCCAGCTCCTCACTAGCTTGATTAAGAAGAGAAGGGCCAAAGTGTCCAGAGTTCAAGGAAGAAAGGAAGCGACGAGGTCCCGTCGGAACGGCAGGTCTTCTGGGTTTCTCGCTGGCGGCCTGCAGCTTCTCCAGGTGCGTAGGGTTTGCCCCCGTAGCACCGGAGACTTTTGTCGTGGTCACAATACGGGCGAGCCCCGGTGCCCGGCCCCAGGGTCTGGGTCTTTCAAACCTACACCCCAAGGGTGTCCCTAGAGCTACTGCTCGGAACTGCAGGCCACCGAGCAGGCCGGACCGAGGTCGGTTCCCCCGGGACCTGAAGACGGAGGGGGCAGGGCGCGGCCTCTGCTCCGTCTCTGCTGCGACCCAAGGACACAGGCAGCGTTCCTGGCCCGTGTTCTCAGTGAAGTCGGGGCACCACGCTCCTGGCACCTCGGCGAGCTGAGCCCCGTGTTTTACGTTCATTGTATCTACCCTTTTCTTCAGCTTGAAACTGTTTCATCGAATCTCACATTTAGAATCATTGCAATCTCAGTGATACGCCTTCATTTATGAAACCCGTCCTAATGGACCACACTTTCTTCCTTTTTTCCTTTTATCTGATGTTCCGTCCGCCACAGCCCATCCTACCTCTAGATGGGCTGCTTCTCGCACACTTCGGAGCGGAGGCTGTGCCCGCGGCCATCTCCCTTCTGAAAGGGTCGTCTGTCCAGGTGCCTCTGTTTGCGAGTCCGGTGTGAAGGGCGTAAGGAGTGGATATTCTTGGTTTTCTCGCCCGTTTGGCCCCCAGTGGGCTGTGTTTCTGCCAGCGTGGCGTCCGGCGGAGGCGGGGTCATCGCGGATCCCGAGGGAGGGTCTGTGCCTCCGAGGCAGGGTCCTGTGGCAAAGGCCCCGATAACGGGAGCCTCGGCGTAGTTTCGCGCTGTAACTTTCCCTGGAGGAGTGTTTTCTTAGACGTGTGGGTCCGTCTGTCTCCAGCTGAGCCCAGCGCTGCCCGGACGGGCGCATTCCTGACTTCCTTCCTGTGCCGCTGCGTCCCGGACGGCGTGTGCTGTCCTGTAGCGGGTCCTCCGTGCTTGGGACGTGTGTCCTGTGTTCCCTCCTGACCCTGGGCTGTCCCCGACGGGCTGCTCCGTCCTCCACGCTTTCCCAGAGCGGCACACGCCGCAGCAGGCACTGGGGCGGCAGATTGGATGGGCCTGTGCACCTGCGTAGACACACAGTGCTCACGCCCGTGTGAGCACACTCGCACTCACACCCACACCCACAGGAACGCTCGCCCCGGCGTGGACGCGCACACACACACACACACACATACACACACGGGTCGGTAGGCGTGTCAGCACCGGCACTGGCAGGAGGTCTGTGTCTCCATCACAACTGCTGTGCGTTAAGCACGTCGCATACGTGGCGTCACACATCCCGGGTTGGGTGTGACTCCCCACTGTCGTCGATGTGGACACGGAGGTTCCGGCCGAGGAATGTGATGGGTTTGCTCCAAGCCCCACAGCCAGGGTAAGAGCGCGGACCCGGGTAGTAGCCGGTCTGACTCTCACCAGCTCCCTGCGCGGGGTTGTCAGGCTTGTGGGGGCTCACACAGACGGGCAGACGGACGGACAGACGGAGACGTCAGGGCTCGGGTCAGGTGTGTGGCTCCTGGATGAGGAGGCGTCATGGGAAAGTTTGCGAGAGCCCGCAGAGAAGGGGGCGGCGTCGGAGATCTCCGTGGACCCCAGGGGCCTCGTCTGTGTGTTTTCTCTCCTCCACAGACCCCGAGTCTTCCTTGCGCACCTCGAGGGCTAAGACAGACCTCGGCCTCGGTCCTCCTCGACTGCCGAGCGATGGTGAACCCGGTGCTGCGGTCTGTGGCGCCGAGATACCACGCCGGGTCGTATTTCACTCTTGGACTATTCAATAAGGGATTAGGAAGCAGGAAAATGGAGGAGCCTAGGAACACCCACTCCCTCGGAGACGCACTGCCCTGGACAGCCCAGGGCGGCCCGGGGCCGTCACAGGGGCAGCTCGACTGGGGACGCCGGCTTCTTCGTGTCAGGGGCGGCCCGGGACCGACCGAGGCCGCTGAGGACCTGTAGAAGCGCGGGCGGGAGCAGGGACGGTCGTTCCTCGGTAAGAACACGGAGGAAGGCGCCCGGGGCTGAAGGTGCCCTCCGAGGAGAGGCCTGCAGACCTCTGCGGACCGACAGTGACGCCGAGCCACACCGCGCTTCCGGGACAGGACTGCGCCCTCCTGCTCAGAGGAGAAATTCATGCGCCCTCCGTGGTGCGGGTCTCCCGGGTGCGGACCCCTGGAGGCCTAGCGACGTCCCCACACCCAGGAAACCTCAACCCCGGACCCCAGCTGCCGCGAGTCTCACAACGTCTTACAACGTGGATTCTAATTCCGCTGCGGAAATTCCACGCACGGAGGAGCGCTTGAGATCGAGTGACGCAGCGAGGGGCAGGGACCCCGGCTGTGCGTCAGGCTGCAGACAGGCTCCCGTGCACCCCGACGTGTGCGGTCCCTCGGCCTGTCCCGAGGTGTGCAGGACGGGCTCCAACGGGAAGACCGGAGGGGCCGTCTCTGGGGCAGGCACCTTGGTCCCCGGGGAGCGGCTCTCCAGCTATGGTGTCGTGTCCTTGGCGGGGCTCCCTGCCCGAGACAGATGCTCCCCGGCCCGTCCACCCGTGCACTTGCCTGGAAGCCCGGGGCGGCCCGTGTTCGTGTCTGTGGCTCTCACGGGGGTGGGAGTAAAACTTGCCGGATGGTTCCAGCCCTTCGCAGGCAGCGTTGTTTGTGAGGCTCCTGTCTCTCAGGGCTGCGTCCCCTGGCCAGAGGCTAATAGCTCCTGACTTTTGGGGGTGATTGCCAATATCTGCGTTTGCCTGCCCACAGGAGGCAGAATCCAGATGGAGGTCCCGTGACCATCGGACCAGCGGGAGAGGAGCCAACTGTCACTTTCCTCCTGGGACAGCCCGCCCGTGTTGACAGCTGCGGTCTGTGGGAGAGCAGCCTTGGCTGGCCTGTCTTCGACTTCGTTTTTAGACTTTTGTGCTCGTGTCCCTTCCAACGACTTGTTTTAGCATATCATAATTTAAATACTTTCACTGTAAGATACAAACCACTCTGAGGCCTCTAGGACAGTCGCACACGTAGTACAGAGCTCCTGCGCGGCTGTTGCCCGGCTTCGCGGGAGAAAAACCGGGAGGTGGAGGGCGACACGGTCCTCCGCCCTGAGTAGCAGACCTGGCCCGGGTTGTGCCAGTTTTCCAGGACGCCACTGTGCACTAACCGTCTTGGCTCTTCAGGGTTCCGGAACCTGGGGCAGCTCCTCAGTCTGTCCTTCCTTGGCATTTGGGACCTGGGTGGCCCCCGGAGCGTTCTGGTCCGGTGCTTTGCAGAGCAGCCGTCCACTTGGGTCTGCCTCGTGGTTTCCCATGATGAGATCGAAGGCGTTCCTTTGTGGCCGGCGTGTAGGGGAAGCGAAGCTGACACAGGTGCTCACCTGGTTGACAGGTGGCTTCCCAGGTCTGTCCCCTGCAATGTCACCAGCTTTCGCTTTGTAATTAGTAAGTGTCTGGGGGCAACACCGAAACTCTGCGCGTGTCTCCTGTGCATCGTTCTCTGACTGACTGATTTCGCTCAGCATAACACCCTCTAGTTCCATCCACATTGCTGCAAATGGCAAGATTTCATGTTTTCGATGACTGAGTAGTATTCCGTTGTGCAGATGGACCACATTTCCTTATCCATTCATCGGTGGACCGACATCTGGGCTCTTTCCATAGTTTGGCTGTTGTGGACATTGCTGCTATGAACATTGGGGTACACGTGCCCCTTTTTTCACTGCAGCTGTGTCTTTGGGGTAAATACCTACTTGTGCATTTGCTGGGACATAGGGCAGCTCTATTTTTAATAGAGGAAGCTCTTGTGGACCCTCCATGCTGTTTTCCAGAGTGGCTGAACCAGCTTGCATTCCCACCAACAGTGCAGGAGGTTCCGCTTTCTCCGCATCCTCTCTAACATCCGTCCTTTCCTGACTTGTTAATTTTAGCCATTCTGACTGGTGCGAGGTGGGATCTCACTGTGGTTTTGACTTGTATCTCCCTGATGCTGAGTGACGTGGAGCACTTTTTCATGTGTCTGTCGGCTATCTGGATGTCATCTTTTGAGAAGTGTCTTCTTAAGCATTGCTGAATTCAGTGTGAAGCAAGCAGAGAGGGCATGGGCTTGGGGGGCTATGTTGGCTCTGGGGAGGGGACCGGCGGTGGGGATTTGTCCCTGTGGAAGAGCTGAGCTGGGGTGGGTGGTAAGGCAGTGTGTGGCCATCTCCTGGCATGGGCTCCACTGCTACCTGGGGAACAGAATTAGCTCACAGCCCAGAGTGTGGGGCTCTGGGAGAGCTGGCTCCGAGCTCAGTCCTGGCAGCTCAGCCGGGATTGGGGGTGAAGGTACATCCCTGTCCTAAGACAGCAGCTTCTTTCTGAGCTGGAGCTCCGGTGGGGAGCAGGGTCACTGCTGCAGAACCGTGGCACCCCTGCCTCAGGGAGCGGTGGGCATTCCTGGGGGGAACGCACTTGCCCCCCCCCCCCCCCCCAGTGCAGGGGCTTTACATTTTCTCAGTGCTGAGTGACGTCGCGTGGATGCAGATGGTCTTCACCAAAAGACACTCTCAAGGCTGCGGAGTGTTGCTTTCTGTAAATCAGACTTGAATGGCAAAGGGCCCCGTGGCTGGGGAGCAGGCACCGCCGTGGAGGGCAGTGTGTCCATCTGTCTCTGCTGCTGACCTGGCCGGTGGTGTTCAGCGCATGGAAGCTGGGAGGCCGTCTGTACCTGCTTGAACTGCTCTGGGACGCTTGCTCTTCCCTGAGCACAGAAAACAGAGACACAAGGACACCGTGCTGTTGTCTCCTCCAAGCGGGCTGCTGATTTTGCAAACATATCACCATCCGAATGGGACGTATTTCAACAGAACCTTAACTCTTCTGGGGCTGAAAGTGTCACTGTTTCCCAGAGCATGTGTATAGTGACCCTGGGGCCACGTGAGTTCCATGTGTTGAAGAAAGCTGGGTCCAATGTGGCTGCTAACATGCAAATTCCAATCACGTTTCATCATGGCTCAGGCAGCTCGTGGGCTTCTGGCCATGCCCCACGGAAGCCGCTCCAGACTCTCCGCCTCATCCATCTGTCCCTGTCCGTCCGTCTCTCGCACACTCATGGACGCAGATGCCTGACCATCCTGACCTGTGTGCCCAGAGCACAGCAGTCTTTCTCTTTAAGGACGAGGTATTTGAATTTGTGGAAGTAGAGACCAGCACCTCTGCAGCCCCCAGACCCTTGGAGAACGTGGCACAGGGGAGCCCCCAGGGCCGGCCACACCCGGGGCTGCAGAGCAGGCAACCCTTCCTCTCCCCCAGCTGTCCCGGGCACAGCCTTCGAGGCAGAGCGCAAATCCCCGGTGTTGCTGAGGTCACCCCTTCTCAGCTGAGCTGGGGACATGCTGCAAATCCCTAAGCAGTATCCTGTCCCGTCCGGCAGGGAGGGGGCGGTGCCGTTCCCAGCAGGGGACTAGTGCGTTGGGATGGGTGCAGAGAGGCCTCATTCATGTGCGGGGCTCACGTTAAAATCCGCACCTCATCGGGGAGCTTCCGCGCGTGCTGAGTGCAGACGGCCGTGTTGGAGCCCCGCGGCCGTGCGTGGACCCAGCAGAGCTTGGAGGCCTCCAGGCTGAGCCTTAGCACCCGTGGCAGCCGAGGGAGGGGGCACCGCAGCACGGCCTGGGGCGTTCACGTTGGAGAGAAGGCGTCTCCTTCCTCTGCTTGGCAGAGGCTGTCCGTGCGCGTTAGCGGTCCTTTACTCAGCCGTGGTGGGTTGGGCTGCGAACTGTCACGCGGCTTAGCTTCCCACCGGTCCACGCCGGATGGTCTGCCACGTGGTCTGTCCCAGTGCTGATCGTCGGGGCGTGTGAGGCGTGAGGAGGCCTCCTCTTTGTCCCGCTGTGACGTTCGTGTTGCATGTTACGGACCAAAGTTTCTGCGGGGGAGTTTGCACACGTGGGCTCCTCACTGTCCTAGCGTTTCAGGCTTGCGGCTGATTGGGCAGCCCACAGCATGGTGTGTTTTCTTTGGAAGAGTATTTCTGTCTGCAGAACTGAGAATCACTGTGCACAGGTGAATTTTCTGCTTGTGCACGGGAATGAGGCGGTCTGAGAGCTGGCATCCCCGGGGATGAGGCGGTCTGAGAGCTGGCATCCCCGGGAATGAGGCGGTCTGAGAGCTGGCATCCCCGGGTGGGCTGACGTCCCGTTTCTCTCTCCCCAGCCCCCGGCCAGCACCGTCCCTCTCTCCGTCTCCATGAACTTGAGTACTCCAGGGGCCTCCCTGTAGAATCATGGCAGTCTGTGTGTTTCGCGGGTGACTTCTCTCAGCCCGCAGAGTATAATGTCCTCGGAGGCCATCCACACTGTGGCAGGTGTCTCAGTGGGTTAAAGCCGCTGCCTTCGGCTCGGGTCATGATCCCAGGATCCTGGGATCGAGCCCCGCATCGGGCTCTCTGCTCAGCAGGGAGCCTGCTTCCCTCTCTCTCTCTCTGCCTGCCTCTCTGCCTGCTTGTGATCTCTGTCTGTCAAATAAACAAATAAAATCTTTAAAAAAAAAAAAAAAAGAATTCCCTCTGTTTTGGGCCGAACACTGTTGCGTTGTCTCTGTACCTGACACTGACATCTTTATTCTCCTGGTGACGGACATCGGGGTGTTGTCATCTTTAGGGTCTTGTGAACAGTGCTACGGTGAACGTGGTGCAGGTACTTGTGTCCCCGCTTTGAGTTCTTTGGGGTTTCTATCCAGAAGTGCAGTTGCTGACATGGTCATTAGAAAACTTTTGAGGAAAAAAACATGTTGGTCTATAAAGAGCATTTTTGAGTCTATTATGTTGTGGCCAATAAGAATATATTAAATAAGAACGTTTCTTTAAAAACTGGCATCAGGTTGAATTTTAGAGCTACTGATGTAGTTAATACTTTTATAATATTCAGAAAACTCTCCTGTGACACAAGCACTAGCCAGCCCAGTAGGGCTCCCCACCAAACGAGGGTCCCTAGCCCCATCGCCATCTTGCATATAAGTTTCTAAGTTGAGATGAGTTTCTGTTGACTCTTCATTTGTTTTTAAAGAGATGCCAAGATTGCGTCGAGCGAGCATATGAGGATTGGCGGCAACGAGGAGATGGCCTGGCTGCAGATCTGTGAGCCGACGGAGAAGGACAAAGGGAAATACACCTTCGAGATTTTTGACGGCAAAGATAACCATCAGCGCTCCCTCGACCTGTCTGGGCAGGGTAAGATCCGTCCTGCGGCCTCTCCCGATTTTGTGTTCAGGGATCGACTACAATGCCGAAAGAGGAAATGCTCTGATTTTATGCTTTTCACTCAGAGAAATTTTTTTCTGAATAATCAGTTTATCCCTTTGGCTGTTTGTCCTCATTAAGTCAATTCATTGGTAAAGCACCTGAGTGAGAGAAAAGCCAAACACAGGGAAACCATTAAACTGTTTGCAACGTTTCCTTACAGCATTCGATGAGGCCTTTGCAGAATTCCAGCAGCTCAAGTAAGATTTGCATGTCCGCACGATTTGCACGTCTGCATGGTGGTCTGTCCCCCGGGGGCCACTTGGCCGAGCACGGAAACATGGGGGGCCCTGGCACCCACAGAAAAATGACAGAGGGCAGGCGTCCTTCTAACCTGTGCATGTTTTTATAAATTAACTTTCTAGAGTCGTCATTACCCAGGGTTGCTTTTGATGATGAACATGACATATTTCTGAAGGAGTTAGAATTATGACAACACGTCTTACAGAGCAGTTTAAAAAAAAATTAAAGATTTTATTTATTTATTACTACTTGTGACAGAGATCACAAGTATGCGGGGAGGCAGGCAGAGAGAGAGGGTGGGGAAGCAGGCTCCTCGCTGAGCAGACAGCCCGTTGCGGGGCTCGATCCCAGGACCCCGGGATCATGACCGGAGCTGAAGGCAGAGGCTTAACCCACTGAGCCACCCCCAGAGCAATTTTTTAAAAGTTATATGTTTATGTTCTTTCTAGAGACTTTATTTTTTTGAGTGATTTTATCTCAGCAAGATTGAGAAGGAGGTGCAGAGAGTTCCTGTGCAGCCCTGCCCGGCCCCTGCCCGCCCCCCTCTAGCCCCCCGCAGCACCCCCCAGATGGTGCACTTGTCACCAGCGATGGACCCGCAGGGACACGTCCTCACCACAGCCTGCGGGGGACGTCGGGGCTCCTCTGGGTGGGATCCATTCTGGGGAGTGGGACAAGTGCGTGACAGCGTGTGTCCCCAGAGGCAGGATCACACAGAGCGTACTCACTGCCCGTCCACACGGGCAATATCTGCCCTGCGGCTGCCTGTCCACACCTCCCGCCCCCTGTCTTCTGTCAACCACTGCTCCTGGGCCTTGTCCTGTCTCCGTGGTTTGGCTTTTCTGAGCACGTCCTGGACTGGGGTCCTGCAGCGCCGACACCTTCACACTGGCGTCTTTCACGCACTGACCTGCATTTAGGGTTCCTCCCTGCCTTTGTGTGGCTTGAAGCCTTGTATATTTTTAGTGCTAGATAATATCCCACTGTTCCGAGAGAATTTTTAAGTAATCCCTTGGGTTTTTTAAACACGTATCTGAATTTTGGAGCATCCAGAAAGGAGAGTGGACGGTCAGTGGCCGTACTGGGTCATTCAATAAATGAGTGTTGAAGGGACGAACAGGCAGCTAAGTAAACCAGGAGCCAGAGTTTTCAGAAATATCTAAAAATCTCCAGTGCCATCTGATGAATGTGGTGAGAAAAGAAAATCTCTCCAAACTACATGCCCGAGCCCTGAGCTATTCCATGGGCGTCACCTGCCAAAAGACGGGGCCTCCCGCCACCGCCCGCAGCGGCGACAAGGGGAGACGCCAGGAAAAGTGCTCGGACACGGCGCCAGCTGCTCAGTGCTGGCCGCGAACGTGCTCCTGTAAGAGGACGCGGACACGTGTCCTCCTCGCGTTTGCTTTCCTGCCCAGCGAAGGTCCGAATCATGCGATGCTTGTCGAGGTCGCGTTTTCTCACGATTTTCTTTTTATTCTCTCCCTTTGATTTTTAGGGCGGCGGCTTTCGCAGAGAAGAGTAAGTACCTGTCACATTGTAACAAGCGCCGCCTGTTATTCAGGGGTGGGGCAAAGGGGCCACACTGGAGCGTTTGGATGTTGGGTGTTAAATGTGAAGTAGCAAACCTGCCGGCGGGGATGGAGAACCTCCCAGACTCCCCACACCCACCTCCCGGCTCTGCCAACTCACCCCCTTCCGCCCAGCCCGGCCCGGCCCCCGCTGCGGCTCCTGGTTCCGTCCGGGGCTCCTCTCTCCCCTGCCCCCGCTCGCTCCGTGTTCTCTGAGATACGCGGCAGGTGCGGCCATAGGTAGAGCACGGAGGGCGGAGGCTCAGGAAATCCGTTCGTCACACGCACAGGTCCTCCAGACGGAGGCCGCCACCCGGAGCCACGCAGGGAAGGGCCCGGTCGGGAGGCGGGAGTGAGGGGCGTGCCCAGACCCCAGCGTTTGTTGGGATTTCCCCGGGACAGGCAGGCGGGGCAGACAGTGTAGGCCCGGCTCGTTTGAGTTATTTCACTGGGCTTTGGTTAGAAGGGGTGGTCCCTCGTTGCCTGTCCCCGGGTCCTGGGGTGATCACGGTAGAGGCTGCTGCTCCCAGGTGCGGGCCAGGTCGGGGAGGCGGGGCCCAGGAGCGTTGCCGTGGGTGGACCATCCGCGGAGGCCGCCTGGCTCCGGGCGGGGTGGTTGGCCTGATGCCGGCTGGGCCCTTGGCGCTCTCTGAGACGGGGCACCCTGGGAGGGGCCATCTCCTCAGCCTAGGATGTCCGAGCGTCAGAATACACAGAAAACGGGAAGCCCGGCTCTCTGGACGCACAGGACCCTTCTCCCCTCCAGGGTGCGTCTGGCTGGAGTGGGTTCCCCACAGGGAGCCCTTGGCGAGCTCCTGCACGTCCCTCGTTCCCTGGAGGGCCTTCACCGCCGTCCCCCGCACACCCGAGACTTTACGTCCACAGTGCAGGAGCCCCCCGGGTCGGCTTGTACCTACGTGCGGCTCAGCCCGGGGCTGTTCGGGAGAGATGGCCCTTGGACAGTTGTCTGAACTGAGTCGCCTTCATGTTTCAGATCGTGGCAAGGTGATTGGAGGCTTACCTGATGTGGTGACCATAATGGAGGGCAAGGTAAGGACACGCAGCAGGACCCGGACTTAGGGCGGCGTGGGGTGTCAGCAGCGCAGGGCAGTCCCCCTTGTCGCAGTGAGCCTGGGGAGCCTGGGGGAGGGACTGCACGTTGCTCAGCCCCCAGAGGACGGGGAGCTCCCCACCCACCGTGATGCTGGTCTTCGGCTGCTTCTGTGACCCTGTGTTACCAAAGGATGGAGGGGTTTACCGTTCTGAACCCACAAGTAGCAGCTGTAGGAGCACAGGGACAGGGTGCATGACTCGGGGTCCCAGAGCAGGTGTGGCCACAGTGGGTTCCAGGCCCCGGCATCACCCCGATCCTGGATGTTTCCCCCAGTCCCGGGCCCTTCGTGGCATCACTACACAGGGACTGGGCCGACCACCGCCTGTAGGAGGACAGAAGCACATCACGGGAGAAAGGAAACCGCCCGTGTTCAGCAGTCCAGGCCATTTTGGAATTTGTGATGGAGGCACTAAGTGGAGGTTTAGTTTGTGGCCGGTCCATGGAGCTCCTGACATCGAGTTGGTACCTCTCAGGACTCCAGTTGTTCTAGGTCCATGGCCCGCGGACGCAGACACCTGAGAGGGTATTATCAGGCCAAAATACTAAAATGTCTAGGCCTTCTCTCTAGCAGCCAAGGCAAGCCTAGAGGGCCCCTGAGCCAGGATCATTGTGGGTCTCCCAACAAGGATGTGTCCGAGGGGCGAGCAGCAGCGCCGCTGTCCCCGGGGCTGAGTGTGTGGTCACGTAGCATCACAGTGCCTTGGCTGCACCCGATGCCTCCTCATAAGACACTGTCTTCTCTGGATTTGCCGGAGGACCCGGCAGACGGGGTCCACGAGCTGGAAGGGAGGGGACATTGGGAAACGGGCTAAGCATGTCTGCTGTAGAACGTAGAGTGTGATTTCCTCTCCTTCCTTTCAAGACATAGACCATGATTAAAACACGAAAAAATAGGAGAAATGATCATTGCTCTTTCTCATGAGCTGCCCGTGAGGCTGCGAGCTTGTTTGCTTCCCGCTGTCTTTGGGTCCCGCGTGTCCAGCTTGGCGCTGGCGTGCAGGAAGTGTGCGGACTGACCGAGCCGCGTGGAGTGTGGGTAGACGGCGCGGCCCCGTTCCCGTGGGAGAGGCAGCCTGATGTCCGTGTTTCTAAGCCTCCTTCTCTCCCCCCCACCCCCCGAAGACCTTGAACCTGACCTGCACGGTGTTCGGAAACCCTGACCCCGAAGTGGTGTGGTTCAAGAATGACACGGACATCGAGCTCAGCGAGCACTTCTCGGTCAAGGTGGAGCAGGCCAAGTACGTCAGCATGACCATCAAGGGCGTGACCTCGGAGGACTCGGGCAAGTACAGCATCAACGTCAAGAACAAGTATGGGGGTGAGAAGATTGACGTCACCGTCAGCGTGTACAAGCACGGCGAGAAGATCCCCGACATCGCCCCGCCGCAGCAGGCCAAGCCGAAGCTCATCCCGGCCTCGGCCTCCGGGCTGGCCCCGTGACGCAGCGGCTGCCCGGGGCGGGGCGGGGCGAAGGCCCCGCGAGTGCCGTGTGCTTGCTCAGTCGGGTGACTGTGAGTGAGGGCGCGTGTGCTACGGGCCAGCATGCACCGATGCTTTTGAATTTAGCATTTAGTTGTCATTCTTTCATGTCCCAGGGGCGAAAGCCCGGGTTGTTAGCTGCAGGCTACAACGTACGTCTGCAGATGCCAACAGAGTGGGTTGCAAAAAGCCCGCTCAGTTTCTGCGGATGCTGGGACGCCAAGCCCCCGGCATGCTGCTGCTTCCCATCTGTGGGGCAGACAACCTAGCAGCTCCGAAATCCTGGTGCAGAGCCTTGCATGCATGTGTTACCTGGTTGCACTGTTTTCTCTTGCCGTAGATGAATAAAGCTTTAAAAGGCAACTTGTGTGGTCTCCTGTATCAAGCTGTACCTGACTCCATCCGCTCCCTCTCCGGGCTCAATTACAGATTACCATTTGGTGGCACAGCCAGGGGCCCGCAAGCATGCCATCTGGAGACAGGGAGGGGGACGCGGATCACACTCATGGCATCTACCTGCCCGGACTTCGTGGTGGCCCCACAGCTGGCGGGGACAGTGGCCCCACACGACCATTGTTCCCGAAAAGGCGCGTCTCTCGTGTGGACTTAGAGATGTTCAGGGCGCAGATCTGAAACTCTCTGTAGAGGAAAACAGGATGCCTGGATGGCCGTGGTCCTCCTTAGGGAGCTAGTTGACTAGTTAGGGGTTTCAGAACAAAGAGAGGCGTCACTCGAAACTACCAGAGCGGTGGCCGTGGAGGCACATTGGAAATTTGGCTGACACTGGGTCTCTCGGTGAAGTGAAGCAAAACGTTTGGCTGAACACAGCCTTTCTTTGAACCCTTTCTTCCTTGTTTGGGAAGAGGCTGAAATTCCTTGTGCACCAAATTCTTACTTTAACATTTTAGCTTTGTATTAAACATATTGCTCGTGTCAGAAAAAAACTTTTGGGCAATTCGGAACATTTTTATGTCTCTGTCATTAAGGCTCCATGAGATTGTGTTATATTTTCCTAAGGTCGTAAACGAAACCCTGAAATTTCAATATGTCCCTAATGATGCCAGCCCGCTGAGCAGGTCTTTATAGGAGGTAAAGTGAGTATCAGCAAGAATGTTTAAACGTATCCTCCCTTCTCCGTTGTGCAGGTGAACTTCAGGTGACTTGGTCGTCACTGTCGAGCAGGGCAGTGTTTCTGGAACATCTTGGCAAAGGGAGACACATACAAATTTTCCTAAAATTAGTCTTTATTTAATTAAACAGGACTTGCTTATTTTATAGCTTAAGGAGTCATTTTTTGCTTAGAGAGTATAGTTCATGGGAGACAATGAATTTCTTAAAGCCGTATCATTTCAGGGGGGGCGTGTTGAATTTATACTTTTAGAGCATTTTTTGGTTCACAACAAAGCCGAGGAGAAGGTGCACAGGTTTCCCGCGTTCCTCCCTCGCCCGCCGTCGGCAGCCGCCCCGGACGGTGCACTTGTCACCGTCGATGGACCCGTGGACACGTCCTCGTCGCCCCCAGTCCACAGAGTACACCTCGGTCGCTCTAGACCATGCATGCCCGGTTGGCACACACGTGTGGTGACACGTGCCCACTGTGGCAGGGTCACACGCGGTCGTCTCGCTGCCCTAAACCCTGTCTGCTCCACCTGCTGGTTGCCCCGCTCCCCCGAGCCCCGGCAGCCACCGTCGTTACGTCTTCACAGTCCCCGCCGTTTTGACTTCCGTCTTTTAAAAGCAAGCGCGCTCCTTCTGAACAGGCTCTGGTCTGTACAAGAGCCGCGAGCACTGCGGGGTCCCGCGCGCCCTTCCCGTGGCTCCCTGTGGGTAACGATATGCTTCCACAGTACCTTTGCCAAAACAAAGGAGCTGGCGTTGGTCTGCCCATCCTAACCGCAGACGGCTTTCGGGTCGCCCTGGATTTGCCCTCCACGCTCTCTCTGGGCGGTTCATGGTTGCCTCTGCCTGGTCCTGTCGGCCGTAGTTCCTGCCTTCGCTCGTGTTTGAAGGTGGTGACAGTTCTAGGAATGTTCTCCTGTCTGGGCTGACACGCTCTCGTGACAGTCTCGGCGACGGGCTTCGGGAGACCCAGCGGGGAGGTGCCTGACACCCACACACCGGGGTGACGCTGACCTTCGTCCCGCGCGGAGACAGTGCCGGCCGGCTTCTCCCGGTAGCGTCACTGACCCTCCCTTTCCTGCTCTACTCTTGGCTCCGGGTCCTTTGGGCCAGACCACGTGCGGGGGGGTGGGGGGTCCGTGGAATGAGCTCCTGCTGGAGGGGACAGCAGCCGCAGCACGCAGGAGTCTTCTGGGGGAGGACGCGCTCCTTCTCTTCCCTCTGTTTCTCCAGTCAGGCCCTGTGGACACCGGTGTGACTCACGAGACGTACGTCGCGCTCTGCGGACACCGGTGTGACTCACGAGAGGTACGTCGCGCTCTGCGGACACCGGTGTGACTCACGAGACGTACGTCGCGCTCTGCGGACACCGGTGTGACTCACGAGACGTACGTCGCACTCTGGGTTACCATCCAACACTATGCTGCTTGCCTTGTTGCTCAGATCGTTCTGGCTTCGGTCCCCAGGTCCCTTGTCATTGGCTGTTTGAGAGCTTCCTGACTTCCTGCGCCAGTGGACCCTCGGGCTCCGCTTTGCTCCTCCCCCGCCGCAGCCCGGGGCTCAGCCATTTCTCTAAGGCCTGTGGCTCCTTGTGCTGGAGAAGCGGACGCAGAATCCAAGGTCTGGGTGCATTTTTATCACGGTCCTTCGCCTGCTGTATTTATGCAAATGTCCCACAGTATGGGCAATCCCAGTCTGATTAGCAGTTACTCCCTGGGAGGCAGAGTGTAAGGAAGTAGCCGGGGAAGACATCTGGGTCACCCATCAACTGTCTGGAAATCCATTAAGTATCTGAAGAACGGTCGTCTGCCGTCCTAGAATCCACACCTGATGTGGGAGCAAACACGCCAGCCTTGGATCAGGAGACGGGGCGAGGAGAGCTCATCGCTTAGTCAGAGAAAGCCACTCAGGGTCTGGGATACCTACCGGCTCCCTCTGAAGCCTGTGCCCGTGCGACAGCGTGAGGACAGAGGGGGCTGGCGGAGGCACGGCATCCGTGAACAAATATATACAATTTGTTTCCAGAGCCACAAGATGGCACAGTCCCTACACGTCCTGCCTCTCCATCGCTTCATGCTTTGGTTTATGTTTCCTGAGAACAAGGAACAAGGTATCTTTATGTTACCACAGTCCAGTCCTCAAATAAAGGGACTCACCTTTGATACAAAACTGTAACGTATAACCCATATTCTGACTCCCCGAGTTATCCCACTCTAGAGTTTCCCATCCATCCAAGAGCCAGGTTGGGGTCTTGGATCACGTTTCGTCGTGTCTCCGGACTTCTCGCAAATCTGGGACAGTTTCCCATCCTTCTTTATCTTTAATTATGGTATTAGTTTTGAGGGACAGAGGCAGGTTATTTTATGGAGCATGTCTTAATGTGGATTTGCTGATGTTTCCTCATGATAAAATTCAAGCTGTGCATCCCTGGTGGTGCTACCCTTTGCATAGTTAGGTTCTTCGGAGACACAGAGCCAATAGGAGACAGATGATAGATGCATGAATGGATAGAGGTGTAGACATATAGATGACGATGGATGGATGCGTGCGTGGGTAGACATGTAGATAGACTAGATAGATAAATACGTAGATTGGTGGATGACGGGTGGATGTCTAGATAGACGGATTGGTGGATGGACAGATATGCAGACAGATTAAATAGGTGTGTAGACAGATGGATGGACAGATGGATAGATGGATGGACAGACAGACAGCTATGTAGGCAGATTAGATAGACATGTGGATGGGTGGATGGACGGATGGGTAGGTACGTAGAGTCAGTATGAGTAGATTTATTACACAACTAGCAGACGTGGTTGTGGAGGCTGGGAAGCCCCACCGTCTGCAACTGCAGCTGGAGACCCAGGAGAACCGGTGCTGGAGTTTGGCCGAGTCGGAAAGCCTGCGAAGCAGGAGTACCAATGTCCAAGGGCAGAGGAAGGCTGTCTCAGCTCAGGCAGAGCGAATTCATCTTCCTACGCCTTTTTTGCTCCATTCGGGCCGCAGCAAATTAGATGATGGCCACCCCCAGCGGGGAGGAAGGGTTTCTGGGCTCAGCCCCCTGAGTCACATACCGATCTCGCTCAGACACCCTCACAGGCTCCAGCTTCCTGCAGCCCGGTCAAGCTGACATGTCCACTGACCCCACACTACTGCGGTGATGTGCTGTCCTCCCCGGGTGGCACGCCCAGAGGCCTTCTGCCTTCACCTCAGAATGCCTCCATCCCACGATGATGGGGCCGTCAGGTATCACTGCACGGCTGCCGTGGTCCCCTGCAGCCATGCACAATCCGTGGGGTCTCCTCAAGACCACATCATGTCCTGGGCATGGTCGCCTTCTTGTCTGTGCCGCTTTCCCACGGGGGCTCCGGGGGCGCAGTCTGGTCCAGTGGCTCCCACGGCCCAGGTCAGCTGCTGCTTGTCACTCACGCGCTCACTCGTGCCCACACCTCCCGTTCCCGCTGTCCGCTGCGCGGCACTCACAGCACCTGCTTCGTCCCCGGACTGGACTGTTTCCTGCCCCGCCCCACTGCGGCGCCCGCTGTCCGCCTCCAGCCGGGTCTTCCGCACGTGGGGGGGCATCCTCCTTCCCGGCAATTTGTCTGTGCGCCGTCTGTCTCCAAGCAATCCTCGTGCGCCCCAATAGCCTCTCTGCTGGCATCCACGGGCCGGTCCCTGGGCGAGCGGACACTTCCTGGTAAGGCCGATGTCAGGGTTCACACGGGGCTTCCTCTGATGCTTGTTGTAGTCAGAGAGGCCTGTGACGCAGACACAACCTCCCCCTGCGCACACCTCTGGCTGCTGGCCGATGACAGCACCCGGCGGAGGGCGGGCAAGGACGGGGGTACCCACGCCTCCTGGCCCGGGGCCTGGCCCAGTGGCTGAGCAGCTCTGTCACCGGGGGCGTGTCACTTGAACTATTTAAGCCATGTTTCCTTTTGTCTACAAAAATTGAGGAAATGGTGCTTTTTACGAGAGAGTGCATATGTACTCAGAGCTCTGTTACAGAAAGAGTGAATTTTGGATTCGTCTGATTATGAACTATGGTGGTCTGGGGTGCATGTAGGGCTTTTACATAAATCAACCATCTGTTAAAAATGTTTCTAGGGTCACCTCATGAGAATAGTTAGATACAGATTCATTTAAATCAGCCCCAGATGTGGGCTTCGTCTGGGACTCAGAGCCAGACAGGGAGACAGGAGCGTGTGTGGGAGCGCAAGCAGCCGAGATGTGGTTCAGCATTTACAAAACTCGGGCTCTTCAAGCCAGTCGTGTCTCAGGCCAGGAGCTTCCAAAACTGAGACAAGGGCTAAGCAGGGTACAGGAGACCCAAAGCTTTTTTTTGCAGTTTTACACATCCTGCGGGCAGCTCAGCACTCACGCTCGAAAGGTAGAGGCCACAGGAGAGTAAAATGGTCATTACCAGGGCCTGGGGAGGGCAAGTGCGGGGACGTTGGCCAAAGGCTACAAATGTCCCTTATATGATGCGTGAACTCTGGGGGTCTAGTTCACGGTCTGGAGACTACAGTGAAGCAGACTGATCAATGGAAGCTGCCCAGAGAGCAGACCTTAAAAGTTCTTCCCACAAAGCGGGAAGAGCAGTTATGCGATGTGACACTTTGGTGGGAATCATTTGGAGAATGTGAGCGTCTTAGATCGGCACCGCATGCACCTCACATGTCATTATGTGTCAACTGTGTGTCAGTTGAAGCTGGGGGGGGTGAGTAGTACTTGTAAACCTGGTCAAGTCACGGGAGAAATACAAAGATTTTGCATCTTCTAAAATTAAGATTTTAAGATTGCCCATATCTTACTTTTAAAGAAGCAATTCACGGATTTCCTCCTCTCTGCTCTCAGGCCTGGCCAGCATGAGGTTGTGTGAGGTCAGAAAGTGCGCTGGAGACCCCTTCTGGGAATGCTGTTTTCTGTCTCGTTTTTGTTTTAAAGCATCAGACGGCACGCTGGCAACGCTAGCGCCTGTGGGGCCAAGACCGGGGAGCAGGGAGGTACCACTTATTTTGTACGATTTAGTACAGGTCCCTTACGTCAGATGAGTCCTGATCGTCAAGATGCGCGGCCGGTAAACCAAGGGTAACGTGGGAACGTGGGCCCCGTGCATGGAGAACACTGCTCCCTAAGGGACACACGCTAGTTCCTTAGTCAACAGACATGACGGCGAGGCGTGTCTCTCACGCGGCTGCAGAGCTGTGTCACCGTGTGCGGGGAAGGAGACCCATCCTGGGATTCACGTCACTGGCCGAGCGTGGGACAGCTGCCACAGGAGGACCGTGGATTGAGTCCACGTGCCTCCCTCAGTGGGTAACAAGTGTGCTGCTCTCAGCAAAACGTGTATGTATTTTTTTTCTATGAAACGTTTTAACCCAGGAGCGCAGTGGGAATCCACATGTGAACGTTAATGGCTTAGAAAATTAAAAACCATAAACAGATGTAGAAATTGCATTTCATAGAGAGCATGCACAGTAACCATGGCGTGGAGCAAATGGACAGATGCGCATTTGGGGCGAAAGGTCCTGAGAGTGTTTCATTAGCGGGTGGAAACTTGTCATGAAGGTTTTTTTTTTACCTGATTCAAACTATTTGTTAGCAAATGAAGGTAGGTTCGTGCGTATGTCGATGGGGGAGATGTCTGTCACCCGAGCGCTGCGCAGGAAGCTTTCCTCCCGTTCTGGGGTTCTGGCGTGGCGCCGGAGAGGCGCTCCGTCTCTGTAGGAGGGACTTGCAAACAAGGGCAGGGCGCACGGACCGCCTCTCACCTCCCCACGCGCGTCGGGTGGACACTCGGTTCCCAACGAAAGGGGGCGACTGCGACAGGGCCGACCAGCGTGGCTCTGCCGTCCTTTTCTCGAGAGGACGTGGAACGGAGGGAAGCTCGCAGGACCCGGCACGCGTCCCCCGCCCTGCTCAAGAGACGAGGAGAGGAGCGCGAGCGGCCCTGAGCTCCAGGAGGCAAACCCATGTCCGCCCGGGGACCCGCCTGCCAGGACGTCCTCCAAGACATGCCCGGGCTGACGGGGCTACTTGGCTCTGGAGGAGCCCTCTTGTTGTCCCTCTCCCGGCCCCCACCCCCGTGATACGCCCTGTCCCTGTTTAGTCTCCCAGCCCGTTGGCAGGCCTGCGAGGTCCGCATGCCCAGCACGGACGCCCTGCGAGCCGGCCACCAGCCTTCGCCTCTTGCTGTCTCCTTCTTCAGCTGTCCCTGGGGGACGACGTTGGCGCCCACTCCCAGAGCACCCATCTCCTGTGGGACGCACGACCATATGTATGAGACCCCAGGGGAGGTACTCTGTACACAGCAGGTGCTGCGTAAGTGTATGTGTACCCAACACCACTAGAATCACTGCTGAACGTTTAGTATTCTACCTAGATTATTTTTATCTTGACTTTTCCACCTTTTTCCTCATTCACACTTTGTTGCTTTCCCCCCACCACCTTCTCTGCGATTGCATTTGAAGTGTTAGGCCATTCTTCACTGTTTTCCGTCCAGGGAGATTTCCTCTGGACCCAGGACCCCTTTGCGCATCCTACACAGAACACCTGTATGCAGACTCAGGGGTACTTTTTTCTTGTCCTTACATGACTCTGGAAACATCCACTTTTAAAAAAACAGGCCTTCCTGGGAAGACGGGATTGTGCCCCATTTCTTTCGAATTATGGTTTTGTTGCTCTAGCGGCAGAAAACTGGATTCTGGAGAGATGAGTGGCCATCACTGAAATAACAGACCAGTCAAACCCGTCTCTCTGTCGCGTATGTTCAACCGAAGCTGCAGGTAGCTGGCATGATTCTGGCGTGACCCTGGTCCCCTCAGCGCGCCTCACGGACCGGACACCCAGCGGGCACCCCACTCGCAGGATCACCGGCGCGACGCACCTGGGAATCCTAGCCCGCAGTCCGTGACCTCTTTGTCAGTATGGACGGGGCCTGTGCTGGCCTCCGGGGCCCGGCTGCCGCGCGAGCCGGTCTGTGGCCAGGGGTCGGGGGGGTGGCCCCAGTGCTGCTGAGCCCACGGGCTGCAGAAACGGGCTGCCCGGCCTCCTCTGGAAGCCCTGGTCTCCCACTTGCTTGTTGGAGGAAGAACTCTCTGTTAAAGGCTTCCCAGGGCCGGCTGCTCAGTGGCTTCGAGGTTAAAATCAAGGGATGCTGGGGCGTGTGGGTGAGGTTTCACTGTCCCAGACCCAGGCGGGTCCTCAGCTGAGTGGCTGTCAGTTCCCCCGGGAGGGAAGTGGCCGGGATGCTCGTACCCTTGGAGGCACCCCTTCCCAGCCTTAGGAACACTTCGAGTGCGGAGTTCAATCAACCTGGGAGCCACCTTGCGCGGTCTCCCTGGGTTCCGGCCCCGTGACGCCGCTAGATGGCGCTCGGAGAACAGACACGGATCCCGCCGGCGGCCAGCCCAGATCTATCTTTTTGATGCAAACACATCACTTCGTGAATGGGAGATTATTAAAGGCATTACACTTACCCGGTGACAAGGACAGGTCCGGCAAATTACTGTTTCCAGGAAATAGCGGGTCATTTTGAAGGCAATAATATAGCCTCTTAATCTTCACATGATACACACGAGAAGGAATAAAACACACCTAGTGAGGTATTACAAGGCTCTTGTTACATCAGTGAAATCATCAAAATGTGTGATCTATCTATACATTAAGTTTGGGTATGAATCTTAAATATTCCATGTGTCAAAGAGGCGTGTCACACGCAGCCGGCTTGGTCATTTGTCAAAGCAGTAAATTACCCAGCACGGAGATGCTTCACATTAAGCTTCTGATCCTGGAGAAAGATCAGTTGGGGCGGAGGTTGCGGATCTGAGGAGTTTCTGGATCTTCAGGGAGCTGTGCTCCCCCAGGTGACCTTGGGTGACCTTGCACATTTTCTCAGTGGTTGTTCTACTTCTTGATTTTTTTTTTTTTTAAATTTTATTTATTTATCTGACAGACAGAGATCACAAGTAGGCAGAGAGGCAGAGAGAGAGAGGAGGAAGCAGGCTCCCTGCCGAATAGAGAGCCCAATGCGGGGCTCGATCCCAGGACCCTGAAATCATGACCTGAGCTGAAGGCAGAGGCTTAACCCACTGAGCCACCCAGGTGCCCCTGCTTCTTGATTTTTAAAGATGTCTCCATAATGGGCATTTGGGGGACGGAGGTTTTGGGAGGCATCGGGGAGTCCTGTCGCCCCATCTTTTATGGTGAACAAACAGGGTTATCTGTGTGGTCTCTATTTTTTTTCACATCTTAATTGCTCCCTTGAGGTACAGTTAAGTAATGGGAAGGTCCCTTTCACTGGCTCAAAAATGGATAGAATCCATCTAATCATCGTTTTACCTGTGGAACTGCAATGATACTTTTTAAAAAAAATTTAATTTATTTATTTCACAGAGATAGAGACAGCGCAAGAGAGAACACAGGCAAGGGGAGTGGGAGAGGGAGAAGCAGACTCCCCGGTGAGCACGGAGCCCGACGCGGGGCTCGATCTCAGGACCCCGGGATCAAGGCCCGAGTCAAAGGCCTTTAAGGACATTTAAGGACTGAGCCACCCAGGCTCCCTGTGATGATACTTCTTAAGCCGCGGGGGCATGTGGAAGAGGTGCGTGAGAGGCGCGAACGACAAATTACAGTGGGGACAAACAAGCCCCAGGGGGTTCAGCTCTGGGGCACCCGGACCACCTCCCACTCACCCTCAGCCCCCTCTCGTCACCTCGGCTTTGCGTGTCCTGCATCAACATCTCATTCTGCGAGACTCTCATGTGGGCCCACCTCCCCAGGAGCACAGGCGTTTCTTTCATTTCTCCTCGTGTACCCCCGTCAAGAAAAGGGTAAGGCAGAGTACAGCAGGGCACGGCTCTGGGATTGGCTCTGGGACCGACCAGCTCCCACAGTCTTCTCCGTCTCTGGGCCCCGGTGCCCTCTTCGGGGAGTGGGGCCCGCGGTGGTCAGACAGCCCCATGCATGTGCCCAAGGCCCAGCCCTCCCTGCTCCCCGCTGGCAGGGACCTGCCCCCTGTCTTGCAAGGGGCCCTTCCAAAAAGACGGCTTTCCAACAGCCGGCTGGAACTGCGCAGTTTGCAGTTAGGGTCAGCAGTCCTCTGGCTTCTGGAAGTCCTTGTCATGGCAGACGTGTTAGGACATCAGCATTTGCATCTGTTGCGATGAGGAGTCTGTTCTACATCTCGGCGGCTGAGCCTCCGGTGCCTCGGGCCCAGGTGGGCGGCCACCTGCGTCCTCGGGCCTGGCCTGGTCAAGCGTGCGTGCGTGGCTGGGCTGTGCAGGGCTGCTCCCCTGGTTCAGCGACAAGGTGGGCCGCCCTCGGTGTGGGCGTGAGGTTGTGACAGCAGCCAGCGTGTCCATCGTGTTGAGTTTCTTCCCATTTCCTCATGGAACCAGAGAGAATGTTGAAGAGCCAGGACCGAACAGCTGACCCCCGCCTCGCCAGGATGGAGGCTAACAGACAGATCACATTTGAGTGCGTTTCCAGGACTCGCAGGCACCTGCGGAAGCCACTCAGAAAGGTTGCCTGAAGGTCCGCGGACGGCCCTCTGTGTGTCCCGGCAGGTTGAGCGCCTGTGTCAGGACGGGGGGGCGGGGGCAGCCCAGGCCAGACGGAGGACTGTCCTCCTAGGATTCCCGCACGCAGCCCAGAGCCCGGAGAAGCACCGGTGAGCTGAGGCCTGGGCATCTAGCAGGAAAGGTGCATGTCCAGCTCTACCTGCCCGGACTCTCAACAGGTGGGCAGGGCCTGTCCCCACAGGGGGCGGGGCCTGCTCCAGCAGTGGGCGGGGTCAGCTCTAGTAGGTGGGCAGGGCCGTGGTGCTTGGGGAACAGGGGGTCAGGGCCTGGGGGGTGGGTCTCCTCCAGTGGGTGGGCAGGGTCTTGGCACCTTCAAGGCCTTCCTCAGGACCGCCTTCGACTGGCGTAGAGGGATTTCTGTTTTATTGAGGTATTGTATTTCATTCCATTTTATTTCCGTTATAGCTAGCATCCGGTGTTATATTGGTTTCAGGTGTGCAAGACAGTGATTCAATGATTCTGTACCACACCTGGTGCTCATTGGGACAGGTGCACGCCTCTGCCGCATCACGCATTTCCGCGGCAGGCACCGGCCTCCCCTCTGGTGACCATCGGTGTGTTTGCTGTAGTGTCTGTTTCTTGGTTCGTCTCTCTCTGTTTATTTTACTTTGCTCCTTTGTTTTGTTTCTTAAATTCCACATGAGTGAAGTCAGAGGTATTTGTCTTTCTCCGACTGATTTGTTTGTTTAGTGTAACACTCTCTGGCTCCATCCATGTCACCGAACATGGTAAGATTCCGTTTTGTGTGTGTGTGTGTAGTTGAGTAATTTGCTCCAATACAAAATGTTAATTCCAAGGGTTACAGGCGCACCAGTGTTTATAGCAGCATTATCAACAGTAGCCAAATCATGGAGACAGCCCAAGGGTCCATCACCGGATGAACGGATGCGGAAGATGAGATATAGCATATACATATATATATATATATAATGGAATATTACTCAGCCATCAAAAAGAAAGATTTTGTTTTTTGCCAAATGGAAGAAAACTCACGGGCATATATTCCCATGTTTCCTCTCCTAAAGATTAAGAGAAGCAAAAGGAATAAAAAAACCAAACAGTGCTCCTCTTAATCAACTCGCCACCTAAGTAAAAGGTTGCTTTTAGGGTACTTCCTACCCCCCCACGCCATGCCATTGCTACTTGCCTTACAGTCTTGTGAAAAAGTACACCCGGCTCTGCTCATGTAATCATTAAACCGTTCGTTCACTCGGCCGTTCGCGTATCCCTCCTTCGGCAAACACCTGAGCCCGAGAAGCGTCTCGCTCCCCCAGCACCGCACACGCTCTATCACTAGACTCTCGTAAAATACAATACAAAGGGCTGAACATTGCATTTATCCATCAAGAATTCACTTCAGTGACTGATACAACAAAACTGGTGAAGTCTGACTTTTTTGGAGCCCTTTAGTGAAATAACCCAGTTTGGCACCAAAATAGCTTTTATTTGGAATTATCTATAGCAGAGGATTTATTAAGCAAAGTAATGAATGTGGACAAGATCGTGGGAGACATATTTGCACTAAGTCTATGTCCGAATCAACTGAAATCTCGCTTTAAAAATATGCCAGCGATTGACAGAGAAAGCCCCGTCTATCTGTTCTTCGCAGCTTCAGGAGGGCAGGACACCCTCGCTCTTTAGGGCTGTCTCTCCGGCCCCGAGTACCATGCCTGACATGGCGGGTGCTCCGAGGATGTTATGCAACACACAGATGAGTTGTAGCAAACCACATAGGGCCTCTGCTGGATACTTCCTCAACACGCCTCCCCCCGTTTCTAATGCTAGTCAAGATGTTAGAGAGGAGAAGGGAGTTGGGGGAAATCGGAAGGGGAGGTGAACCATGAGAGACTATGGACTCTGAAATACAATCTGAGGGTTTTGAAGGGGCGGGGGGTGGGAGGTCGGGGGAACCAGGTGGTGGGTATTACAGAGGGCACGGATTGCATGGAGCACGGGGTGTGGTGCAAAAATAATGAATACTGTTATGCTGAAAATAAATAAATTGAAAAAATTAAAAAAAAAAGAAAACATCTAGAAAACCACTTTTTTCATACAGTCCTTGTACACGTGAAAAGAAACCTAGCTGTAGATTGTCATCTGTCGCACAAGTGGGGCTTGTGTCTGTGGCTGCGTTAGCAAATCCAGGACAGTCAAGCTCCTTGTAAACAGTGAGGGATAATCATGGTCATTTCTGGATGGGTTAGTCCCTTCTCTTCCCCTCTCTCTCTTCATTCCTTTCATGTGTACTCTGGATGGGTCTATTTTAGTTTTGTAATTAAAAATTTCAGACCCCTAGAACACTTCAGAAAACTGGGTATCAGGTGCACGTGCCCCCCCCCGTCTTCTCCCTGCCCCCCTGCAGAGGGCACCACCTTGTCCTAAGGTCAGCATCCACTCTCTTGCGTATCTTATTCCTTGTCTGTAGCTCTGCATTTTCCTGCTCAGAAATAACCAGGGTGTTTCTAATTTTTGATATTGTAAACTGTATCGAATGAGGATTTTTAATAATGCATATTTGCGTATATCTGTGAGTTTTCTAAAGTACGTATCTGGAAGGGAATTGCTGGGTCGTGGGAGCTGGCACCATCACCGTTACTAGCCGTCGTCAACTGCTCTCCAAAACCGTTATTAAGCTTTGGCTGGGAGCGCCAGCACATGGAGTTCCTATTGCTCCAAATTCCCTCAAACATTTGCTACAGTGTGATGTGCTATGTGGCCGCGAAATACTATGTTTTGATTGCCTCGCTCGTCCCGTGTTCTAACTGGTCTGTAGATTTGCTTGGATTTTCAATGTTGAAAATGGTATTGCCTGCGGATATCATCCATTTCCTTTGTTCCTTCACGATTCTCCCAGGTTCGTCCGCAGGCTACACCCCCAGGACAACAGTGCAGAGGACACGGGACCGCAGCAGGTGTGTCCGAGTCACGTTCACAGCGGTGTGTGATGGGACAGTCATGGTGAGTCCTCATAGGTACTGCTTGTCAGGCTAGTGAAGTTCCTTCTCACGCTTGGTTGCTACAAGTTGTATCTGTTTTTAGAGCTCAAGGAATTGCTGAGTTCTGTCAATATTTTTTTTAAAGATTTATTTATTTATTTGACAGACAGAGATCACAAGCAGGCAGAGAGGCAGGCAGAGAGAGAGAGAGGAGGAAGCGGGCTCCCCACTGAACAGAGAGCCCGATGCAGGACTCGATCCCAGGGCCCTGAGATCATGACCTGAGCCAAAAGCAGAGGCCTAACCCACTGAGCCACCCAGGTGCCCCGAGTTTTGTCAATATTTTATCTGCATCTGCTACAATGCTTCAATTCTTATTTTCTCTTTTGGTCTGTGAATGTGCTGAATTATATTCATGGACATTCCAATTAATCTGTTCTTGTAATTTTGGAATAAGCATTTCTTGGTGTGTTTATTAATACACATTGCTGGGTTATTTGCAAATATTTTATCAAGAACATTGACATTTATATTTCTTATAGTAACTTCTGCTACTGTCTCTGGTTTGGTTTCAACCCTGGATGATGTCTTCTTTGAAACATTGGTAGAAATCCCCTGTAATGTCATGTGGCGCTTACATTCTCTTGTGATTTGTTCTCATAAAAGGTTGTAGGACTCCTCAGTATTTTAATGTATTTTGAGACAGTTTTGTTTTATTTTGAAAATGTTCCTTTTGTACAGTTTGACAACTGCGTTGCAACTGAATTTACATGGTATTATCTTGTGCTTCAGAAAGTTCATATTGCCCCATAGTTAAAGTCCCCTGTTGATTAATATTTGGGGTCACGATTTTTCAATTACATTGCCAAGTATTTGTCTCTTTTCTTAGTTATTCACTTTTTTTTTTTCCCTAAGAGCCAGCATTTGTTTTGCTCCCCTGCTCAGCGGTTCCCTCCATTTCCTGGTTCCCGGTGCGGCTCTGGGTTTCCCAGACCCGGCTCCCTCTGCTCCTGCTGCCTTTGTCCTCCCAGCCCTTCCTTCCGGTCTGCGGAGCCTGGGGTCCCGTTCAGTCTGTCTTCCTGACCAGCACGAGCGTTTGCAGCCGCGCGTCCCGCCGCCCGCTGTAACTCACGGGAACCTTCTCCACCCGCTCGGCATCTGGCCAGTCCTCCTGGCTTCGTCCGGCCCCTGCCACCAATTCATGGGCTTTCTGGGGTGACAGTTTTGACAGGGGCTCCGTTAAGATTCCTTCCTTCCGTAGACCTAGTGCATTCTCCTAAAAAAAAAAAAAAGACTTTACTTATTTTTTATAGAGCCGTTTTAGGTTCATAGTAAAATTCAGAGGAAGGCACAGATAGTTTTCATGGACCCTCCTGCCCCACCAGACACACAGCCTCCGGCACCATCGGCGTCGCCACCAGATGGTGCATTTGTTACGCCGGACGAACCTCCGTGGACACGTTGTCATCAGCTAGAGCCCCTGGTTGCATCAGGGCACCTCCTGGTGCGTCCTGCGGGTCTGCACCGATGTCTGATGGCAAGGATGCATCCTTGTATACCGTGCAGAGTAGTTCCACGGCCCCCCAGATCCTCTGGGCTCCCCCGTCCCGTCATCGTCCACCCCTGGCAATCTCTGATTTGTTTCACTGTCTCCGTAATTCCGACTTTTCCAGAATGTCACACCGTTGGAACCACATGGTGCGCAGCCTTCTTGCTTTGGCCGCTTCACTAAGCAATACACAGAGATGATTCCTCTATGTCTTCTCGGGGCTTGATGGTTCCTCCCTCCTCAGCACCAGAGACTACCCCATTGCCTGCAAGGACAGAGCTCGTCGACCTGGCGCCAGCTGAGGGACATCTTGGTTGCTCCCACGCTTTGGCAATTATGGATAAAGCTGCTATAAATGTCCATGTGCAGGTTTCGTGGGGACATAAGTGTTCTGCTTCTTTGGGTGACTACAGTGGAGCATGGTTGCTGGGTTGTGCGGCTGTTCGGTACAAGGATGTTCTGTTCTGGAGGAAACCACCAAAGCTCTTCCCAAGCCCTCTGACCACCTTGCACCCCTGCCAGCAGCTCGCGGGGCTCCTGCAGCTCCACGTTCCCGCCGGCACTCGACGGTGCTGGTCCGTGTGTGCTCAGTGCTCTGGGCTTGGGGCCCCCTCGTGTCTCATGCTGTCCTCCAGCTTCCAACCCTGTCCCTTCTGAGCCCCAAGGTCCCATGCTGTCAGAGCGTCTTCCCTGCCTTCCCAGGCTCTCTATTCCTGCCACCAGGCAGCGCCTGCGCAGTCCTCTGAATTAAAAAGATAATAATAAATACTAAAAGCACTTCTAGGTGTTGGTAGACAGAGTTTTTCTCCAATATCCTGTCTGCCATGTTTCTCAAATGGGAGGCCTCAGGGAGTGTTTATGTAAATAAGTGTGTATGTAAATATTATTATGTAAATAATAAATGTGTCAAGTTGTGTTTTTAGTTCATCGTGAGCTTACAGGTGGGACCGTGGACATCATTCCCTCACACACAGATTCCCTCTTACAGCAGGTCCTGTTGGTGACGTCTAATTCACGGTCGTTATTTTTTAGGTTCTGCTATGACTTCCAGCAGCAGTGTCCACTACGAGCTTTCTCTGACACCCAGACGTGTGTCAGACACAACTTCAGAAAGTGGTGGTTTTCATGTAAATTTACCTTCTCAAACTTCATGCGATTTAACCCAGTTATTTTCTTGTCAGCCCATGTCCTTCTTAGTATTTTACTTCCACGTCGACGAGCCCCTCCTGGAAGGGACTCCCGTCCTGCGGCTCGGACGTGTTCTAGAACGAGGACCTGGCACCCGTAAGAGGGGGAGATCGTGGGGCAACACGGAATCTCTCACCGTCTACAGTCTATGTTCTTGTCACGTGTCTCGTTGCTACTGTTCTAGCTCAAGTCCTTCTTTTACCGAGACCAGCTGTTGGCGTCCTGCCTGGGCTTCCCTCATCCGGCTTCCCTCCACCCGACCCGTCACTCTTCGTAAAGCCAAGCAATGGTGAAGAAAATCCCTTGTCCGAAAAGCTTTGCAGGAGTGCCTGCTGCCTGCGGACTGACAGCCCGCTTCCTCCAGCCCGACTTGCATTTGTGCGCCCCGTCACTGTGTTCCACACGCCGGTGGCCTCCAGCAGCCCCCTTTGCTCGCAGGCCACCCCCACGACGCCTTCCACCTCCCTGCCCTGTTCTGCAAGGATGGTTTTCTCTCTGCCTGGTCACCCCCAGCCCTTTCTCTTGTGGAACTTCCTCGAGCTGTTTTGTTACCTGCAATGTTCCTCGTCTGTGTTTCTGCCTCACCAAGCCTCAGTGCGGGACCCGGCTCCCACCAAGCCTCGTCCCCGGAGCCATTTCCTTATTCTTTAAGAAGCTGAAGCAACTTTATCTCAGTCCTTCTTCCTCGACCAGTTCGCGCTCATATTTTATGACATTTACTTAATCTGACGGCGTAGTGCTGATCCCACACTTTATTTCCCGTGGTGACGGGTTCCTAATCCCTCGAAAGAAGTACGTCTCCTTACCCAGCTCAGCATGGATTGCGTCACCTTTCCTGCACAATTCTGTCATCCCACATTCTTAGCTCAGTGGCAGACAGGCGCCGGGGAGCCTGCCGGAGTCTCCCTGGTGTTCAGTTGGGCAGGACAGGAGCCGCTGGGGAAGCATGTGAGACCCACAGAGTGTCCCCCCTCCTCCGCACTTGTGGGTCCCTTACACCATTGCCTGTGCCGAACCGTAATTCCTCACGACGGCATCTGCTTAATGTCGCTGGATTTCCTGCCTGAAAAGATCCTTATTTAGAGGACTAGCCACAGAGCTTCAAAAATCTTAGAATTCTAATCGTTTTCTCTCTGTGTCCCTTCCCCGTGCCCTTCCTGCCGCACTCACAGCCGCAGCGCTGTCCCGCTCCCGGCTGGTGGTGGGACACACACTGCCTTCTGCACATGCGGCTGCTTCCATTCTCTCTTCCGGAGGTCTCCCGTCACCCTTCCTCGACAGCACGTTAACCAGGCACATATTTTTTTTCTCCTGAGAACATACTTTTTTTCCATTTGTACTGAAGTCAAACGGCAGCAGTTTTTACCATGGGGGAGGCTCTCAATCTAATCTAATGAAGGAAATGAGATTTCGCCCTAAATCGCCGTCAAATGTTCCACCAACGCCTACCGATAGGGTGACACAGAAATCGATTTGTTTATAAATAAAGAGCTACTTAAACCTTAAGAACTATTTACCAGGGGTGCCTGGGTGGCTCAGTGGGTTAAAGCCTCTGCCTTCTGCTCAGGTCCTGATCCCAGGGTTCTGGGATCGAGCCCCGTATCGGGCTCTCTGCTCAGTGGGGAGCCTGCTTCCTCCTCTCTCTCTGCCTACTTTTGCTCTCTCTCTGTCAAATAAATAAATAAATTTAAAAAAAGAAAAAGAACTACTTCCCAAATGAATGTATAAATGAACAGGAGGAAGACAAAGAAACAGAAGGAAAGAGATGCAGCTCTGGAGGGTGACAGGCTCACCGGTTGGATGTGTGGGTTTCCCCTTGATGGACGCATGTACCAGAACACGGATCTGCGCACCCACGAGACATACGGAGTTTGTCAGTTATACCCGGGAAAAGCAAAAGAATCAGGAACTGGAAACTCAGCATCAGCGCGTCCACTCAGTGCTAGCGACGCGTGCTTCGTCTTTAAGACGGAGACACTGGCTACCTGTTTTCTCCTGCGAGCGTTTATTTTCCTTCTATCCTACTCACGCTTCAGCTTAATGCTATCGTTTATTTTGCATTATTTTTTGTCCTCATGGTTTAGTAGGACCTCTCAGAATGAATATCTATTGTAAGTGTGATCGAATCTTATTTTAGCTCTTGACCGGAGCAGATAAACATCAAGTGACACACAGTCCCCCCAAGAAGTGAGCTCAGCAGAGGCCAAGGTCCCCTGGATCACTGAGTGAACACGGGGTCCAGAAGATGACCTCACGTCAGCTTTCTTGAAATGCTCAGGAAGGCGCTGGGGTAGCATTTGGTGTCCCAGATGGAAGCTGCGCCTTCACACATCCCAACGATCCCGCCAAGTACTGCAAGACGGTAAGTTCCTACCTAGGGGAGCGGCTGGCGGTATGGTCCTCCCCGGGGAGCAGGGACCTGCGGGGACGTGGTCCTCTGCAGGGGGGGAGGGCTGGGCGTGGCCCTCAGGACAGTAAATTTTTCTGTTCCCTGAATCGGTCACTGTAGCATCTCTGCCGCTCAGTCAGCACGTCAGCAGACTCGAACGTTCCCACAGGCGTCTGCGATCTGCGAGTCCGTTATTTACCAGGGAGGCTTACGAGGCAGGACCTCTGCCGTTCAGCTGCTCTTCAAGCACGTCCGCGGGGAAACGCATTCCCTGAGCGTGGGTCTCCAAGCGCACCGCTGTTCGGGCAGCCCGCGCTCCCCTGCACGCCCAGTGGACGGTGGCCACGGTCCCGCCGGCCCAGGCTCGCTGGGAAACCAAGACTGTGCTGCACCCTGGCTGCTGGAAACGTGCCTTCAGCCGGGGAAGATTCCAGACAGCGTTCCTGGGCGTTCTGACCTTGTCAGGGTCCAGGACTGTCAGGAAGCCACGTCCCCCACCTGGCCAAGGGCAAGCGCTCCCTTCACGGACCCTCTCCCCTCCTTCTGGCACTTACTGCCGGCATCGCCATATGCAAGTGGCCTCTGTTATGTGCCTGAAAACATCACGTTCCTTAGAGACCCTCTGGAAGAGAAACGTCTTCCAAATTTGGTTCCTGACTTCGAGGGGCTTGCAGAATCTTTCCCTCTGGTCACTTCACGCCCAGCCGGCAGAGCTCCTTTGGGCTGTGTTTCATGACGATACCGCGCAACACCATTAGGAGCAGTTAACCTCATCCGTCAACAATTGGTACCTTATAATGATCTCTCTCAGGTCTACAATAGCCCAAGAAACGAATTTATCCTATTTCTTAAACTTCAAACCTGTTGCGACCCAGTTGTCAAAGGCTGGTTTGCGCGAGCTGAAACAAAGGAGAAGGATTTCTGAACCGTACGAGCGGAACTGAGCGCAAGCTCTGGAACGTTCGCGCACGGCCACTTGAGGCATCGGTTGTAAGACCAGGAAGGCCGAGCTTGTTATTCCCACCGGGACAGCAGCTTTGAGGTCTTGCGGGTGCTTGTGCCGAAGCTGGCCTCCCCTCCAAGGCACTGCTTTCTCTGGGCTGTGCACCCCAGGCCCGGCAAGGCTTGGGGACAGCGCCGGTTCTAGAACCCACGGAAGCAGTAAGGCAGGAGGCTTGCTAAGTGGAGATTCAGCTCAGTGCCCTGGGGACACAGAGCAGGAGACAGTGACCTCCAGGACAGCTGGCCGGGGAGCTCGACAAGGCACTGACATTGGCTGTGGTCCAATGTTACCCTGCGGGTGGTAAGGAATGTACCAGAGGCAGAAAAGATGGGGGAAAAGAGACATTTTCGCACAGACTGACTACTGAGAAGATGCTTTTATTTTATTTATTTACTTTTTGGGGATAAAGTTATTTAATGTCATTTTTAAGTTTAGGGACTTTTAGAGAAATGGAGTTTATATCATTTTCTGACCCTTGCAGATTCCATAAAGAAAAGACAATATAAGTCTGACAGGCAAAGAGGTGATCTCAAAAGAAGGAAACCGGAAATAGAAAAGCAAAAAAACATTTACTTTACAGTGAGAAATACACCGTGAACGGATTGAACCGCGCTACGCAGCTCTGCCTCCTACAGCATGAGCAAAGGGGGCCGGAGGACGTTACGTCGCTGCCTCCCCGATGTCTGGGAAGAACCCTGAAGCTGATAAAAGGCATAAGGTTGTGGCCACATCACCAAAGTTAGACAGTTTCTGGGCATAACGTAAGCGAGAACTCGTTCTGTTTTTGTTGAAGTTGGCACCACTTTGCTCTGCAATCGTGCTGATCCCTTTGGAAGGTCTCGCCGAGCTCGTAATTCTCCTGGTCCTTCCCCAAACTGGAGGCAGAATGGCTTCCTGATGGTGTCTGACCGTATGGAGCATCTCCCGTGAGTCATTTTTGGTGGGATGATTGGAAGGTGGTTACACAGTGACGTGGGGACGGGGCGCCTCTCCTCAACCGTTCCACTTGCTGGGCGGGAGGTATCGGTGTAGAGTGGATGGTTTCTGGAACCTTGTAGGACCTGGTCTAGCTTCCCATGGAATTGTCTTGTTGGCTCGTAGACGGAGAAGAATCCGAATTCGCAGACTGTGGCTCCACGCTGCTGTTTCCCGTTTCAGGCTCCAAACGCCCAGAGCAGGAAGTAGCAGACCCTCCTTTGTGTTTGTCACCACGAGCGCGGATAACAAAATGCTCTGAGTGGGACCAGTTCCGTCCTCGTCAAGGTGCTCTTGAAGGAAACCATCTCTGTTCTCCGTGGCTTCGTCTCCCCATGTGTAAAACCGGGATGGGAGCTCTTTCCACGGCAGCTGAGCGGTCGGATGACACTTGCCCCAGTTCACAGAGCAGAGATGTGGCCGACGTGGTCTCGAAACCAGTGGCTCTTTGCCTCAGTCCCTGATTCCCACGGACGTCGCCAGCGCAGAATTTCCCACCCTGCCTGCTTCAGACGTGACAGGCGCTTGGTTTCCTGCTTCCCTCTGCTGTCCTTCACCCACTTCTAAGAGGCTGGACGTTACCGAGAACGGGCGTCTTCTTGACTCAATTCTCCGGAGGTGGAACTGGATGCCGCAAGAGCAGACACTGATCCTTCTTCAAAGGAGTAGGATTTCTGTCTCTTCTGAAGCGCGAGCTGTTGCGAGAGGCTGGGCTTGGCGTCTGGTGTTGATGTGCCATGGGAGAACGCGCAGGTGGACACCTTTATTTTCAGAGCATCAGCAGTCCTGGGTCCTGAAGGCTGATGGAGAGAAGCTGTAGACGAGACAGCTTGTGCCGACTCTCTGCCAGTGGGGGTTTGCGGGGTAGGAGGGGTGGGCGGGGCATGGCTGGCACGTCCAGAAGGAGCTTATGCAACACGGCACAAGTGACCCAGCACACGCCAGGTGTCCGGGCCGTTCCCACGGATAGAATGCGCTGCCTGCGTTCTTTCCTAATGAAATTGATCTCTTCATGTCTTATGTGACTCAATATTCTATAAATACCCCTAAGTCCAGGGCTGATTTGTGAAAGCCAGACTTCCCTAAGCCTCCAGGGTGTTAGGACTCTGCATTTGGCTGCAGAACTTTGGGATAATCAGCTTTTAAAAAGCAAATGCCCCCGTCTCCTGTGTTCTTCTGTGCAATCCAGAATAATGCCTGTTCCTTAAATAAAGTGGTATTTTGATGGATTGTATAACAGCTGTAAAAAAATTGCTACTTTAAGATTATTTTTGATGTCAAATTTTATACATGAAGTTTGGGCCCAAATACATGAAAGTGGAGACATTGGGAGAAGATACAGATGTGAGAAGTGTGTGTGCCCCGTGTTTAGATTTTGTGTTTGTTTATATGCTTACTTTTAAAGATTTAAAAAAATTCATTTATTTGACAGACAGAGATCACAAGTAGGCAGAGAGGCAGGCAGAGAGAGGGAGGAAGCAGGCTCCCTGCCGAGCAGAGAGCCCGATGTGGGGCTCGATCCCAGGACCCCGAGATCATGACCCGAGCCAAAGGCAGGGGCTTTAACCCACGGAGCCACCCAGGCACCCCTATATACTTATTTTAAAAATTTATTCTATGGACCACAGTTTTCCTATAGGTAACTTATTTTTCACTATTTAAAAATAAAGTATCTGCCAAATACATAAGTATATCTATTCCTAAAGTATTAATACATTGTATTTTAAAAACCTCATGGACTCTAAATTTATCATAAATCACATATATTAAGCAAACAGAAGCAATTAATTTAACAAAATAGCTAATCATTATACTCTTAATATTTTACCATAAATTCGCAGGACACTACAAATCTCTAACTTCTTTTGTGGAGAGCAGGCTAAAAACCACTGTAGTTCTCTTTCTGCTCTGTCTCCAATCTTAGATAATCCATTTATGTTTCTATCTTCCAAATACCAAGTGGGTATATAATGAAGGAATCAATAGATCAGAAATTAGGTTACCAACAGGGGCTGGTGAGGATGTCCCTAAAAGGGAATCCGTCCGCACAGTGGGTGGGGACGCGCGCCGGTGACGCCTTCATGGCATTTCACATGTAACGTTTAGGGACATATTACATATCAACTCTATATTTACTTTGTGTTTATTAAATTTCTAATATTTCATTTGTGTAGCATCTATGTTTATAGGGTATATATACTTCTATTACTTTGCATTTTTAAAATATTGAAAATAGTCAGGGCTCATTGCAAAAAATCAAATAATATAAAGTGGAAAAAAACCCCAATCTCTCGCTCACTTCCAGTTTTTAGTTACTGCGCTGCTGAAGCGAGCGCCTCCTGCTCACTTCTACGCCGGTTCCTCTCCTGTGTTCACTTCCTCTACCCTCGAACCAGGCGGCCGGTGTTTCTACTTTGTTCTTATTCTTCACATGGAAAACGAAGACTAAGTTACCCTTCCGTCCGATCCGTCCACCCTTCCTTCTCTCCATCCGTCCATCTGCTCATCCTCTGATCTTCTGTCTGTCTAGCCGTCCGTCCATCTGGTCTTCCGTCCATTTGTCCAGCCTCCATCTAGTCTGTCATCTCCCAGACAGCCAGTCACTCTCTCCTTCCCGTCCTTCCAAGTTCACGTCTAGCTCTTGTAAACCAGGGATAGTTCACACACAGCACAATGGCATAAAGGGAAATTGGGCCGCAGAGACAATGAAGAGGGGATACTAAGATTCTGAAAGCTAGAGCACAGAAGTGCATGTCCTGGTGATGGCAGGGACGTGACGTAGGGAAACGGGCGTAGCTCTGAGCTCAGGAGCACCCAGCGATGACAAGGACAGTGGAGCGAGCCTGAAGGAAACACCGAGAGATTCTGGGGACGCTGCGCGTGGTGTGCTGGGAAAGGCAACAAAAGGGAAAGTAGCTTTGTTCTCAGCCGCTTTGGTGTATGTCTAACTAAATAAAGCCACTGGGCGATGATTCCCTTGAACCACAGTCTAAGTGCCCAAAGATCCATGCTGAACCAGTCCTCAGCTACAGAAATATGAAATCGGGAGCCAAAGGACCATTCTTCTCAGCTCCCTTGATGTGCTGTTGGTGTTTGCCGGTCTTTTCATCTCTTTATAAATCCACGTTCATTTTCTCTTGGTCCTTGTGTGCCACCTTTACAGGTGGTGTCGGGAAACCCGCCCCCCAGTCTGAGGAAACTGTCCACAGCAGCACGGAGGACGTCTGTGTGAAATGCCCGTTACAAAGCCAGTGGACAGCAGGTCCTAGCAGAGGTGCTGGAAGGCTTCCGAAGCCACGGCTGCACAGTTAATGATGTTCCCAAAGTGCTGAGTACAGAGGACTTCCCATCCGAGATGTGAACGGTGGAGTATTAAGAAAAAAAAAAAAGGAAAGAAAAATACCCAAAGTGCTCAAAGTGTGCAGCTCAGCAAAATCTACACACAGCACATGCACTCTCAAGGTCAGTTATAATTTATCTGACTTTAAGAATAAATTGAGGTCTTTGACGAAACACATGTCCAAAGAACAAAAGATGTGCATCTGTTTGCACAAACGGCGGCTTCCTCCCTAGCTGACAAGCGGGGCCGACGAGCTGTGCCGTCCAACAGCTGGGTGGGCTCCAGCGCGAACCCCTGAACTGTGCAACGATCCTACGAGCTCGTGCCCTGCCAGGAAGCCATTCTGCCCCCAGCGCTGGGTAGGAAAGCCCAGGATTCCGTCAGTTCACAAATCTCATTTCCCTCGGTGCACGCGACAAGGTCTCAAGTCCCAGAACCAGTTCTGGGGGACGCCGCAGGCAGCGAGGAGACCCCCTCACCTCCAGCGGCACAGCCCCTGCGCCCTGGCTCTAGGGGTTGCAGTGTTCAGGGCGGCTCCCTCCGCGCATGCTTGGCTACTTCCGCAGCCTGCCGGACCGGGGCTGAAGGAGGACTGAGCACGACCACTACTGTCCCCTCCTTGCCCACAGTCCACACGCTGGCTGCCTCCTTGCGCCGTCCAGACACAGAGGGTCTGGTTGTGTCACTGTCTTTCTCTGGTCCGAGTGCTGGTTTGACCGACCTTCAAGTGGAAGCTGCTGTTCGGTGAGTCAGAGGTTCTTTACCCCTCAGAGACTCAGGAGGTGGCCCAGGGTGCCTGCCACTCTTCTCCTCAGAAGGACGGAGCAAGGGGATGCCACAGTGGCCGTGGCATCTGTCTCGCTAGCATACTGTGGGTCTTTGCGAGCTCTGCTGTCCTTGGATCCAGATAGGGGCTACCTGGACCTCTGCCCTGACCCTCTCTGGCTGCTTCCTGACCCACAGAGTTAAAGGGACGTGCCCATCAGGGTCCTCACATTCTCTGGTGATTGCTCTTTGCGTAGAGAGTCTAGGGCTTCTTCCCCAGGTCCTTGTCACTTCACCAGTTTGTACCCAAAAGACACCTGTTTACAGGGATCAACAGGTGCATAGAACTTTGATCAGGGGTGAGTATCAACATGGGTGTGTGATGCCACTTGCAGGGTAGGAGGTGGGAAGGTCAGGGTGTTAGGATGAGGCCAGGGCCCTGGTTTCCTCGTAACCCATGTTCACACTGGAGGCAGAGCTCTGAGAAGAAGGGGGGGTCTCTGGAAGAACCAGACCCCCTGGATATTATGACAGTGTATTTGCAGAGGGCGGGCTTCAGAAACATTCCACTTTCCTGCTAGTTGGCTTGATTTTAACTTTAAAATATCTAGTGGTGTGATCTGTGACGTCCACTTCTGCTCTTGCTCTGACTTTGCAAGTCATGCAAAACATGCAGAAAATTGATTTCCTGAAGCAGATCTGTAGTGTATTCTGAGCTCTTGCCAGGTGCAGAGGAATTAATGGCCTCTAAGCTTTGGGCCAAGTGAGAAGAGCTAGGATTTAGTGTTCATTCCCCTGCTACAGGGAGCAGACCCAACTGCTGGTAATGGAATAATGTCAAATCAGGCAGGTCAGATGTAGTAGCCTGGAAAGGATGACCACATGATAGGTGGATTCCAGGAAGCACTTAGCGTCAGGAAAGTCAGGGGTTCTGGATGGACAATCTGGGGCGTGGGACGTGGGCAATCTCGGGGGAATCCTGACTGGCCAGGAGAGGTCAGGACCTCAGTCCCAGATTTCCCAGGTAGGCAATGACAGAGAAGTCACAAGAGCTTTGGGGGATTCTGAAGGCGTTTGTGGAATGAGTCCAAGTGTAGGCAATTAGTGGTGGGACTCACTGAAGAACCTGGTGGTGGTGGTGGTGTGTGAGGAACCTGAGAACAAAGCTATGACTCATCTACGATGCCTCGAGCCACAAAGCACAAGAGATGACCAGAAAGAAGATTCCCTGAGTATGGCTCCTGGGTTTCTCATCCCATCCAAACTGGAATGGCTTCTGACCCTGGGCATATACCTGGATGGGATTTAGTCTTACTATGGAGAGAGGAGCGCTGTTGGAGCAGGTAAGCACGTGAACGAATGATTTCTAACAAGCAACTACATTAATATCTGGGGACAAGTTTACCCCCTGAAATGAAGCTGGTGAAAATTCAGCATTATGAGTGAGGTTAAGGAAGGGCACGATGTGGTAACCTAAGAAGTCATTTATGAGCTGTTGATGAGATCATACACTGTTGCCCAGGTCTACGTCAAGAAACTAAGAGACCAGGGTAATGGGTCGGTCGGAGATGACTAGAATAAATCAAAGTTAATCTATATTTTCAATTAACTCATAATTTTTAAGCAACAGATAGTTTTGTGAAGGGTAAAAAAGCATCATTTACTAACGACCCTTCATTGAAGGACTCGCATTGAATAGAAACCAGGGAGAAGGATGTTACTTTCTCGTGGAATCCTTAATTTACAGTCACGGTGTTTCTATGGGAATAGCGACATGAGGACGACGAGGAAGATGATGGAGACGATGAGGAAGATGATGATGATGATATGGAGGAGGAGGAGGTGCAGGAGGGGGAGGGCATTGACAGTGTGTCTCCTGGGATGAAGCCTACAAGGATGTCGGTGCCTGGGGTTGGCCTGTGGTCCTCTCCACCCCTGGGGGTGTTGGAGAACAGAAGAGACATGGGTCCTGGAAGTGAAGAAGCGGGGTGGCTGCTTCCGCTCAGCACGGCCCAGAGGGACAGCCTGATTTGGGGGACGCTCTTTCCCTGGATGCTGCCCTTGGACACGAGGCGGGATCTGGGCATTATGCTGGGCAAAGTTGCTCACGTAGGACCCTATCCAGCAACGGATTTCCTATAACTTTTATCGTCCAACCATCAGTACTTTATTTAAAAAGAAAAAAAAACCCACCTGGCAGTGTCTACACATTCTGACACATCAACAGATACCAGAAATCACCAGGCTTGGAAGTAATTAGGTTAGTGTATGTGCTCTGAGCAATTAGGATTCTCTCAGGAGGGACGAGCCACACTTGATCACATTATAGTTAACCTTTTCTGGTTTCATTTATCAAGCCGGCCTGTCAGACAGCTGGGGCTGCCTGGCTTTAACCTTGCTCCGTCTCACAGTCTCAAGGAGAATTTTTGTTCATTTCCTTTGCTGATAAGGGTTTCCCCTCCCCCCGATACTGTTTATTTACTCACTTTCCTCTTGAACTTAAATTGCTTCCCTCCACCAAAGGGGCATTTCCACAAAACTTATACATTCCACATGCGGAGGTTGTGCTGACCCGGTCAGAAGCATGACTAGGAAGTGTTGTTCGTCAAATTCAAGACACGAGGAAACACCGGATTCGTCTGCGGCTCTGTGCGCATTAAGGACGTTTTCCCCGACGTAGTGGGGGACTGACATGCAGCTGGTCCCCGCTCCGTGGGTTTAGGTGGGGCTCTTAGGAGCTGCCACCTCTCCTCTCCTGCGTGTTCCGAGGAACATTAATCCCAGCCCCTCCCCCACGCAGGAGGCACGTGCACGGTCCCCCTGGGCCTGGCTCGCAGCCCCGCACCCCTGCCCAGTCGCCGCTTCTGCAGCAGGAGGCAAGCAGGGAGGGTGGGGCGGATTCGCTCCTTTGGGCCCACACAGCTCAGCGAGGAGGAGGCAACGTTTCACAGATAAAGATACACACTTTGCAAAGGCCGAGACGGCCGGTGGGACATTGAGGCTCCTCCCGCCGGGAGCCATTCCCTCCTTTCCCTCAGTCCCAGGCCGTCCCCAGGACCACCATCAGGGCACAGCGCCGTCCCCCTGCTGCTGTGGGAGCAGAGGCCACGGGACCCTCGGTCGATCTCGTCCTGCCTTCATAGGCCTTTTCTTTCTCTGTTCTCCCCTTGGTCTCATCTTTCCTGTGTGTGTGTGTGAGTGTGCGTATGTGTGTGAGTGTGTGCGCGCGCGAGTGTGTGCGTGTGTGAGTGTGCGTGTGTGAGTGTGCGCGTGTGCGTCTCTCTGTGTGTGAGTGTGTGTGTCTGTGTGTGTGCGTGTATGTGAGTGTGTGAGTGTGCATGTGTGTGAGTGTGTGTGCGTGTGACTGTGTATGAGTGTGCATGTGCGTGCGTGTGTGTGTGAGTGTGTGTCTGTGTGTGTGCTTGTATGTGAGTGTGTGTGCATGTGCGTGCGTGTGTGTGACTGTGTGAGTGTGTGTGCGTGTGTGTGTGTGAGTGTGTATGTGTGTGTGAGTGTGTGTGCGTATGTGTGTGAGTGAGTGTGTGTGTGTGTGCGTGTGTGTGTGTGAGTGTGTGTGCGTGTGTATGTGTCTCTGTGTGTGCGTGTGTGTGACTGTGTGCATGTGCGTGAGTGTGTGTGCGTGTGTGTGCCTCTGTGTGTGTGTGCATGTGTGTGTGTCTCTGTGTGTGTGTGTCTGTGTGTGTGCGTGTGTGTGAGTGTGTGTGCGTGTATGTGAGTGTGCATGTGCGTGTGTGAGAGTGTGTGTGAGTGTGTGCGTGTGTGTGAGTGAGTGTGCGTGAGTGTGTGCGTATGTGTGTGAGTGTGTGCGCGCGCGAGTGTGTGCGTGTGTGAGTGTGCGTGTGTGAGTGTGCGCGTGTGCGTCTCTCTGTGTGTGAGTGTGTGTGTCTGTGTGTGTGCGTGTATGTGAGTGTGTGAGTGTGCATGTGTGTGAGTGTGTGTGCGTGTGACTGTGTATGAGTGTGCATGTGCGTGCGTGTGTGTGTGAGTGTGTGTCTGTGTGTGTGCTTGTATGTGAGTGTGTGTGCATGTGCGTGCGTGTGTGTGACTGTGTGAGTGTGTGTGCGTGTGTGTGTGTGAGTGTGTATGTGTGTGTGAGCGTATGTGTGTGAGTGAGTGTGTGTGTGTGTGTGCGTGTGTGTGTGTGAGTGTGTGTGCGTGTGTATGTGTCTCTGTGTGTGCGTGTGTGTGACTGTGTGCATGTGCGTGAGTGTGTGTGCGTGTGTGTGCCTCTGTGTGTGTGTGCATGTGTGTGTGTGTCTCTGTGTGTGTGTGTCTGTGTGTGTGCGTGTGTGTGAGTGTGTGTGCGTGTATGTGAGTGTGCATGTGCGTGTGTGAGAGTGTGTGTGAGTGTGTGCGTGTGTGTGAGTGAGTGTGCGTGAGTGTGTGCGTATGTGTGTGAGTGAGTGTGTGTGAGTGTGTGTGCGTGTGTGTGTTTTGGGCATTTCTTAGCACTCGACTCTATTTCTGCAAAACCCAAGTAAGCAGCACACACACACCGAGCTCCCTCGCGCAGTGCCCGAGAGGGGCCGTCAGGCCAATGGCATGAAATACCGACAGGATCTCCTTCTCCTTCTCCACACAAATAATAATGATACATAAGAATTAGCCCTTTCATCAAGCCGCTCGTTTGGAGACCCCGAGTATGAATCACGGGCGTTTCCATATTAGCCCCACGTACAAGCTGCGGTCGGTCCCGCTCTGCTGTACAGACGAATGAATAATGCAAGGGCCTTTTTTATGTTTCACTGTACGTTCGTGGAGGTTCTAAATGCTGCCAGTATGTCTCTGCAAATTAATATGCTGAATTAAAAAAACAGAACGGAATGATTAAAATGCCATTAAGATGATCTATAAATCTTTCATTCTAAGAAAGGGCAGCCCGCATATTACATTATCTGCACAATCTAAGTGGGAATAATTAGTCTCACTCCAATTAGACCTTGAGTTATGTGTATGGGGTAGATGCAGTCTGATATCTCAGTGTTTTTTAAAGGACCGTAAAAGGCTAGAAGAGTCACAGAACCGAAGCTTTGCCGCAGAACATGACTCTATTTAGAGGTCGTTAGATCTGATAGACGTAGCAGCCGCTGGTGAGCTCCCGAAAGGCCGCTCTATGACACACAGTAGCTAAACATGGCAGTTTCGGACCCTGATTTCTGGCTCGGAGCATGGCCATTCAGGGCAGCTGATGGTTCCCACTGCAGAGGGAGCAGCCCGAGTTCTCCGACAGCAGGAGTTCTGCTGGTTGTTCATGGTTTTCCCTGTGCTGGTCCTGGGAGGTGGAGTGACCTCTGCGCAGAGTCTCTGCGGGTCTTGGGACGTTCCAGATTCGTGGAGAACCAGAGCTCACCGGAGACACCCCTCCTTTTCCCAGGCGTCCCGTGGAGATGGCCCTGGTGCAGAAAGCAGGTGTTCTGAGCAAGGCAGGCGAACGGGATGGCAGGGTGGGGCAAGGGGGCCCTGGGGACCAAAGGGGCTGGTCCCTGTTTCTCAACAAACACAAGTTCCTTTTCTTGGTGCTGGTTTGTTCTTGGTCGAGGGTGTTGCCCTGGATTCATAGCAGGAGGCCTAGAGAGCCGCAGTCCCTGGGGGTGCCCGCCAGCCCGGGGAGCTCTCCGGAGTCTGTCCCCCACCCCCACCTGTCAGGCAGACACACTGGTCTGGGCACTGTCCTCTTTCTGGAGCGCGGCGAGCTAGTCACCGGGCGTGCCCATCACGCTGGCTCCTGCTGGCGTCAGGGCCAGAGGGCTCGGAGCCCAGGGTGACCAGCAAGCAAATCAGGGGTTGTGGAGGGTTAAGAGGCGCGTGAAGAGGGCGGGCTCGGTGTGCACTGTGGCCCCCGTGGGCTGTGCAGGTCCGCGCCCTCCACACGATACCCCGTTTCCACGTCGTGGGTATTGTGATTACTGCTGTGGTGAACACAGTTGTGCAGATAGCTCTTTGAGATCCTGATTTCAGTTCTGTTGAATAAATGCCCAGAAGTGGAATTGCTGGGTCGTAGGGTAGGGCAGGCTCCGTACTTCTGCATCTAGGAGAAGCCTGCTGTGGGAGCCTGCGGACACCCAGGGATGGCCTGGGCTTTGTGGCTGGCCCGGCGCTGCTTGTCTGTCCCGCTCGCTTCAGCTACGGTCAGCCAACCCGTGACACCGACTCTGTCGGCAGGTGTCATTCGTCATGCGGACGAAGCTCACTTACTGAATGTGACTGCAGTGCCGGGGCTGCTCTATGAGAAGGAACCTGTAACAGGTAAGCAGTGGATTCTGAGGGCGGGTTTGCTCTCATAGAACCAGACGCTGTCTCCCTGGGGCCATCTGTGATGCCCTGACACTGTGGCCTCAACTTAAATAAAGACCTCATGCATACGTATATTTTTTAGCAATACGTATTTTTTCATGATTTTGTCAGCTTAAAGTACTCAGTGAAGGAGAATTTAAAAATAAAAACAAGAAGAAGATACATAAAAGGCCATTTAATCTAATTCGTACCCAATTAAAGTAACACCGAGAGAACTAGGTACAAGGTCTGACACGTGATGACGGATGATGCTCAAGTTTGTGGAGAAATTACTGAAGTTCTTTGTGGTGGAGTTTCGTGAATGTGATGGCGCTCGGGCTGGAACAGAATCTCAGGGAGTGACCACAGTCGCGTTTGCTGACTCACCACATCTCTTCATCTGATCCACACGCTTGTCTTCGCTTTGTTCCCGCATGTTTGTGTCGATAAAATACCTCTGAGTTCACAGTTCATAGACTTTGTAATCGAGGCGTTGCTTTGGATCTCCGAGCTCCGTTTATTTCTACGGTGGTAAAAGTCACGGAACAGGGTGTTTACCGCGCTAACAGTTTTTACTTGTCTAATTCCGTCCTGTTAAGCATATTCACATGGTTGTGTGATCGGTCTACAGACCTTACTCATCCTGCCAAATCGAACCTCAGTCCCCAGGAGACACCGATTCTCCCGTCCTCCGCCCCTCGTCCTTTGCAACTGACTTGCTACAGTTTCAGCTCCTTCAGATACTTCGTATCAGTGGAATCACCGTATTTGCCTCTTTGTGTTTGCCTAATTTCAGTCAGCATGGTGTCCTCTAGGTTCACCATGGGGTCACAGATGGCAGGAGTTCCACCTTCTTCAAGGCAGCATAATATTCCATCATGCATACGTGCACATTTTCCTTATGCATCGTCCTTTGCTGGACATGTGGTTTGCTTCTCTATCTTGGCTATTGGGAGTCATGGCGTGAGGAATGTGGGTGGGGAGATACCTCTTTGAGATTTTAATTTAAATTCTTTTGAATAAGTACCCAGAAGTGGAATCGCTAGGTCGTAGGTAGCTCTACTTTTAACTCTTTGAGGAAGCTCCGGACTGTTTTCCAGGGTGGCTGTCTGTGTTTGCCTTCCCACCATCAACGCACGAGAGCTCCTCTTTCTCCGCATTTGTCACCAGCCTTGTTCTCTTCTGCTCCTTTGATAGTGGCTGTCCCCGTGAGCAACTCCATTTCCACGTTGGAAAAACACCCGGAGGCGTGCACACCCGCAGTGCGGGCACGACGCTGGTTTGCTGTGAGGAGAGGAGGCCCCTAGCATCTAGCGAGGTGGGCATGGTGGGTGCGGGTCTCAGCGGGCTCAGCGTCCTAGGAGAGCCCCTCAGGGACCCATCTCTTCTCTCTGTCCTTAGCAAGAAGCCATGAAGGACAGGAAGTGGCTCGCAGAGCTGCCGTGGGCGCACTCAGTGGTAGGTATGAGGACGCTGCCGCAATCACGGCGCTCTGGGAGCAAACGTGACGGGAATCTCTGACAAAGGTCTCCTGACTTAAGGGTGTGTAGGGTGTAATAATGTTTGTTAAATTATAAGTAGTAGTTGATGTGCTCCTGCCATAGGTTCCTGCTGTGATGCCCTCCCGACCTCACAGCTGTGGGGTGCTAAAAGCTGAAATGGGAGGCACCAGCTTTCCTTCGGGAAAGTCAGGGTGCTAACGTGTTTGTGCTCCCCCGGCAGCCCTGACCCTTCATGCAGTCATCTCCACACTTTAGTAGCTGTTCCTTGTAGGACACTGTTCTGGCTGGCAAATTCTGCCCCAGTCAGGAATACGTGTACCTACAAGTAAGGTGTGGCAAAACTCACCTTTGCTTACAATATAGAGTTTTTGTTTTCAAATTAAATTACTTTATTTATTTTCAGAAAAACAGTATTCATTATTTTTTTACCACACCCAGTGCTCCATGCAATCCGTGCCCTCTCTAATACCCACCACCTGGTTCCCCAATCTCCCACCCCCCCGCCACTTCAAACCCCTCAGTATGGATGGGACTGGAAGAGATGATGCTGAGTGAAATAAGTCAAGCAGAGAGAGTCAGTTATCATATGGTTTCAGTTGTGTGTGGAGCATAACAAATAGCATGGAGGACATGGGGATTTAGAGAGGAGAAGGGAGTTGGGGGAAATTGGAAGGGGAGGTGAACCATGAGAGACTATGGACTCTGAAAAACAATATAGAGTTTTACTTCTCTCACATATCAAGGTGATGTGAGGAAGCTCCCCCCCCAAAGAAAACAATTTAAAAAATACTCCTTAAGGACTAGTAAATTAAGCCATGTGATGCTAGGTAAACCCTAGATCAAAGAAAACCCTAAACTGAGATTTGTTGCGTTACCAAGTCCAATGGAAATCACCAGAAACTATACTCAGGGGAACGTACACCCTTAAAATCACATCACTGGTAAAGACAAAAAGCCCTGTAGAAGAACTTAATATCAATCTTGATAAATTTAATAAAGAAATAGCAAAATAACTAAAAAATTAGGAAAGGGGAATTACTAATTAAAAAGCTCAAATTAATGGAGTGGAGAAAGCTTTGAGGAAAGTATGATTTCCTTTAAAATTATGGACTTTGATAAACTTTTCAAAGGCTGATTGAGCGAAAATGAGCAAAAATGTTTAAGATTAATAATGAGAAATCGTAATATTAGGTCGGGTCGGAAAACTTAATTAAATATTCTATGTAGATCTATTGAAATAAATTTGGTGGAGTCTTTTGGGTTATCCACATAGAACGTCATGTCACCCGCGAAGAGTGAGACTTTGACTTCCACTTTGCCGAATCGGATGCCTTTCATTTCTCTTTGTTGTCTGATTGCAGAGGCTCGGACTTCTAGTACTGTGTTGAGCAACAGTGGTGACAGTGGGCGTCCTTGCTGTGTTCCTGGCCTTGAGGGAAAAGTTCTCGGTTTTTCCAGATTGAGGATAATATTTGCGGTGGGCTTTTCGTAGCTGGCTTGTATGATGTGGGCATATGTACCTTTTATTCCCTACATGACGGAGAGTTTTTATCAAGAAAGGATTCTGCAGATGCTGGCGAGGATGCAGAGAAAGGGGAGCCTCCTGCACTGGGGGTGGGAACGCAGGCTGGTGCGGCCGCTCTGGAAAACAGTGTGGAGAGTCCTCCGTGCTGCCCTATGACCCAGCATTTGCATTACTAGGTATTTACCCCCCAAATACAGACATAGTGAAAAGAAGGGGCACCTGCATCCCAGTGTTCATAGCAGCCATGTCCACAACAGCCAAACTGTGGAAGGAGCTGAGATGCCCTTCAACGGACGAATGGATGAAGATGATGTGGCCCATATGCAGAGTGGAGTGTGACTCCGCCGTCAGAAAGGACGGATGCTCACCATTTGCATCGACATGGACGGGACTGGAGACGATTCTGCTGAGCGAGATAAGTCAAGCGGAGAAAGACAACTACCACATGGTTTCACTTATTTGTGGCGCGTAAGGAATAGCGCAGAGGATCGTAAGGGAAAGGAGGGAAAACGGAATGAGAAGAAAGCGGGGAGACGAACCATGAGAGACTCTGGACTCCGGGAAACAAGCTGAGGGTCGCAGAAGGGAGGGGTGAGGAGATGCGGTGACTGGTGACGGGCATTAAGAGGGCACGTGTGGGATGAGCACGGGGTGTTACACGCAACTAATGAATCACTGAACTACGTCAAAAACTAGTAATGTACTCTATGCTGGCTAACTGCACATAAAAAAAAAAACTAGAAGAAACAAAAACAAAAACAAATAATGAATTTCATCTAAGCAGGAAAAATACTAAAAGAATTTCAATTAAAACCAGGAATGACACTGGTCCTGTCATGACTGCCATTATTATTTAAGGAAATTTTCTAATAACAGCAGCAAGACAAAGTGAAACCATTCAAATTAAAATAAGAAAGAGATGTTACACCCTCTACTTGTGCTGATTTTATAATTTTATGTATAACATACTCAAGAGGGTCTTGTTAAAAATAAACTAGAATTAAGATATATCAGCCTGTTTGTATTCAGAATAAATACGCACACATCAATAGCATTTCTTTAAACTAAACATCTAGAGACAGAAATGAGGAAAAAGATCATTCAACTTACAATAGAATTAACAACCATTTTTTGTAATAAATCTATGTAAATAAATAAAATAATTTATTTATTTACGTAATAAATAAATATATAAATCTATCAATAAATTTATAGATTTACGTAATAAATCTATGTAAACCAGAGGGACTTGATAAAGAAAATTTTAAATATTAGAAGAAATCTTCAAAAAGAGGTCTGCCAAAATTTAAAGATGTCTTCCTTCAATTCTTGGAAGGGAAGAATGAAATATTCACTGTAATAAACCAATTATTTTCATACACCACTGGAACTTCATTGGAACACTATCTCTTCACATTCTTTGCTCATTTATTTAAATCGAGCTATTTGGTATTTTTTAGCCATTAAGTTGCAGGAGCTCCTTTTACATTTTAGATATTAACTTCTTATCAGATATATGGTTTGCAGATAAAAATGCTCAGGGAAATGCAAATCCGAACTACCTGTCAGAAAGGCTAGAATCAGGAACACCAGAGACAACATGGGTTGGCGAGGATGCGGAGCAAGGTAGCCTCCTGCACTGTTGGTGGGAATGCAGGCTGGTGCGGCCGCTCTGCAAAACAGTTCTGGAAGTTTCTTAAAAAGTTAAAAAAATAGAACTACCATACGGTCCAGCAAACCCTCTTCTGGGAGTATATCCGAAGAAAACGAAAACACCATATTGAAAAAATTCCGTATTCACTGCCGCAGTATTGACAGTAGCTGAGCTGTGGGGGCAGCCCGGGGCCCAGCACAGGATGAGGGGATAAAGGAGGTGTGTACATACCCAACGCAGTATCATTCAGTCAGAGGAGGAGAACATTCTGCCATTTGCAACAACCTGGATGGGTCTTGAGGGCATTATGCTTGTGAAGTAAGTCAGAGAAAGACAAAGATACTGCACGGCGTCAATTCTAACTGGACTCTGAAAAACAAAACCAAGCAAAACCCTCGTGGAAACAGAGTAGAGAAGCGGTTGCCAGGGGCTGGGGTTGAGGGAAACGGGGGAATGGAATAAACTGGAAAAAAAATCAGTTCTTCCAAAATTCCCATATGTGTACGTCAGTTCCAAAGCAAAGCTCTGTCGGGACTTTTCGAGAAAATGAAACCCTTCAAAACTGCCAAGAAGGAGTGAAACTGCGCAGTCGTTGAGGTAAGAGGAAGGAAACGTGTGTGACCTGAACCAAGCACAGCTGGTGTGACCTCGTCAACGCGCTGAGGCATGGGACTAAGCCCCGGTCATCCGTGGGCAAAGCTGTGGGCAGCAAATGAGGTCTCATCCCATCAGGAAGTGAAGGTGAGGCAGCCCGCGTGAACCGGGAGCAACTGGAGGAAACCCTGCCCCACAGCACCGGGGAAAACCCCAAGTCCCCAGAGCTTTAGGGATAATAAACCTGAATAATAATAAACCTGACATAGTAATGTACATTCTAGACACCCAGAGTCATTCTATACAGAACATGTTTTCTATACAGCAACGTTCTATACATAGAGAGTGCGTTCTGGACGTTCTACACAAAATACATTTTCCCTTCCTGGTGTGTTACTCCGCTTGCCGCCCTGACAGGCTCCCGCAGGCAGGAGGCTTCCGCAGCGGACTGCCACACACTCCTGGTCCCGGAGGCTGGAGGTCAGGGAGGCAGGTGTGGACGGAGGTGGTTCCTCCCTCCTCCCGCATAGACACTGTCTCTCCCTGAGTCCTCATGTGGTCGTCCCTCTGGGTGTGTGTGTGTTCTCATCTCTTCTAGTGAAAGCAGCCCTTGTACTAGCCCAGGGCTCCGTGCTCAGAACCTCATTTCACCTTAGCATTCCCTAAAGCTTCGGTCTCTGACGTAGAACGTGTGAGGGCTGCACCGTGTGGACGTGGGGCCCTGTGTGTGTGTGTGGGGCGCAGTGCAGTCCACAGCACAGTGAGAAGGGGCAGGTAAGCATGTGAAGAGGAAGGTCAAGACGATGGAACATGGCGTGCGGAATGGAAGCTCCTTGAGGTGAGGAGAAGCAGGGCACAGGGAGGAGAGAGCTTGCTGACGCAGACCTGTTGTGCTTTCAGCGCGGGACAGGGGAGTGTGGCCACGTACCCAAACACCCACGTCAATAAATGCAGGAGGAGCATTCAGAAAACAAAGCTCAGACTCTTGCATGAATTAAGGGTTATAAGCAAACCACATTCTGCTCCTAAGATTAAAAAAAAAAAAATCCCAAAGTACATTCCTACACAGAGTTTCAAGATAATGTCTCCGCCGGTAGCAGACCATCGGAGTCGTGAAAAACAACGTTCAAGCCTGACAAAGAACGCCACCAACCAGGTCAGTGAAAACTTAGCGGGGTGGAAAGACATACTTGGAACACAGATGAGAAGCAAGGGACTAATGTATGATCACCCACGAAGAGTTTTTACAGATTCAAAGGAAAAAGCAAGTCACAAAATAGAAACACAAGCCAAAGGTGTGAGTTAGGTCACGGAAGAGGGACTTGCAAATGACCATCAGACAGACGCACTAATGTTCCAAGTCACGAGTAGACGGGGAAATTCTAATTAAAATAGCAATATCGCTTAATACCTACCAGAGTGGTAAACATAGTAAACAGCAATAATGCTTGTTGCTGCCAGGAACACGCGGAAGAAGGCGCGCGTAGACGTTGTTGCCAGAAATTTACATTGTTGGGATGATTGTTTTAGAATAAGTTACCAAATCCTACCCAAATCGAACTTGCCTGTGCCCCGTTACCCAACAGCCATCTTCCGCAGCTGGAGCTCACCGAGGCACAGTCCTAGGGAAGGCTCCATGAGCAAGGATGTCCGTGACAGTATTGTTCGTGACGACCGAAATTGCCCTTGGAGACATGCGTGCTCATTGGGAAGGGTAAATACACCTTGTGATACCATACAGACTTTTTTTTAATCTTTAATTTTTGAAAAAGATTTTTATTTATCTATTTGTCAGAGAGAGAGAGAGAGAGAGAGAGAGAACACACACACAAGTAGGGTAGTGGCAGGCAGAGGGAGAAGCAGACTCCTTGCTGAGCCAGGAGCCCGATGCAGGACTTGATCCCAGGACCCTGGAGTCATGACCTGAGCCAAAGGCAGACGCTTCACTGACTGAGCCACCTGTAGTCTTTCAACGTGCTTTTGAGGTCTGACAACGAATCCAGTGGGCGATCTGCAGATTGCTATTGAGTGAATAATGTCAAGATAAATATGGACAGAATAAGCCCATTTTTGTAAAGAAGATATTGGTCCCAGACCCTTGAAGCCAGTGTGACACAGCAGTGTGAGTACGCAGACCTGGAAATCGAAGTGGTCGTAACTAAAGCAGCGTGGAGAAAATCATGAATGGACATACCAGGTTGCTCACTGGGTTTGCTAGAGGAGATCGCTGGGTGGGGTCCGGAGGACACTAGTGGGTGTCGGGGTCGCAGGGGGAGAGAGCAGACAAACACGTAAAATGCAAAATACAGGCTGTGGACCCACTGACATGACATTATGTGTGTGCGCATGGGAGCGTGCACACCAATCTGGGGATGGGAAGATAGGGCCGTCTGCAGCAGATGTTAAAAAGACAGCAGACTTGCTCTATAATGTATATGGTACGGCTGCATTTTATTAAGCCTGAACGAAGGGACAAAGCCCTGTATGTGCATATATTTGGAAAAACGTTCTGTTTGTATCTCAGGTTTGGTGCCGTTAGGATTAGTTATGATTCATCATTCTAATCCGTCCTCCAGGAATTATTTAGTGTAATGGGTTTTCAGAGGGCAGACAAGCAAAGAAACGAGAGACAAGCAGAGCCTTATTACGGAAAACAACAAAACAGGATTTGGAGGAGGCCTCTGCGCCACGTAGCTCCTGACGCCCCGACTCCAGGCCCGACCGCGGCCGCGCCGCATCTTGTCTCCTGCTGGCTCCATGCGCTCCTGAGAATGCGTCGATTCCTCCTCCAGCGCGCCCAGCGTGCTGAGTGCGGGGCTTGCGGGAGACTGTGCTCCTCCTGCGAGCCTGGAGCGGAGGGAGTCCGCGGGAGAAGTCACGCCCCACGATTCGTGCGTGGCACAGATTATGGCCGCACAAATCACACCCACGATTCGCACGCCATCATTTCAGCCCAGTTTGAACAGAAGCACATCTGTTATTTATGGAAACAACCATGAATTACCTCTCAACATTTTCCCCCCACGTTCTCAGTGGTGCCACGTCTCTTCATATTTATGGGCTATTTTTGCAATGAGGTAACGACGTAGTGAGCCAGCAGCCTGGCTTGATGGGGAAAGTGGGCGATTTCTTTTTTCTGGGCTCAGTCACTCGGCGACGGGGGAGTCCCTACTGTGTGCTGCCCGCCCCCGCTCTGTGGCCGTGGGAACACATTCCGGAGCGCGACTCTGCGGAGCCCAGCATGAGGCTCCCCAGGGCGGGGCGGCGGTGACAGCCCGTATCCATGGCTTCCATTCCGAAGGCTGAAGCCGTCTTTCTGCAGGGACGGCGGATGTACCACAAGTCCTGTGCTGATAGTCTGGTCCCCGCTCACCCCGCTGTCCACACCCGACACCCACAAACCCCCGCTGTCCACACCCGACACCCACAAAGCCCCGCTGTCCACACCCGATCCCACCCCCGCTGTCCACACCCGACACCCACAAACCCCCGCTGTCCACACCCGATCCCACCCCCGCTGTCCACACCCGACACCCACAAAGCCCCGCTGTCCACCCCCGATCCCACCCCCGCTGTCCACACCCGATCCCACCCCCGCTGTCCACCCCCGATCCCACCCCCGCTGTCCACACCCGATCCCACCCCCGCTGTCCACCCCCGATCCCACCCCCGCTGTCCACCCCCGATCCCACCCCCGCTGTCCACCCCCGATCCCACCCCCGCTGTCCACACCCGATCCCACCCCCGCTGTCCACACCCGATCCCACCCCCGCTGTCCACACCGGACCCCTGCACTCATCTGTTCTCCGCGGCCGACCCCCCACTCACTTCCCCTGTCCACACAGCGCAGCGGCCAGCCACGCCGTGCTCCCCAGGCCCAGTGAGCGTGTCTCCTGCAGTCCTGCCTGTGGCATCTCTGCCGCCTTCTGGCCCGTCACAGCCCACTTCTCCTTCCTTCCTGACCTAGTCTCTGGGCTTTCCTCGCTGCTGCCCAGCCACGGGCCTGCATTCCGGCCGCTCGGGCTTAGCACACCGTTTGCACACAGCGGGGGTTTGTGCATGAGCAGGCTCTCGTGGGGCGTGTGTGGGGTACATGTGTCCCTTACGTGCTGCACTAGGGGTCGCTTGCTCAGCAGGTCTCAGAGCCGGGCAGTCAGAAGCTCTTGGAAGAAGTGGGCCCAGGGTTAGGATGAGGGGCGCCCTCAGCCCTGCCCCTCGTGGGCTGCTTCCCTGGGGGCCCGCAGAGTGGAGGCAGGGGACCACAGGCTGCCGCTGCAGACCGTGACCTTGGCTGGCTGGCCGCGGGGCTCCCGGGTGCGGTCGGTGAGCGGCTCTCTGTCCCTCCACGGTAAAGCCCCTGAAACAGGCGCCCAGGGGCAGGAGACTGCCCGTTTTCTTCACATCCGGCCCTTCTGAGGATGCATTTCAGCAGGCGACCAGGGAAGAAGCAGTGAGCCCCCTGCTCCGTGGAGGCGAGGGTGGGGGTTTCACGTGGTTGTCAGCCCACAAGTGGGCGTGGGGGGCTGAGGGGTCAGGCCCGAGGCTGCGGAGCCGGCTCCTCTGGGATCTTCGGAAACCCCACCGTGAACCCCGCACTGGAGAACTGGCAGCCCTGAGTTCTCGTGGGGGAAACCAAGCCGCGCACCTGCCACGTCAGGCCGGCCCCACTGGCCGGTCAGGAGAAGGAAGCTCCTCTGCGCTCGGGTCTGCGAGAATCGAAGACGCTTCCCGCCAGGTCCCGGCTCAGGTGGTTTATTATCACCGCCCGACCCCGGCCGACCTTCCTTCTCTTTGAGATCCTGAATGTGTTACATCGCGTCTCTGCTCAGGCGGTTAACGGAAGCACCGTGGGGTTCTCAGCTGGCGGGGGACCCGGAGCTGCACCCCCATCTCCGCCGGAACGAAGCAGACTGACGATCCCACCGGCCTCCCGTGTTTCCAGTAGTGGCCGGTAACCCTGGTTTGGGGACACCCAGGCCGGGCCTGTGGGGGCCATTCCCATAAGATGGGTGTGTGATGCCTTGAGGGCAGAGACCTGGGGATCACTCGGTGGTGTGACACGTGTATCCTGTAGTGGGAAAAGCTTTGCACAAACGTCACCAGCCAGTAAGTACAGCTGCGCACGCTCAGAGCCCAGAGACAGTCGCCGTGGCCAATCCTGTTCCTACTCTGCTCGCCTGGATGGTGAGGACATGCCAGGGACTCGAGTCTAGGTTTGTTTCTTTCTCTCTCTCTCTCTCTCTTTCATTTCTTCTTGCCTTTAAAGTTGTTTATTGGCATATTTTCTCCTTTCACGGACTTGTCTTAGATATTTGACAACAACAAGGACTGAACAGACAGACGGTGCCCGGTAGATTCTCAGTCCTTTACGCACGTGAAGTCATTTTCATGACAGCCCCTGGCGAGAGACTGTGATCGCGGTCACCCTGTGGACGGGGACACCAAGGCCGGAGACTCTGTCCTTCCCCCAGGGGCCGGCAGCATACGGGCCTCCCCTTGCTTGCCTGTCTGAGTAGCATGACCTCCGGGGCTGGCACCGGATTTCTACCAGACCGTCATGTTAAAGAGGGCATCAAGGTGTTGTCGCCCTGGGGCGAGCAGTAACTGGACATGCGTGTCCCGTGTGGACGCATGTGGACAGTTTCATCCTCCTCTCTGTCCGGCACGGGAAGGATGCCTTCAGCAGGTGGACGGCACACGCCACGCAGCGGACGCCCCGGCAGCAGGGGGTCAGGCCGGCCGCGCCCTGCTCACCCCCATGCGGGTCTGCAGCCAGCCTCCCGAATCCAGCCATGCTGGTTAAGTGCGACAGGACGGAGGCCATCGCCCTGAGTCCTTCGGGCCACACACGTGTTTTGGCAGGTGGTCTGGTTGCTTTCAGCTGCGCAGCACAGTCCAATACCTGCGGCAGAGGTCGGGGAGTCCGCAAGCCTGGAACACGGACTGTTCACGGGAAAAGTGAGACGACTCTGGCTTAGGTCTTTATTTATTTATTTTAAGATTTATTTATTGATTTGACAGAGAGAGAGAGTGTGCACGCACCAGCAGGGGGAGAGTGGCAGGCAGGGGGAGAAGCAGGCTCGCTGCTGAGCAGAGACCTGGGACTCGATCCCAGGACCCCGGGATCATCACCCGAGCCAAAGGCAGACGCTTCCCCGAAGCAGCCCTCCAGGCGCCCCTGTTTTAGGTGTTTGATTCAGGCCCTAAGCGCTGCTCTCTGCTGCCCACCCCCTCAGGGTGTGATATTGGCTTGATCTGACATCTTGGCTGGGGTTTCGGGGCAGATAGAAGTGTCCCATTTTGTTTGTCTCTTGTGGTGATGGTCACACCAAAGGCCAGTGTCTTAGGCTAGGGTTTCTCGGGAAGCAGAATCGGTAGGACACAGACGGCCGTGGGTGAGGGTAGAGAGGGTATCTGTACAGATCTGGCCCATGCGGTTTTGGAGGCCGAGACGGGCTACGGTCTGCCATCCGTCTGCAAGTGCGAGTCCGAGGAGGCCAGTGGTGTTTAACTCGGTCTGTCTGAGCCGAGAGGCCTGAGAGCCGGGAGCGTGCACGTCTGAGGGCGGGAGAGGCAGATGCTCCCGCTGGAGAAGAGAGAGTTGGCTCGTTCTGTACCATGTTCTGTGCAAGCCCTTCACAGGGTGGGTGAGGGAGTCTGTGCACACCGGCGAGGGAGCACCTGTTCCTTCCGTTTCCTGACTGAAACGCTGATCTCTTCCGGAAACATCCTCACACACAGCACCCAAAATAATGTCTTACCGGCCACCTGGGCCTGCCTCACGCTGATGCACAAAAGCTGGCGTCACAGCCGGGAGCCCAGGGGTGGTGACTGCCACGCGAGCATTTCAGTCCTGCACGCTGGGGCAGGGCGTGACCCTCCGGCAGAGCCCCCGGGGGTGTACTGCACACGGGACACTCGCCGGGACCCCTGCTTACTGCCTGCGCGTGCCCACAAGCAGCCTCTGCGGTAAGGGGGCTCTGACGGGTCGGCTCACCCCGTGACGGCTGCGCGCGGACCCTCCCAGAGTCTGCACGACGGGAACGAAGATCCCGTTCTTTGTCACTTCACACGATTCTCCGGGGCAGGAGGCGTGGTGCGCGGGACATAAGCTAAGTGGATACCCACACCAGTGAGACAACAGCGTCCGCCCCTGTTTTCAGAAATAGAGCTGACAATTGCAAGACGGCTTTCATCTGGAAATTAGCATTGCATTTTCTCTTGGGATGCAGGACTGAGCCAGTGATCCGAGACACCAAGCTGTCCCTTTGTCCGGTCCTGTGTCCAGCCTGAGCACCAGCCGTGTTTCCAGCTTTTATGATTTCTTACTACTTTACGGACATCTTTTGCAGGGGGAACAGCCACTGGTAATTTCAGCCGGTGTGACCTCCATTTCCAAGCAATCATGGCTATTTCAGAGGTGGGCATCGTTGCAAAAACGCATGTGCGCGACGGTTCTCAGGGATGGAAGTTACGGCCCAGTGCTGGGCTCTCACTGCCTCTTGGAAGCACGGAAATCACTTTGTCAATCAGCCTGCACTTATCCTGTACAAGATGGGACCATGACACCATCACATTTTCCCCGAAAAGCAAGATGATAATCCTACACCTTGTGCTCAGGAGCATGTTACCAGCCCATTTTTTTTTTTTTAATTCCCATAAAGGTATGAAGCATCTATAGGGGAAGAAAGGTCAGCCAGACCCTGTGCTGAATCATTAAATACTCGTTTCCACCCCTGCCCAGCATCTTCTGAGGCCACTCATCTCATATTTTAGATCTGCCATATTATTGCGAACAAATTAATGTCTCCCTAGATTTAAACTGAAATAATTGGAGTGATAAAGGTTGCTATTTAGTGATTTTATACTAATCCCAGCCAGAAAGGAACAAGGGATTTGGGTCTCATGGATGCAATTCTGATCTGCGGAAGGGATTTCCGACATGGGGATGAAACGTTCACAGATTTAGCTGGTTTTGTCAGATTGCCTTTTTGAGTCATTAAAATAAGGATAAGCCTGGAACGGGTTGTTTGCTCGTGGCATGGAATGGGTCTTTCAAAGCCCGCCATGGAAGCACAATAAGCGTTTAGGCAAATGTCTAAATTTCCGCCTAAAACGTGCAGTCAGCGGGAATGCAATACCCACCGGGGACTGGCTGTAGGTGCGATGAGCCGGGCTGTGGAGAGTTGCCTTTCTGGGTGTCCCCCCTGCACCCTGTGTGACCCGCGTGTTCGTGCCCCCAAGGACTTCGGGCTCCACTTTCCACTTGACGCCAGCGCAGGCGTCAGGCTCCTGCGTCTGTATGAGATCGCCGGCGCACAGCCCGGATGTAATGACGCCTCGCGGGGGGCAAGAGCAAGACCTGTGCGGCTAGATCTTGAGTGGGCTGGGGAGGACAAGGCTGGCACAGGAAGAGAGATACAGCATGATTTTTTTTTTTTTTACAAGAACCTTTTTTTCTTGAAATGGAAGTGATTTTGCACGAATGCAGCCCACATACCGTGTTAGCTGGGGATTCCTTCTGGGAGCAGATTTGAACCCGCGTTCTGGACCTGTCACTGGCTGGTCACAGACCCGTGGCTGAGAGCTGGGAGGACTCTGTTGCCCAACTCTTTCAGGTGTACAGGGGGTGGAGGACACGTCTCCATGCTGGGGTACCCTTCCCCCAGCCCAGAGCTTTCCTGAGCGGGGAGCTGTCTACACGCGCTGTCTTAAAGCCACGGGCATCTTTCCAGCCAAAGCTCAGGCTACTCAGCTTGATCTTAGTCTTTCCTCCTTCCAAATAATGACGGCGGGCCTGTGTGGACGTGCCTCCCCAGCACGCAGGGAGGGATGGGGTGCGGAATGCAGCCCAGTTCAGGACAATAACTCCCAGAGCTTAGAACACGAACAGTCTAATTACATGTCGCCTCGGAGTGCTCCTGGCCATGAAGGGAGATGAAAGTCTGTTTCCTGCTGATAAATAAGTATGTGTTCAATCCAAGAGTGGCCGTGAGAAGGCGGCCCGAGCTTCATGGTGTAGGTTTTAAAAAACTTTACTAAAATGTGGGCAATTATCTGATAGCGTTGCAAGGGAGATGTCACAGCGTGTGTAATTAGTAAGTACCAACCTGAGTATCAACTTAAGGTCATGCCATTGCCCCACTGCCTGGCCAACCGGCCGCCATGTTTTCTTTCCCCAGGCTAAGCCTGGCTCCTCCCGGACTGCACTTAGCACCCCCCCCACCCCCGGCCCAGTGGCTTTCCTTCCCGTCTACCGAAGTGCCGAGGACTCTCACATGGGGGCGTCATTTCTTGTGTTCGACAGGCGGGTCCCTAGGTTGATCCTACAGGTGACTCCTGGATGCCAGTCACCGAACCTAGTGACCAGTTCTGCCGTGGCCTCCTGCGTGCTCCTCGTCAGAGCTGGCTGCGAGGCGGAAGGGGGAGCAGGTGGGCTCTCCGGGGGTCCCTGCAGAAGCTCCTCTCGTGTTGGAAGGGCCAGCCTTCTTTCCGGGTGTGCACGGCGTCCACAGGGCTCTCTTCCTTCTGCAACAGTCCACTGAGCTGTTTTCTTAACGTGGCTTGTGCACTTGGCTACGGATTTTATTTCGATAGAAATGTTAATCATGAAAACACTCAGGAGCCTGGTAACACACACACACACACACACACACACACACAGACTGAATGTGTGTGTCCCCCAAATCCATACCTGGAGCCCCCCAGTGTGAGGGCATCAGGAGGCGGGGCCTCCGGCTGTGATGACTTCAGGGGGTAGAGCCCCGTGATGGGGTCCGTGTCCTTCTAGGAGAGCCACCACGGGAGGACACAGGAAGGGGTGTCCGTCTGAAACCGGGAGGGGTCCTACCAGAACCTGCCACGCTGATGCCCGATCTCAGACTTGCGCCTCCAGAAGCGCGGGACACGAGCCCCGACGGCGTAGAGCCACCCAGTGCGCCGTGTTCTCAGCCGTCGCAGCACAGCAGAGGTCGCTCGCTCAACCGAAGCTGTGGGGAGGGGGACCTTCTCTCACGTGACTCAGGTCCTGTGCTCAGTGTCTGCCTGTGGCTTCATCATCTCCGGGTGGGCTTCCAGTTCCCGGTGCAGGCAGGGGAGCTGCACGGCCCATGTCCTCTAGCATCCTCGCAGCTCTGGGGAGCAGCCCGAACGCCGGTGATGCAGGACGCTCGGGGACAGAAGCTCAGCGTCCCTGGCCGTGGTGCACGCTCGCCCCAGCACAAGCCCCCAGCTGAAGCGGAGGCCAAGTGAAACTGTAATAATGAAATCCAGAAGGTCATGTCAGGATTTCCAGCCCCGATGCAGCTTCAAATCTAGGGTTCCCAGACGGATAATAGGAAACACCTTCAGCCCTTAAGGAGAAGCAAAGACACTAATGATGGTTTCCCTAGACCCGGATGGACCGGTGTGGGGAGGAGGGAGGAGGAAAAGACCCCCCCCCCAAGGTTCCTGGGGAGGGTCGGAGCCCTGCTGTGAACTGGGCGGGGCTTCTAGAAAGGAAGCGGAGCTCAGGGCTCCCGGGCAGGGGGGGGGGACTTTTATCGGAGGCCCCATCTGTAGAGAAAGGGCAGTGGTTCTGGCTGAGTAGTGGTGTGTCTGCGGTGGATTCTCATCCGCGGTGAGTCACAGAACTGACTCTGACCTGTCGGCGGCTTTGCTGCTTTTCCTTGTCGACGTTCGTGTGTCTCGCTTTGTCAAGGGTCAGAGGGGCGTTGACGTCCTTGGTCACCAAAGGGAGATGGTGCCGTTTAAGTGCCCATAGGATTATGATGACCTGCCACCCCAGTTACGAAATTCAAAACAAGCACACCACCAAAGAGATCAGTGCTGCTCTCCAAGTGGCGCGGCGTACACGTGCGCCCCCCCTTCCTGCCTTTCCTGGCGTCTGTCCTTGTACAGCCCCCTCCCCGCAGGCGCTTGTCTTCCTCCTGCGGGGACTCGGCCACCGGGTAACTCAGCACCGCTGGTTTTTGGAAAGCCCTCAGGGAGCGATGCTTGAGTCTGGGAATCCTTGCAATCGCCAAGGCTCTACGTTGTGTAGGATCCAAATCCCCACGTGGACCGAAAACGTGCTCTGGTCGTCAAAGGGCCTGAGAACAGAGCTTGCTCCAGGAACAAAAGGAAACACCGTCCACCCTTTTCTCTAAGCGTCACCCCTCGGGCCCTTTGGGAAGAATATCGCTGTTGAATTGGAAAGGGTCGTTGGGAATTTTTCAGTCAGGGTGGACCACCGGCTCCTGGTGAGATCACCAGGAGTCAGATCACTTCAGGAAGACAAACGTCCACGGAACCTGATGACCCCGTTTCTCTCCTGCTGCCTAATAATTCATGGGATAATCGTTGTCTTGGCCATCTGCACTCTGCAGCCGGCCTCCACCTGCTGCAATCAGGATGCCCGACTTCTGGATATGACTTCATCACTGACAAGTTGTGGGAAGTGGAGCAAATCCCGGAGCGTTTTTGTCACTCACCTGTGTAGGCACGCGTAGCTTCTGTACGTCTCTGGATTTCTGTGCAGGTCGAAGGGGAAAATGCACAAGTGTGCATCACAAATGATAATGTGAGACTCGTTAACGCCTCTCCTATCCGCACCGGTGCCACACCTTTATTTATAAGTGGGGGGGGGGGGTCCTAGGGACAGCTGTGGTTTTGTCTGGGTGTTGTGAGGGGAGGGGGGAATGCGGGGGAAGCTGGGTGGGGAGACGGAGACCGTGGCCTCACTCACAGGAGGTCCCCAGAGGCCTGGGCTCATCGATTTCTTCCATGAGAGAGGAAGGGGCTGCCCCTGGATTCCTAAATTCTTATTCGTCTCACGGTCTCAGCCAAGCCTTTCAGTTGCATGTCAGAATTTACGGCCAGATCTTCTCGGTGGACCATGCGACACGATCGTGCGCGGGATCTGAATTGACTTTTCACGTGGGATGAGGGAACCCTTCCTCTGAAAGAATTTGGGATAAAGTCACGTCTTCTTCGTGTGTGATGGCATAAAATCATATTGAAAATAGCTTCCGGGATATGCCTGACGGCAGCATCTTTGCAATCTGGGCTGGTGTATGTTTATTACGTAAAATCATCTCTGTCCCAGGCTGATCACGGCCTGCGGCCAAGTAGGTAAGCGGAAAGTGGCTGCTGTACCTTGTGTCCCGTGCTGGCAGAGTCTTTCCAGGGTGGACGGGGGCGAAGTTCTCGTCAGTCACGCCGGCGTCTGCAAGTGGACTTGCTCAGACCATCCGGAGGAAGGATGAAGACCCCCAGGACGTGAGGTCGTGGCAGCCCGGGGGGGCGGGCTTGTCAAGAGACACCTGCTCTGCCCACTGACCCCCTCAAACCGAGTGCCCGGGCACCAGCTCTCCCACGGGCCGCGGGAACCCGCAGCGCCAACTCTTCACACAGGCGGCTGGGGTTGCTTCCTTCAGGGGAGATGCGTGGCAGGGAGTGTGTCTCTGAGGAGAGCCCAAACGCTGTATGGCGCCAGGCTTTGTGGAAGTAAGTGGGAGCAGAGTTGCTCACCAGTGAGGCGCTGCCCCCGCTCCTTCCGAATGGGGACCTCACGCATAGCATCGCCCCGAAGGTGCAGGAGGGAGCAAGCCGACTCGGGGCGTAGAGGAAGCCACAGACATCGAGGCAGAGCCCAGGTCTCTGCCACGCACTCTGGCAGTTTCTGAGGAGATCGGAACGTTCTTGAGAAGCCGATTTTCCGCCTCCTCGTATCTCTGCTCCACACGTGTGCTGGCGTGCGTTGGAAGCGATTCTGACCTCACTAACTTTCCGGTAAGATGGTGATTACCATCGCGCCCAGTGGAGGGAAACTCAGGCTGTATCTTAACATCGACCTTCTGCACGCACGTCTTCACTGCTTTGAGTATCATCACCATTTAATTCCATTTGGGGACACCTACAGGAATCCGCTGCTGTTTTGTGCACGAGGGTAAGCCGTGACTGCCCGCCCCCCAGGGCAGGGAGCTCCGTGGATGACTGTGGACAAACGAGTGTGATGCTTCCTGCATTGCTCTTGTGTCCCTGCTGGACAGACGGCGGCTGAGTATTACCCAGGCTCGGGGACGGGGAAATCTTCTCTGAGGGTCGCAGGAGGACCTCAGGGTTGCTCAGGCTGGAAGCAGCTGGGAGCGGAGAGCAGAAGGGATTTGCCGGCAGAGAGAAGAGCATCGCGACATCAGAGTGACGCGATCTCCTCTTGGACCACGGGTGACTAGGACTGGATTCTGTGCTTTCGCCAGGTGGACACTAGTCGCCGATCCGCTCTTTTTAGCAGAAGACCGAATTCTCAGATACTGTAATCTGCATTTCTCATTAGAAGTAAGTGCTCAGGGACGCCTGGGTGGCTCAGTTGGGTAAGCAGCTGCCTTCGGCTCAGGTCATGATCCCAGCGTCCTGGGATGGAGTCCCACATCGGGCTCCTTGCTCAGCGGGGAGCCTGCTTCTCTCTCTGCCTCTGCCTGCCATTCTGTCTGCCTGTGCTCGCTCTCTCCCCCTCTCTCTCTCTGAAAAATAAATAAAAAAATTAAAAAAAAAAAGAAGTAAGTGCTCAACTGAGTATGCAGTCTTCAATCTCACGTGACAGATGATCGATAGAAAATGATCCCCAAACCCTGCCTGAAGTCAGTTTACACTAAGCGCCCCCAGCCTGTGAGGCCCGCGGGGCCGTAGAGAGCATCGTTACCCTTCTGTTTGCTGAGAGCTAGGACGGTCCCTAGCACATGAAGAGCACTGAGCACACTGAGGGACTGGGCGGAAATGAGTAATGCTCAGGCGTCGTCACTAACTTTGGGGGCATGTTGTGTCCAGCTGCGTAATGGAACACTCACCCCCAGTCCGGATTTTCTCAGTGTCCTCGAGGAGCAGCATCGACAGACATGAGCTGCTTCGTGTTGACTACTATGACGTAATGGCGTATTTAATTGCATTTTCAAGTAAGGGAAGATTATTCTATTACAGAGCACGACTTGGTGGGGTATACACGCAGAGTGAATTAGTATGTGCACACATTTCTGACAAACGAGGTAACAATTTAGGAAGCAACAGGATCAAGCATGATGGTCGATCTTCCCATTTTTGGTTGACATTAATTTGTGACTTGTTTTGAGATACATTTGTGATGCTAAATAAAAAGTAACGAATGTCCAACATCAAGAGAATTCTTTCCGTTAAGTTCCCCGTCCCACCCCCGGTGCAGACTGAGAAGGGCTCCCAACCGTTTTACGATCCACTTAGAAGGGGGCCAGGTGCACGTGACTAAGAAAGCTCCTCTTGGCTCTCTCTGAAAAGGGACATCTTCTGTTCACACTGAGGAGGTAAGCCATGCGGAGGGACCTTAGAGGGAGGTCGTGCTCCAGAAGCGTCGCTGGAGAGCTTCGCCAGCGCTTCCACAGTGCATTTGTCTTTGCCTTCCTGGGTGCCTCCCATGACGGTCTTGACTTCGTCCTTATACGCAGCTGATCTCACAGTTTGCAGATTCCCTTTATCTACATCAGCTTAATTGCTCAGTTTTATTTATAACTCACGAAATCAATGCTCACAGTGCCTTAACCGTCATTTGCGGCCATGGCCATGCCCAGAGCCGCGAAAAGGTGGAGCTGCCGGCCTCTGCGTGCCCGGCTGAGGGGAAGGGGGTGGTGTTTTGCCTTCTTGGTTCAGGTCTCACACCAGCGACAGTCTGTGTAGTGGCAAGGTTTGTTGTTGATTTCTCTGTTTAAAACGGCCCCCAGGCATAGCACTGAAGACCGTAGCGTTCTGGAAGCTCAAGACCTTAGGAGGAAACCATGAGCGTCACACAGGCTTCCTCCCTTAGGGCGTGCATTGCAGGGCTGCTACACTATGCATTAACATGTATTAAGAAAGGTGTCTTCAAACAAAAGCACGTGTAAAACAAGGTCTGTTTGGCCAGTTGTTGGGTGTGTTGTGAGCAGAGGACCCCGTATTTCCCCTGGCAGCGTGATTCAGCAAATGCTAATTCAGTGTTTCTAGGGATGACATAACGTAACGAGCACAAACGGTGAAAACTGTACTTTTCCTTTTGAGATTTCCGACCACTGAAGACAGCATGGCTTGGATCCGCTCCGACAACCTGACTCTCCCGACAGCGCTCACTCGCCTTGGGACTGGCTGTGCAGGAACCGCCAAAGCGCTGACACGAGAACAGAGAACGTGTATCGTGGCCCAGAACCGAACCCGTGATTTCTAACTTACGAGACTCTCTAACTGACCGAATGAGATAAACATCTTTTTCAAGGACACATGGAAACATTGTAATTACCGAACGTGGGATTTGCCGTAGGAAACGCAAACATAGTGGCGACAATGTAGCCGCTCTCCATACTGAGGGCAAGGGACTGTACAGCCACTCAAGCTGTTAAACTATTTACACTGTATCCCACGAATGTGTCACCTTACCTCCCTCCTCTTACTTTACGCACAGCAGTGTGGGAGCTAAGTGACTCCGTGGAAACTGAAATTAAAATAGATTTATATCGGGAGTAGCTGACAGTTTGGAGTTTGATAGTCTATAAAAACTCGAAAACTCCTCTCTTTTTATTTGGCCTTGGGGCATAAATTATTGATTGAGCTGACAAACTCGGGCTGATATAGTACAGGAGCATTTCATCAATAATATCTCTTTTGCTTATCCGGTAAGTAACCTCGGTGTTAAATAGAGAGGGGAAAGAAAAATCGCAGGGGGAAGATATCCATTCCCAAACTGCAATGGCTTGAAAAAGTTGTAATTCCAGTTCTGATTCAACTGGGGATGAATTTCAATGGGTCTCACAAGAGGGCACGAGTCTTTGTGGCAGGTGAACCGCGGTGCTTCCTCTGGAAATCCGCACGGTCGTGGTGTCGGAGCGGGTCGAGAGTGGTGGTCGGGGGGGACAGACCGGCCTCCCGGAGGGCACCTCTGACCCCAGAAGGGAGGCAATCCCAGGAGTCAGGACAAGGGGCCGTGGCTTTTCCAGGCTGCCAGGCACTACTCGGGGTGAGGTGTCTGGCTATGGACTTCATAATTTTACTTGATGATGAAAACACAATTTTTTCAGCAGATGCAGGTTCTACCTTGCCTTACACTGGAACCCGTGAGGATGTCTGATTCCTCGTTCACTACAATAACCACACATTCCGGCCAGGCAGAACGTTGTTTAAATATTTTTAGTAAAATATCAGATTGTAATTCTAGAATCTCTTTGAGATTCAGCTGGAAATGAGCGTATTTGAATCTCCAGTGCAAAAGAGATGCCCCAGGGAGGATATTACAAATATCATGGCAGTGCAGCTAGGGGCAGCTTTGCCCATTGTCAATAACAAATTTTTCCAATTTATTTTACTTGCATTGTATTAAGTGGGGAGAACTGATTCCTTCCAACTCACACTATCACGTGATTTTCAGAATCAGAAAAGATGATGTTAACTTGCTCCCTCAATGGGCAAGTCCCACTTGGGAAATACTGTGCATGTGTATTTTAGCCCCTTTCCCAAAAGTATGGAGAATTTCAGGTAAAACACCTGAGAGGTGGGAATTTCTGTAGCCTGGAAAGGTTACAGAATCGTGGCCCGGGCCTTCCAGGGGCTGGCGGTGTCCGGACTTCGTGTCTCCCAGAGCGTGGCCTCCCTCGCCAGGGGCAGGCGCGCGGGGAGTCCCAGCCTCTGACTCTTCCGGAGCCCACATGCATGTTGCAAAGCAAATCTGAGAGCGTTCCCTTGACCACCTGAAGGGGAAAACCTGTGGTGCTTTCAAGGAGCAGAGATGACGCCCGGCACGCGGCAGTACTGATGCGGCCCTTCTGACGCTGTGGCTTATCCACGGATTGCCTCTGTTCTGGGCGAGGCCAGTACTATTTCGTTTTGATGAACATGTGGACGGTTCTCTGGATTGCTGCCGGGTCACCGTAATTACTGGTCCCCCTAAGCCACCTCCGAAAGAATAGATATTTGGTTTTCTAATGTCTGGGAAAGGAGCCGGGACAGTTGTCGCAATGGCAGTGTGGCCCGTGTGCCGGCGTGCTTGCGGACCACAGTCGGAGGCACAGGGTCCACACTTTCATTTTCTCTGTCCATTTCAGTTCATGGGAACTGGGATGTAATAATATTTCTTCCTATGAGTGAAATATGTGTACTTCTTCTTCTTCTTCTTTTTTTTTTTTTTGAAGATTTCACTTATTTATTTGACAGACAGAGATCACAAGTAGGCAGAGAGGCAGGCAGAGAGAGAGGGGAAGCAGGCTCCCTGTAGAGCAGAGAGCCCGGTGCGGGACTCGATCCCAGGACCCTGGGATCAGGGCCTGAGCCAAAGGCAGAGGCTTTAACCTACTGAGCCACCCAGGCGCCCCGAAATATGTGTATTTCTTAACCATTTCCTACTCTTGGGCATTTGAACGGTTCCTGATGTTTTATAACACACAGTGCTGAAGTGAAGTGACTTTGGTGGCAAATTTTTGCACGCCACTTTATAATATCACTGTTTTCTTACAGGTCTATGCCCCCTCTGTGTCTGTGTGGTGCCAGGAGCCCAGCATGTTCATGGGCGCCGTGTGCTCGTACGCATGTGTAGACCTCATACAGACACAAGCAAATGTGCATGCATTTTTTTTCTTTTAAGATTTTACTTATTTATTTACTGACAGAGATCATAAGTAGGCAGAGAGGCAGGGCAGGGGTGGGAAGCAGACTCCCTGCTGAGCAGAGAGCCCGATGTGGGGCTCGATCCCAGGACCCCGAGATCATGACCTGAGCTGAAGGCAGCGGCTTAACCCACTGAGGCACCAAGGCGCCCAAAACGTGCGTGCATCTTACTGGTTTTCTTTTCATTGTGTTTATGGTGCTTCCATGGGTTTAAACGCTTGTAGGAGAAGTTTTTTACCTACTTCATTTCATGTAATCCTCTTTGGGACCTGGTGAGGCGGTTGTGGTTCTCACTGCTGTGCCGGGAAGGAAGGCCGCCGCTCCCAGCACCCAGGAGAGCAGAGCCGGGCTTCACGGCTGGGCTGCGGGCACACAGGCCTCGTGCTCCCCCTACCTGGCCCTTCCAAGGTTTCACAGCACTGAGCGAGTGGGATTTCACGGGAAAGAATCCACACGGGAAGAGGCTTTTACCAAAGTCTCCCGGGTCCGGTGTGACAGACGAGAAGCCTTCTACATTGATGTGGCTGGGACTCTGCGTAATATTTCTATGTCCCTGAAACACCGTTTCAGAACGTTGTCGATTTTGAAAGCACTCTCGCAGCTCAGGGTTTCTAAACTTTCCACAAATCAATTAGAAGACATTTATTTAATCTGAGGTTAATCAATAAATTGATCGATTATGAAAATGAAAACATTCCCAGTGTGGCTTTTGGATAAACATGTTGTGGCCACGAAGCCCTATGTCAGGCCTCTCTGGAGCCTGGCGCAGCGTGGGGGCCCTGGCTTCATGTTTTTACACTTTTCTGAGCAAATCAATTAGAAGGCCTGATTTCAAGTGAGATTAAGTTGATCCGTTATGGAAATTAAAACATTCCCCATGTGTTTCATAGATTCAAAACCTGAAGCCACAGAAAGCATTGATCTGCATTTTTCCTTTATGTTTCTGTTCATTGGTTTCAGTCCTGCGCCCTCGCATGTTGTGATTGAGCCACGGGAAATCCAGGCCAGCGTGCGGCCTGCGGGGGCTGCGCTGACTTCGGCTGGTCCCGTCCAGCGCAGCGGGAGGCAGTCAGAACTGAACGCCGTGCGTTCTCGTTAGAGCCTGTTCCCAGGATAGGAACAACCTCCCCGAGGAGGAGCCTCAGAGGACCTCTGCCCTCCGCACTGTGGCTCCGGCCGCCTCTTGTCATCCCTGCCCTTGATCTCGGCTTTCATGTGCTCAGCTTTGAAAGCAAAGCAGGTTCTAGATTGACTCACAGATTCCTGGACAACCCAGGGCTTGCAGGCGAGCAGTGGGGGGAGGTGGCCGTCCTACCGGCCGCCAGCAGACTCCTTGTCTACTGAGAAGGGCTCCAGGCTCACATTCCCTGCACGTGAGGACGGACCTGGAGCTCTCTGGGGCCCCTCTCCTACGGGCCCGACCCTCAACACGGGGACGGCAGCCTCCTGAGCTCGTCACCCCCCGAGGATCTAATACCGTCACCGTCGTGGTTAGGGTTTCAGCCCATGAATTCTGGGAGTCCCTGCTGGAGTTCTTTGTGTTGTTTGTGGCCCTTGGGAGTCCCTGCTGGAAGCCGCTCTGCATGCTGGAAGGCTCTGGCCTTCGTGGCCGTGCTCCTGTGGCCGGGAGACGCCGCCCTGCGCAGTGGACAGCAGGTGGGGTCCTCCCACTCCCTCAGTGGGAGAGAACCTGTGGTTTTCTCGGTGATTCTAAATGTTTCATCCCCGAGGCTTGAGCAGCTGAGTGAAAGCAGCAGGGACTAGACATAATCAAGGAGCCGCGGTGACCGCATGGTGTCAGCGATGGCACTGATTAGCTGAGCAGTCTGGGGCCTCTCCAGCTTCACGGGGAGGCCTTGACAGAGCCTCGAAAGCCCTGTTCTTCTCAGTTATATCTGTAGAAGAAGGGCAGGGGGTGGGGGCACGGGGGTGGGTGGTGCTGGGGAAAGATGGGCGGGGGCGGGGGGCCTGGGGACAGACGCCCCATCACCCTCTTTCTGGAGGACTCAGTTACACATTGAGCTTTTCACGGGGCCTCATGAAGGTGGTACCCGCATGTGTGGGGGCTCCCTGCTGCTCCTGCTGGGGGGCGGGGTCCTGTCCCGTCCCGCAGGGGAGAGGCTGCTCAGGCTGACCCCGGCGTGTGGACAGGGGATCCTCTCACAGGAAGGAGCGCCTTTGGGCTGAGCCTTCTGCTGCCTTGTGTCCTCGGGGAGGGGGAGGCAGCGAGAGAAGGAGTGGCGTCCCTCCTGAGCTCACGGAGATGCGTGGGTCTTGTCCTATCTGCTGGCTGTCCTGTAATGTCCCTCACTCTGACCCTCATTACCTGGAGTCGGCACAGACCCACAGGTAGGGGCTCAGCCCCAGGAGACTGCCCCCAGGTCATCCCAGGGGCCACCTGCTGGTCTAGGACCCCTGCACTTCCGACCAATGGACTCCCATGTCCACCTCCTGGGATTTCATAACTTGGGACAACGGCTCAGAGAACGCAGGGAAACAGTTACTTACCTTTGTGGTTTATTACAAAGGATACCGCTGTGGAGCCCACAGGTAGAAGGAATGCGCAGGGTGGGGGGGCAGGCGGGAGCTTCTGTGCCCTCTCTGGGTGCACCCCCCACCCGGCACCGTGTGTGCACCAGCCCCGAAGCTACCCAGATCTCACTTTGGAGCCCTAGGCTTGATCCTCTGGGCCCCAGCCTCCATCCTGAAGCTCTCTGGGGCCCAGCAGGTCACCCCGTTAGCATAAACACAGGTGTAGTTGAGGTGGGCTTGCTGGGAGTAAGGCAGATGCCCCTGTTGCCCTCTCTGGGGAGAGCCCGGGGCGCAGGGTTTCTGTGCCAGGAACTGGAGTGGCGATCTCATGCGCATTTCTAGTTCTATGACCAGGGCAAGCGAAGAATGCTCAGTGCAGAAGCACACCCAACTTCAAATACTCACATCCACCCCCTGAGCCAGAAGAGGCTGATGCCCCTAGTTGCTGAGTTCCCAGTGTTGGTTCCCTGCATCCCCAGGGGAAGGTGAGCCAGGAGCACGCCTCACCCATCTGTGTGCGAGCCCCTCCATTTAGGATGTGGTTGGTGCCATCTCCGGGCAGGTGAGACGGCAACCTTGTACAGCTGCTCCTGCTGGAGTCAGTCTCCCGGTCCCTGACACACTGACCCATCTGTCTCAGGGTCGCTGAGAATTGGAGAACTCTGGGGGGCTCAGGCCAATGTACCTGTTTTGTTGAAGAAAAGCACACATTGGGGCCGGTGTCCTTTAGCTGAGACCCCCTTGCAGGAACCTGCGGGGCTCCAGGGAGGCGCGAACGTGTGTCCTGATGCCACGGCTCCGTGGGCTGATGAACAGAATGTCCTGATGCGGTGGTTCAAAGGAAGTGACCCGGGAGACCTTTCTGGATGGGTCCACTTCCTACTAACATTTGATGTGCATTTTGTGTTATTTTCAGCTTTCCGAATCTCACACAACCATAGACAAGACAGAGTTAGCGGTCACCTTTTGTGGATGACAGACAGCGGCCCAGGTCTGCAAACTCCAGGCTTCCTGTCCCCTTGTGGCAGCCCCTTGGCTTGTTGACAGGAAGCTGGAATCTGGAGGGTTTCTGCAGGACCCAGTGTGCTGCGCATGTGGGTGTGGACCCCGCAAGACTAGGATGCTTTTCTCCTGTGACGGGAAGACTCGATTCATGACAGCTTCTGGCTGACTTTGGACGAAGGGGTGAACTTGGGCAGAGCAGGGGGTTGTAGACCAGGATTTCCCCATGTGGGAGGGATGAAGAAACCTGCTTCTTTGTGTCCCCAGACAATAATGTCTCTTTATTTTTTATTTTTTTTAAATTTAAATTCAATTACCAACATATAGTACATCATTAGTTTTTGACATAGTGTTCAGGGAGTCATTATTGCATGTAACACCCAGTGCTCATCACATCACATGCCCTCCTTAATGCCCGTCACCCAGTTTGCCCATCTCCCCACCCCCTCCCTTCTCCAACCCTCAGTTTGTTTCCTGCAGTCAAGAGTCTCTCGTGGTTTGTCTCCCTCTCTGGTTTCTCCCCCTTCGCCTGTGGTCCTCCATGCTATTTGTTATGCTCCATACATAAGTGAAACCATATGATAACTGACTCTCTCTGCTTGACTGATTTCACTCAGCATAATCTCTTCCAGTCCCGTCCATGTTGCTACAAAAGTTGGGTGTTCATCCTTTCTGATGGAGGCATCATACTCCATAGTGTATATGGACCACATCTTCCTTATCCATTCTTCCGTTGAAGGGCATCTTGGTTCTTTCTACAGTTTGGTGACCGTGGCCATTGCTGCTATAAACATCTGTATCTTTTGGGTAAATACCCAGGAGTGTAATTTCTGGGTTGTGAGGCAGTTCTTTTTTTTTAATTTTTAAATTTTTAAAATTAACATATAAATGTATTATTAGCCCCAGGCTCTGTGAATCACCAGGTTTACACACTTCACAGCACTCACCATAGCACATACCCTCCCTAATGTCCATAGCCCCACCGTCCCATCTCTACCCCCTTCCCCCCAGGCAACCCTCAGTTTGTCTTCTGAGATTAAAAGTCTCTTATGGTTTGTCTCCCTCCCAATCCCATCTTGTTTCATTTATTCCTTTCTTACTCCCCAAACCCCCCACATTGCCTTTCCAATTCCTCATATCAGGGAGATCATATGATAGTTGTCTTTCTCTGATTTACTTATTTGACTCAGTTCCATCCACATTGTCGCAAATGTCAGGATTTCATTTCTTTTGATGGCTGCATAGTATTCCATTGTGTATATATACCACATCTTCTTGATCCATTCATCTGTTGATGGACATCTAGGTTCTTTCCATAGTTTGGCTATCATGGACATTGCTGCTATAAACACTGGGGTGCACATGCCCCTTTGGATCACTACATTTGTATCTTTAAGGTAAATACTTAGTAGTGCGAAGCTGGGTTGTAGGGTAGCTCTAGTTTCAACTTTCTGAGGAACCTCCATGCTGTTTTCCAGAGTGGTTGCACCAGCTTGCATTTGCACCAGCAGTGTGGGAGGCTCCCCTTTCTCTGCATCCTCACCAGCATCTGTTATTTCCTGACTTATTAATTTTTTTTAAAGATTTTATTTATTTATTTGACAGAGAGAGATCACAAGTAGGCAGAGAGGCAGGCAGAGAGAGAGGGGGAAGCAGGCTCCCCGCTGAGCAGAGAGCCCGATGCGGGACTTGATCCCAGGACCCTGAGATCATGACCTGAGCTGAAGGCAGACGCTTCACGGACTGAGCCACCCAGGCAACCCTGATGGAGTTTTCAAGGTAACCGTGTTACTTACTGTAGGTGGGTGACCATGGAGCATAGTTTCCGAGACTCGAAATGCAGGATGATTGTCATGCATTAAAGTTATTCAGGGTAATTTTTCAGGTACAAACAGAGCCCAGATTCAGAGATACAGACCATCTTGGTTCACCAGGTTCTTTGACATATGGAAGCATCATTATATGGTTCCTTTGAGGTGGGGACAATAGGGTCCCTAGCATATTAAGTGTTATTGGCTAGGTTGTAAATGAATCTCATCCTTAATTTATGCTTTTAATGTTTCTTTAGCTAGAGTGTAAGTGCATTCTGCTTTCTCCTGGGGTCTTCCCTGAGACCAGGAAAATTGCCTGCTTTCAATTCTGTGATAGCTGAGTTTTTCCCCATTATGAACTAACAAATATCTTCATTAGCGCTTCTCATTTCCGCTTCCAGTTTTCTCAGAATTAAGCAATGTAATGCTTCTGAGGATGCTCTTCCTAAGAGTCTAAATAGAGACACGCAGAAATCAAAGTCTTGTTTCCCCCTAGAGTGTCTGATTATGTGGGAACAAATGCAGCAGCTCTCAGTTATCCATACTAATGGCAGCAGGGACGACTTGAGAAAGTAAAGTCCACGGAGCTCAGAAATCTCCCCCCTCATTGATTTCAACCTTTCTGCCCAGCGGACCTGGGACGCTGCTGACAAGCATTAAACGAGGGGCTCACCTCCCGTCTGCTCTCCGTCCTTTCAAACCTGGGCTAACGAGTGCCCAACCCACAAATGGAAGAGACAGAAGAGGTAAGAGGCAGGGGTAATCCCACACCTGGAGCGCCCCACCTGAAGTGGTTGCTGTCCTGTGGTGTGCACACAGGTTGGACAGAAAATCTGTTAGAAGATTCGCTCCCAAAGGGCTGGGATTGAAGTGACCTCGGATAAGGAGACAGTCTGTTCAGTGTCATTCGTCCCACGAGGAAGACTCCCTCATTACATGTCCCATGCATCGCACAAACCTGGTCCCCACCCGACACCACGGGATCTTAGTGTCGTGTAGGAGAACTCCTTGTTCCGTCTGGCATTGAGATTTTTACTGGCTCTCCCTTCTAAGTGATGTTTCTTACACGTGTGCTTCTTGGTATTTTAGTGTATACTCTTTCTCCTTTTAAGATATGATCCCAGAACATACTGTCTTCTCACGATGTTTTGTTCTCACCCTTGGCCTTTTGTTGTGTGTCTGTGTGAGCACCATGGTAACACTTTTCATTTCTTCCACCGCAAGTTCAAGCAGGGTTATCTTTGCGTTGGAGCCTCACACTTGGAAGGAGTAGCTGGTTCGTTAGTTTAAATGCAGATGTCCGTACTCTGTGATCGGCGTAGTAAGTGGGGGAGAGACACGCAGAGAGACAGAGAGGCAGAGAGATAAGGGCAGTCAAGGTCACCAAAAGCAGAAGAAAACCAATTCCAAGAAAGAAACTGGAGGCTCTTGTTGAGCTTCTGATGCAGAAGCCAGTGACCTTTTGTGTGGTTATTACGGTAGACGGTAGACATCTACTGAGCACCTCGCCCCCCTCGCCCCTGCTGGGAGCTCCACGGAGTCCCTTGTTGTGTACCTGCTCTCAGGTTCACAGCATTCCAGTAGATCCACACCATTTTCATGCGCATCTTATTGATGCGGAAGCTGAAGTGTTGAGAGCTCCAGCTGCTTGCCTGAGACCTCATAGGCAGTCCACGAGGTCTCCTGTCTCCCAAAAAAGGGCTCTCACCCACTGTTAGTTTTTCCTTTCATATTCCAGTGTCATGAGAAATAGAGAAACTTGGAATGTGAAACCAGATTTTTAAAAAAATGACTTGAAATGCGTCTCTCCACATCGAGCGGACGGAGCCGTGCCGATGGGGATGAGTCAGACGAGAGGGTGAGGATGAAGGCCGGGGAGAGGGGCGCCTTCTTAAAAAGCTCCTGAAGACGGAAGACAGATACGTCTCCATGCCTGTGCCAGGGCCACCGTCCAGAGCACGGACTGGGGACCCTCCCTCACCCGGGCGGCAGCGCAGCTTCCGACACAGCCTCATGGCACATGGAAGAACCGAACACAGGCTACCGTCGGATCCCAGACGCCTGCTCTTCGGTTTTTACCTAAAGGAGCTGAAAACTCATGTCCACACAGAAACCTCTGCAGGACGTAGAGCAGCTTTATCTGTAATTGCCAAAACTTGGAAGCCACCAAGATTCCTTCAGTAGTAGACGCATAGGTGAGCTCTGGTCCAAGCAGACCGTGGGATGTTATTCAGCACCGAAAAGAAAGGAGCTACCAGGGGATGAAAACACAGGAGAGAGACTTACGTGCGTATCACGAACTGAAGGGAGCCAGCCTGCGAAGGCTGCGTGGTGTATGATCAGAACGCTGTGACCTTCTGGAAGGGGTCAGCCCGTGGGGACAGTGGCTGGGGGCCGGCACGAGCAGGTGCGGCACGGAGGAGTTTTAGGGCAGGGAAAACGCTGTAGGACGCCACAGCGATGGGCGCCACAGCGACGAGCACACGGCATTGTACTTGTACCCAAACCTATAAAATGAACAACACCGAGAGTGACCCTGACGGACCCTGTGGGCTCTGGGGGGTGACGGCATGTCCATGGGGGTTCCTCAGGGGTGACAACTGCACCGTCCGGTCGGGCTGCTGGTGGAGAGGGAGGCTGTGTGTGTGGGCGGGGGCAGTCCACGGGAAGAATCTGCTTTCCTCCCAATTTTATTGTAAGCCTAAAATTGCTCTAAAAATATAAAACTTAAAAGATCTTTAAAAAAATGCGAAGCGGAGAATTACCCATACAGGTACAGGGATCAACCTGGTGAAGTGTGGCCAGTCCGAGCGTGGAGAGATACGGAAACGTTTTGAGGTGAGTGAGAAAGAGGTTGGGGGCACCTTAATGCCTCGTGACCACAGAGGAGAGGTGAGAATATTTGCCTCCGAGCATCTTTTTAAGTAGGAAAGGGAATGTTTCGGTGATCATCATTGCTCTGAGACAGTTGTAGCTGGCTTTACAATATGTTAATATATTACCTTGACAAAATTAGAATGAACTCTGAGGGGAGAGAGGCACTAACTCGCTCTTGGTTCAAGGGGTGACTGTGGGAGGACATCTTGGAGACGGACTTATTTATTTATGTTTCTGCGCGCGGAGACCTTGAAGAGAATGGTTAGATTCTCCACCGCTGGTGAAGGGGGTTTGAGGACCCCGCGGCTCGTCTGCTCCGCCTTGAGTGGGGGAGGCGAGCGCTGACGGTGGCTTGTCTGTGGGGCCCTGGGGGTGGGCTGCGGTCACATCACCTCTTCTCTCGGTCTGTGGGCACAGCACAGGCTGCTCCCCTTCCCTGACCCCGAAAGCTCTGGCAGGGAACTGGTCACCCGTGCACTTTTATATGATAAGGACACGTTTTGGGTTTGGGGGGGCAGAGAAATGATTGAGTTCACTGTTAGAGTTGCACACGGAGCCCTCCCCTGCGGTTTTCAGGACACACTCCTCTTACGCTCCTTTCTGCTTCGGGTCGTGGGAGCCACCAGCAGTTGGGAGTTTCAAGCTGTTCGTGTGGCTAAGCCCATGGGTTTCCTTGGAAATGAAAGGCTTGTTAACCAGGCAAAGGGTCCCCAGGGTGTCAAGCCGTGTCTGAGCCATGTCTGAAAGGGGTGTCTAAGCTTCCACGTGGTGAATTCAGAGGGTGAAGCCTGCTTTTTTGTCCAGGGGGTGATCATTGGGGACAATGAGGCTGAGGTCACCAGGAAGGATTTATTTTCTCTCTGTGTGCAAATGCATTACAGAACTGGCTAGCATCTCTGTCCCTGCCAGGCCGCCGGGTCTCCAGAGCCAATGTCACTCGTGGGCTCTGAAAAGCCTCATTTCAGCACCCTGGTACACCCGCACATGCTCCTTCCGAAGCCAGGCTTTGCTCTGATGCCCAGCGTCAGAGGCCTCAGGGAGGAATCATCAAGGTCAGTCCCACAAGCCTCATCGCGAAGTGCCTGCTGTCTCAGATTTCTAGGGATTTGCCTGACTGTGCGTTCTCAGACCCATCTGTACCGCTTACATGAGCGCCTTCCCTTCGGCACTATCTCCCCCAAAGAGTTTCCGTGTGGCTCTAACACCTTCTTGAATATTTATACATAAACTTCCTCATCTCCTAGTTTCTTTTCTAAGATTCCCGCATCCCCACAGGGTCGCTTTAACGGCTCTACGTTACTCGGCTTTCCTCCCTCCTTGTTGGGCCTGGAAAGCCGCCCGCCTTGGCTACCAGACTCATTCCCTGCTCGTTTTTATGCCTCGCTTCGCTTCACTTTTGCACACCGCCCCTGCTCATCATGGGGTCTGATTCAGGCATGTTCTTAAGGCTGAACAAAAGGATTAGAATATTTGGAATAAAATGTGCCCCGTGGGAGTGAGGGAGGCAGGTCCCCGTGAGCAGCCCCAGCACGGTTTCCCGGCCCGCTCTCCTTCTGCCCTATCCGCAGCTCCATCTGCCTGGGCTTCGGGTCGGAAAACGGGTCGCGCTGGGTGGCCGCCCGCAGACCTCCAATTAGGACTCATGGGTCTGCTGGGTGCAGGCGAAGCCCCTGTCCCAAAGGCAGCCCCCCCCACCGGCCCCCGCTTTCCAGGTCCTCAGGACGGCCTGTCCACTCTGGGGACCCTGCCTTCCATGCTTTGGGAAGTTATTTTTCCTCTGTGTGGAAGCCACTTTCTTCCCCTGTAAATAGATTAATTGTATCTTCCTCTCCGGGTATTTGAGGGGATTTAAACTAATCAAATCCGAGAACCTGCCAGGAGGGTTTACGAGAACATCATTGTAAAACCTCGATAGATTAGGTCTCTCTCCTTCCTCCGACAGGCACTGTGCTGCTTCACCAGCACCGGGCAGACTCCGGCCCTCATACCTGGAGGGTAAATTTAGGAATAGAACAAGCGCTGGGGCGATGGTCCTGGAGATGAGGGGCTTTGTCTCCCAGGCCTGTTGCTGGCTCAGAAGTCGGAATTCCGGAGTATCCCTCAGAAGAACGTGGGTTTGCAGTCCACTGTAGTCACAGTGACTTTGGCTGCAGACCCGTGTTCCCCTTCAGAGCACTTCTGCAACAGACTCATGGGTGCTTAGAGAAACCAGGACGATGCTGTGATTTTGCAGGCGTGGGGATTTTGCAGACGTGGGAATAGGGATTGGAGACAGAGTGGTGCTTCCACTTGGTCATGAGCTCATCAGTTCTTGGTGCCAAAGGGGACGCGAGGGTCATTTATTCTCTGAGTGAAATCAGCCCTATGACCCACAGCGTCCCTGACAGATGTCAGACTGCAGCTTGGACAGCTACTGTTGGGGAGCTCCGAACGTCTACAGCAGAATTGAAGGAGAACCGACTGTCCTATGTGGTTGAGCAATTCTGTTTCTGGCCACATTTTCCCCTTGAAATTACTAGTGCGAGCTCTTACTTCTGGGTTCACTCAAGGTACACAGAACTCATTTTTCAGCTGGTGGCCTCTTTCAAGGCTTGTGTGACTTCATTTTCCACTGCACTTTCCCAAGGCAGATGGGTCTCACAGACTTCACTACGACCCATTTGACATTGTTTCTAGAGCCTTCCCTCGCTGACATGTGTTCCGAATGTTATTCTGGTATAGCGACGTTTCTTTTCAAATACGGAATTCAGGCTAACCACAGCACCTTGCATGTTAATGAATCCGATTGTGTAGCAACAAATACTATTCCCGTATGGGGTGCAAAATTTCAAGCCTAAGGCACAAATGGTTATTAAGAAGCAAGGAGATATCATTTACTCCTAGAATTCTACAGTCAACTTAAACACACACACAGTGTTTTCAAACGACCTATGTGGTACGCACTTAGCAACAAAGACGTCGATCACACTGTAAAGAGTTAGCACAAGAACATAAACCCACTCTCTTGCAACGGACTGAGTTACCCCCTGTAATTCCTGTGTTGAAGTCCTAACCCCCAGCATGACTGTGTTTGGGATGGCACCTTTGAGGAGGTAATTAAAGTTAAATGAGGTCTTGGAGTGGGGCCCTAATCCTATAGATCTGGTGTCGCTGGAAGAAGAGATAGAGCCACCAGGGATACGTTTGCCGGGAGTGGAGACAAGCTGAGGGCATAGGCAGAGACCGCCGTGCACACACCTAGGAGAGAGGCCTCTGAAGCAAACACTTTGATCACAGACTTCCAGCCCCCAGGACTGGGAGACAATCAGTGTCTGTCATGAAGCCTCCTCATCTGTGCGCCCTGTGGTGGCAGCGAGCTGGTCCATTCGGTCCCCCCATGGGACCTGACTGTCTATACCTGCTGGGGCCAGCATCACCGTGACATGGATATTAGTCCAAACCTGAGGTGGGTGGCTCTTCAAGACAGATAAGCAGGAATTATTGAGAATATACAGACCTTATCATCAGCACTGTGGGGCTAAAGCATCCGTAACTTAGGATTTTATTACATAAACGTAAATTGAAACACTTGACAGAGCTACTGCCAGCATCCCTGGGGAGGGTTGAAAGTGAGAAGCCTTTTATATCGGGTCCTTTGAGGTGACTCCTTAGTGGGCAGTCCTTCCGTCTTTCTGCAAGGGTCAGTGATGGGCTCTGAGACGTTGACTTTCCTTCGGGGTCTGCGGAGAGAGAGTGGTGGAGAGGGTCCCTGCTCTTAGGGCTGAGCTCAGCCCTCAAGTGACTGCGCTATGGACCCCAGAAAGAAATCCTTACAAGCAAGCAGGTGCGACCAGATGAGTCTGAAACGCCATCCCCTTAAGCCTCAGGGGGCTGCTCTGAGGTCCCCATGCTCCAACTGGCAAGCAGGGGGCAAACTCTTGAGTTTGGTTTGTGCCGGAAAACATCCAGTTCAATCAGGCCACGAGGCAGAATCCACACAGGACTTCTGAATGGGATTGCTTCTTGATGACGTGTGAATTTATCTATTTTCTTGATTTCCCCCTTGGTTTGTGTGCATGACTTCTTTCTGTAATGCCTTCGCTTTCCGTATGGAGCAGAAGCAACTGAGGTCAGCAAGGCTCTGACCTGAGGGAAGGAGGAATGGAAACAGGGCAGCACCTGCGGGCGGTGGGGCGGGGGCCAACTGCTGTGCTCCAGCTGAGGGGTGCTGTCCCAGGCCCTGGGCCAGCTGTCCCCAGACCTCCCCTGAGGATGTGCGACTGGGGCCCTGGTCTGAAACTCGGATGTCAGCTTGGGGCTGCAAGGTTAGTATCGGCTGTTCTGAAGACAAGAGGAAAGCTGACATCTAACTCGAGATTTAGGGACAATTGTGCAAAAGGACAGAAGTAATTTTATTTTATTTTTTAAAATTTTATTTTATTTTATTTTTTTTCAGTATTCCAAAATTCATTGTTCATGTACCACACCCAGTGCTCGATGCAACACGTGCCCTCCTTAATGCCCAGCACCAGACTCACCCACCCCCACCTCCTCCCCTCTAAAACCCTCAGTTTGTTTCTTAGAGTCCACAGTCTCTCATGGTTCGTCTCCCCTTCTGATTTCCCCCAATTCACTTCTCCTCTCCATCTCCCCATGTCCACCGTGTTATTCCTTACGCTCCACAAGTAAGTGAAACCATATGAGAATTGACTCTCTCTGCTTGACTTATTTCACTCAGCATAATCTCCTCCAGTCCCGTCCATGTTGCTACAAAAGTTGGGTATTCGTCCTTTCTGATGGAGGCATAATACTCCATAGTGTGTATGGACCACATCTTCCTTATCCATTCGTCCGTTGAAGGGCATCTTGGTTCTTTCCACAGTTTGGCGACCATGGCCATTGCTGCTATAAACACTGGGGTACAGATGGCCCTTCTTTTCACTGCATCTGTATCTTTGGGGTGAATACCCAGTAGTGCAATGGCAGGGTCATAGGGAAGCTCTATTTTTAATTTCTTGAGGAATCTCCACACTGTTCTCCAAAGAGGCTGCACCAACTTGCATTCCCACCAACAGTGAAAGAGGGTTCCCCTTTCTCCACATCCTCTCCAACACATGTTGTTTCCTGTCTTGCTAATTTTGGCCATTCTAACTGGTGTAAGGTGATATCTCAATGTGGTTTTAATTGGAATCTCCCTGATGGCTAGTGATGATGAACATTTTCATGTGTCTGATAGCCATTTGTATGTCTTCATTGGAGAAGTGTCTGTTCATATCTTCTGCCCATTTTTTTTTTAAAGATTTTATTTATTTATTTGACAGACACAGATCACAAGTAGGCAGAGAGGCAGAAACAGAGAGAGGGGAAAGCAGGCTCCCTGCTGAGCAGAGAGCCTGATGTGGGGCTCGATCCCAGGACCCTGAGATCATGACCCGAGCCGCAGGCAGAGGCTTTAACCCACTGAGCCACCCAGGCGCCCCATCTTCTGCCCATTTTTTGACATGATTATCTGTTTTGTGTGTGTTGAGTTTGAGGAGTTCATTATAGATCCTGGATATCAACCTTTTGTCTGTACTGTCATTTGCAAATATCTTCTCCCATTCCGTGGGTTGCCTCTTTGTTTTGTTGACTGTTTCCTTGGCTATGCAGAAGCTTTTGATCTTGATGAAGTCCCAAAAGTTCATTTTCGCTTTTGTTTCCTTTGCCTTTGGAGACATATATTGAAAGAAGTTGCTGTGGCTGATATTGAAGAGGTTACTGCCTGTATTCTCCTCTAGGAGTCTGATGGATTCCTGCCTCACGTTGAGGTCTTTTATCCATTTCAAGTTTATCTCTGTATATCGTGTAAAAGAATGGTCGAGGTTCATTCTTCTACATATAGCTGCCCAGTTTTCCCAGCGCCATTTGTTGAAGAGACTGTCTTTTTTCCACTGTATACTCTTTCCTGCTGTGTCGAAGATCATTTGACCGTAGAGTTGAGGGAGAAGTCATTTTAATATTCAAATGTCGTGTGTGGTCCACATGCAGGGAATGGACGGGTAGGAAAGAAATCTAACGAGTTTCAATAAGAGCTGGCGGTGTGGTGGTTCAGCATCTGGTCAGGGTGGCTGCTGGGTGTTTGGCTTTCTGCTGCACGGGTGCTCAGCACACAGCCCCAGGAAGCCACAGCCTGCCCCGTGCCCTTTGGAGACCTCACCCAGACCATCCTCCCACTTCTCCACCCCCCAGCCTGGAACAGCGTGCATCTTAAAGGACATTATAAAAAACGAGACACCTAGTTAATTTCTTTTATATTCTGTGCTCCCCGATGTGCATTGAGAAAGTAAACACATCCCGAGGCAGGGATATTTTTGCCCCTGTAAATCAGGTGGATGCCTTTGGAGATGATTAGTTCTGTTATGCAGCATTGTAGGTGGGAAGTAATTTGGTTCCTTTGTTGTTTTTTGATCCATGTTTATCATCCTCTCCAGGTTGGAGTGATTTACCAAGCAGTGCAAGTAAAGAACTGGGAGGAAGGCAGATTAAAATAAGAAGGATGTTCCCGCTCTAGAAGTGCAGTGCTGAGCAGGCATGTCTCCTGAGATGAAGCCGGGCTGTGCTGGGCTGGAGGAGGAGGATTAATTAAAACTCACGGCTGTGATGGGGAATTTAAAGTGTGTTTGCACGCTATTAAGTTTTTTTCCTTTTTTAAAAAAAATAATTATTAGCAGGCCATGAGGCTGAGCGTACAAGTGGAAAGTTTCTCCATGTCTTTATGAAAATAATCTTCATTTAGACAGACCTGAAAACAAGTGTATGCTTTAGGGGCCCATGGGAGAGGAGTTGGCTAAAGTGTCAAAAGTGAATTTAGCCATATCTTTACAACGGTGTGCCTGGTGTCTTTAGAGGCAGGATGGCAAAAAGCGTCTGGCTGGGGTGAAGAGAGGACTCAGCACCTCTGATTCCAAGTTCTTCTGTTTCCATGTCCTTACACGGACAGAGAGCTGTTGCTAGTGAGCTCTGTGTCTGTGGGGTTCTTTGATAATTGACTAATTAATGCTCCTTTTACTTCTTGCAAACACTGTTTGTTCCAACTTGCTGGTAAGATGGAGATTTAAGGAAACAGTATTGGTCCTACAATGGAGTGTGCCAGGCACATGGTGGGGCTTGGCTCAAGACCCTCACCCCTGTCTGGGTTTATACTTCTAACCATATGCCCTTAAAAAAACTAGTATAGTTTGTTCGTTTGTTTGTTTGTTTGCCTCTGAAGTCTACTAGAGAGGAGTCCCAAGAAGGCAAAGCCCAGAAGTGTCCATTTCTGAAATGTCTATGTCTGACCCAAGGTAGATACTTGAACGACTTGGAATCAATTTCCAATCTGTAGAAGGAAATCCAGACACACACACACACACACACACACACACACACACACACACATTTTTACCATGCATAAGTCATGGTTAAGTAATAAACTGCAGTCATTAAGAGTCTGAGCTACGGAATTGGATGAGCTCGGGATTCAGTTCTGGATCTATGGCTTATTCACGCTGTGTCCTGGATCAAATTGCTTTAATTCCAGATCCCTCTTTTTGGAAATAGACAAATGACTATATCTTGCTTCTGAAGGCATATCCAGCTCATACACTTGTCATGCTATGTATTGCATCTGATTATTTATGTGCTTCTCTTCCTCTGACCTACTAGTGTTTATGCCCCATGAGGGCAGGTATGGCACCTACTGAGTTCCCCATTCCCTGCCCTTAGAACAGAGTCAGGATGTTCATGCCAGCCCTTCCCATTAGCCGTATTAATACGTGCTAGTCAGGACACTGTATACAAACATGAGATTTTGCTGCACAAAGAAGCTTGAAAGTACGTAAATGCCTGTAAGGTGTGAGTTAATAAATGCATAGGATTTGTTTATAATAAACATATGAATTAATTTTATGTAAATCAAAACTTGAAAAGTGTTTGAAATAGCTTGCTCTCTCGAATGGGAGTTTAGTCATTGTTTTTGTTATATATGTTAACTGAATTACTAAACAATCTTGTCGTTTAGGAAAAGCCTACTAATGGACGCAGTGCCTCCACTTTATAAGCTCTTGATTCCAGTTTGAGCAGTATTCTAAATTATAAAAAGAATTAGATTTTTCTTCTAGGTGACACTATTTCCAAAAGGATGATTGACTCTCAGATTCTTTACCATATCTGAATTCTTAGTAGGAGAACCCTGTCCCTCGAGCCACTTAAACTCTATTGTAAACATGTGGTTTTGGAATTGAGGCAGTAACTTCTAATGGCAGGAAAATGGTGACAATAGTGTCCTTCAGGAATGTGGATCATGACTTCACTGAGTGTTACACTAAATTTCAATGGGACTTTTGCATTTTACTCAGGTAGTTAAGCATTGCCTAGCTGTTAAATATTATCTGTCTTATAGGTCATTCAATCCCTTGAGTTTTAATAGCAAGTTATTATTTTCACATTGCGCACTCTGAAAAAAATCTCTAGGGAACAATCGAAAGATAAGCACTGTATTAATTATCTAGCTACTTAAGAATGACTTGATTATAATAACAATATGTTACATGATATATAAGGCATATTTCCTGTGTTTATTAAAGAAGGAATTACACCAGCAATAGATAATAAAACTAACCTGTTTATAGTTGAGCTGAACATCTTTGAGTGATTGTGATTTTTATGTGTTTTCTTTAATTTTTATAAAATCATTTCTCTTTCTTAATCAGTCTTCTACAACCAGTTTCCAGATTTCATATTAACCAGTGATGACTCAGTCCTTTGTTGATAAAGTAGGCAATTTCTTTCATATATCAAGGGCATAAAAGAGACAACAGAGGTTGTATTTGTTTTTTTTTTTTCCTAGTTTCTTTTTTTAAAAGTTAATTTATTTATTTTCAGCATAACAGTATTCACTGTTTTTGCACCACACCCAGTGCTCCATGCAATCCGTGCCCTCTCCAATACCCACCACCTGGTACCCCGACCTCCCACCCCCCGCCCCCTCAAAACCCCCAGATTGTTTTTCAGAGTCCATAGTCTCTCATGATTCACCTCCCCTTCCAATTTCCCCCAACTCCCTTCTCCTCTCCATCTCCCCTTGTCCTCTATGCTATTTGTTATGCTCCACAAATAAGTGAAACCATATGATCATTGACTCTCTCTGCTTGACTTATTTCACTCAGCAGAATCTCTTCCAGTCCCGTCCACGTTGCTACAAAAGTTGGATATTCGTCCTTTCTGATGGAGGCATAATACTCCATAGTGTATATGGACCACATCTTCCTTATCCATTCGTCCGTTGAAGGGCATCTTGGTTCTTTCCACAGTTTGGTGACTGTGGCCATTGCTGCTATAAACATTCCTCAAGAAATTAAAAATAGAGCTTCCCTATGACCCTGCAATTGCACTCCTGGGTATTTACCCCAAAGATACAGATGTCGTGAAAAGAAGGGCCATCTGTACCCCAATGTATTTGGTTTTAATTAAAAGGTATGGTACAATACAAACTCACTTCTGGGCAGGAATAATTTCTTTTTGAATACTCACATCTGGCTGACAAAGAGGCCCGTGTCTACTCAGGTGAGGCCAGAGAGGAATTCTGGGGGTTGTTCTAAAACAGCCACGGAGTAGACCTATTTCCTACCTCCAGCTTCATTGTGACCAAATCCCTTGGTTTCTGTTACTGAAGAAAACCCAGAAGTTCCGCAAGGAGACGCTGGCCATGGGGAGGGCCTTGTGTGACTCTCATTTGATCTTCCCTTTGCCGAGGGTAGGAGTGGGTGAGAGTTCTCATTTCTGAGTGACGAGGGTCTCAGCAGGCTGTTGACCCCTGTATGATTCTGGTCTGGGTGAGAAAAAAAGCCCATCTCTTTGTTTTCCTTTTGCTGTCTGGGCAGGGGTTACAAGGAGAAGCGGCCTGTGCATCTGGGCAGAGGGTGTCCAGCCTCTCCGCCCTGCATCTCCAGGCTGCTCTCAGGGCTCTGCACCACACAGGTGTCCTCTGCAGAGGCTTGGTGGTCTTCTGGGTGCTAGACAGACAGCTCCTGGGATCACACAGAACCAGGTGGATTCCAGCCACTGCTGTGGACCAACGCTCTGGTGACCCCAGGGGTTTTGGTCTTCATTTCTTCATCTGTGAAGTTGTTATTTTTATTCATTCAGGACTTTTAAAAATCAGCTACCGTGAATCCTCGTGGTTTGGAAGAGACGGTGTGGGTTGGCCCTGGGTGGGTGGTGGTAGGAAGAACGTTCTGGCATCGAAGCTTGTTTCCTGAATAAACGGGAACCATCCCAGATCTATTTCTTTAATGTTCCAGGTAAAATTTTATCTGAAGAGTGATCTGCTGCTAAGATGAGAGAGAAGATCTGAAAAGTAAGTAACGGCTTTATTCTGTGAGTTCGACGTCCAAGGAGGTCATCTGGGGGCTCCTGCTCCTTCCGCCTTCCTTCCGGAGAAGAGAAAGCGCATCCCATTGGCGCCTTCCTCCCCCGAGCTTCGCCCGCTCTCCACCCACAGAATAAAGACACAGGCTTTTACTTGTTGCCCATCTCACTTGTAGGCACTGCAAATTCAATAGGACTTCTAGAAATAAAGTTGAAAAATACTTTTGGACATGGTTTCACTTTCTGTAGCCTGACATCTTTATTCATATAAGAAGCAGGAACATCTTCCAATTTGCGAAAAGAGGAAAAAAATGCCCTTCTCCTAAAAAAGGCCTTAGAATACCAATCATGATGCCAACGACACAAGAGCAAATCGTTCACATGAGTTGAAACTGTCTCCGTCCCTTTCAGACGTTCTCGAAGGCATTAAAAAGTTTTAATAAAGAAAACAAGATGAGATTCTAGCAGGATGAGACCGTTACTTTTAATGAGATTCTTTGAAATGAAGAACATTCTTTGAAATGAAGAACTTTTTTTTGGTTAAAAATAAAGGATTAATACTAATTACTTGCTTAGCAACAAAAAGAAGCAAAATAAAAGCCACGTGTGGTCGGTCATCAAGAGCAGGAATCCAAAGAGACTTTCAAGTTAGACCTTCTTGTCTGCAATGATGCTCATTTCGTCCATGGTCTAAGCGCCAGGAGACCTGGCTTTGAGCCCTGGCGTCATCTCTACTTAGCCGTGACTGCGGGACCAGAACCTTGACCGAGGAGCAGTGCCTGGGACCAGAAAACCCAATACAGCTCCAGAATCTCAAGGCTCTATCACTCAGTAATGCCTCTTCCTTTCCTTTCTGAGATTTTAATCAGAAATGAATAAGCGTGGAAGGGACCCCAGTTCACGGCTCCCACATACCTCTGTTGTATGAAGGGGCAGAAATATATTAGTTTTCTAGTGTATTTTCAAGTCGCCTTTTCAACGGTAATCAGTTTGGGAAAATACACGAAACCTTAGAGCTGAAAGCGAGGAATTACCTGTGGGCACGAGGCAGCCCCGCCCCGTGTACCCGCTATCCATCATCTGTGCTTTTATCCGTCATTTAAGAATCATCGTTGTCACCGTCAGTCTGTCTGGTCTGTCATCTGCCTCATCCGTCATCTACCCGTCACCAAGCTCATCTGTTATTCTATTATTTATAATGTAACGAGGGCTATCCTCGTACGCGGATCTTGGTGCTCACCAAAAGTACACGGAGGGGCTTGCCTGAGGATAGAAAAGTGAGTGTCCCGGAGCTCGGGTGTACGGCGATGATCTGTCCGGTGCTCCCGTTCCTGGGTTCATCCGTCTGGCCCCCACAGCAGTGCACAGAGCATCCGTCTGGGACGCATGCTCCCTAGCTAAGGAGAAGGAAGCTGGAGATGCCTGGTTCAGTGGCTCAGCGTCCAGTATCGAGCCTTCCCGAAGGCTGCTCTGGGTCTGATGCTGCGCAGGGAAATCATAGATTGGGTCTTGCCTTGCTTCTTTTGTCCGTTTCCTCCCCCCGATTTCTGGAATGGTGTTCCTTCCCCTTCCTTGTGGGAAAGGTGTGGGTTCGCTCTCTCTTTCAAGTGTGCAAGGCACAGCGGCTGCACCATCCATTCCTACGGAAAGGACTTTGCTACTTGCTATTAGGCAGGTTTTCTTCATCTTCACGTTTCTTGGACATGCCCTCAGCTCTTGGGCGCTATGTCTTTGAGTCCCGGACGTCAGGGGCCTGGCCCATCTGACCACCAGCTGAGCCGGGGTTCTTCACGCATCCAGTCTTGCTTCCCTGTGGGAGTCCCAGCGCCTCCCGACCCTGTCCTCCGGCTGCTCCCGCTCGCCGGAAGCCTTGTGCGCTGGTTTCTTAGTAAAGCATCGATGATCCGGATTAGAGTACTTGCTGAATTCGCATGAAACCCCAGTAAAATCCAACAGTGTGCTGTATCAGCTCAGTGGGGGGTGAGGAGGCAGGGGCTTACTGACCTCCGTGACAGTCAGGACCGGCAGTTCCCTTGGGAGTAGAATTTGATTCTACTATTGTTGTCTTCCGGACCATAAGCGCAGCTGACCGTACCCCTTGACTGCGGTTCTCAGCTGGCAAGGTGGTTTCTGCTTCCACGACACCTGAGTTTCCTGCTGCCCGTGTTCTCTGAGACTGGCAGGGCAGCCAGACTTCCAAGGACAGCGGCCCTTCTGTGTGCACTTAAGTTACTGGGTGGCCGCAGGGAAGCAGAAAGGGGCTCCCTCTCCTGACACAGTGTCAGAACCCAGAACCGTGGCACCGTCCCCGGCCGCCCCGCCATCATCCTTGTGACTCCTCGTCACTTCTCCGTCAGGCAGGCATTATCACCTCATGTCACCCCAAGAAGGGTGACTGTGGGATGATGAGATATCTGGGAGCTAGAAAGAGGCTGCCTCGCTAACTCATACTACAGGAGAGGGTTCTATTCAGTTCATAGGATGATCTGGTGCTGCTGGAATCCCTTCCTGTGCCTGGGCTATCAGCCGTGCTTCATCGCAGGTGGGCACAGGACGGGGATTCACTGCCTAGGGTGGCCCCCTCCGGGTTTCAGGCATCCCCGTGGCTTAGGGGGTCTGCAGTCCTGTGTGCAGAGCTGCAGCTTCCAGGAGGCCCCAGGCAGAGCCCAGCTGCCTCCAGTGGCCACTTGCTTGGGGCACTGGGGACACTGCTGTTCCCACTCTGATGGCCCCTTGGTTGGCAAATTGATCGCAGGGGCACACAAATATTTGTACCTTCCTTTCCAGGTAAAGAGGAGCAAGGAAAAGGGAAAGGCAGAGGAATGTGAAAACAGAAGAGGAAGGTGTGGCCAAGCCTAAGGGGAGGAGTTCAAATTGAGGGAGGAAAGAGTTAAATCCAGAAACCATATCCTGGTGCGTTACCTCTGTATACTGGAACAAGCCCGATGCGACAAGCGTCCAGTGAGCTGCGGCACACTGGTGTGTGCTCCTCGGACACTGATGGAAGCCAGGCTCCGAAACAAGGAGCCCAGAGTCCCCGTGGCCACTCCTCTCCCATCACAGCTCTTCTGGAACGTTCCATGCAGACGTGGGAACACACAGACCAGCCTCTCCAGGTGTCTCCAAGGTCCGCCTCCTTACAGGGTTCTGTTTAGGACCAGACCTCTCACCTTGATGGGACTGGCCCTGATTTTCTCATTGTGCAGATTCTCTCCTGTGTTTCCGAGTGTCTCCCTCTTGGGCACCTGTCACTGTGCGCCTGTTGCGTTTTCTACCCCAGGACCTGAGGGAAGCACATTGTGATTTCACATGGCCCTGAGGTCCCCAGGCACCGATGACCGTTCCCAAGGCCTGGAGGAAAACCAGAAAGCCTTCCCTCTGCAAAAGAGGAAAGGAGAGTTATGGTGAAGCCTGACCCTGAGGTTCTGCGGACCCTTGCTCCCTAACCAGGAATCGAAAGGAAATTATCTGAAGTCTGATATGCTCTCCATCAAGTGATTATAACTGAATCATAATTTCCATCCAGCAGCAAAATGTGACAAAATCACCCAACCAGCTAATAATTCCCTCAGAGATGCATTTGGCTGTGAATAGTGTAGTAGACATGTGTCCCGGGGTGGGCCCTTCAGCAGGGTGCGGTGACGCTTTGCTGTCCTTGGTGACTGATGGCAGTAGTTTTTCACGACTTCTTTCCTGGAGGAGGTGTTCAGTCTTATTTTCTGATACTAGTTCCGTGGACTGTGCTCCCGTGTTCTTTTGTGCCGTGGGGAGTGGGAGCCTCTCCGTCCTCCTGGGCAGAGTGGGTGTCCGTGTGTGTGTAAGTGCGTGTGTATGTGTGGATACGCATGGACGTGATGCCTGTGCATATGGCTGTGTGTGCCTCATATGTGGGCTGTATGTGCATGCACACGTGCATGGGAAGGAGGGGCGGTGGGCGTGCCAGGGGACGACCACAGGGCTAGCTCCCAGGCACATGCAAACTCAGGAAACAACTTCTGATGGATGTAGCAAACTTTTGCATTAGCTAAATGTGAACTTAAACATCCTTGCTTTGCCCTGGGTTTTTTAAAGAACATTTTTCACTTAAATGAAAATGCATGACTTTTTTTTAGATGTTGATGCAAACAGTTTCATCACAAGGGGGCTTGCGAATAAGAATGTAGATAGAAAATTATATAAATTATTCATGCGGATGATCTGCCCTTTTCTTGTTTTCTCTAGGCGGTGTCTCTCCCTGTCCCACAGCAACTGAAAAGACAGGAAGTAAACCTTTTAAATTACGTAAATAAGTGGGCACAGGAGAAGCACTGGGGACCAGGCAAAGCCAGGTACAGGTAAGTGCTCCAGCAGCTCTGGTTTCTCCAAGGACAGCCAAGTTCAGGCTCAATGACATCTCATCACACTGAACTCAATGCCAGGAGGGTTCTTGGGAGACGCAGCCGTCATCAGCATCAAGTAGAAAGGATGTCACACGTAGGGAAGACAAGCCAAGAGACATTGATGGAAACACAGAATCCGCACCCAGTTTAAATCAGGTTCAGAAATATGCAGCCAGATTAGATTCCTCGGAGATTTGGGGTGTTCTAGCAATGGAGTCGAGCTCTTTGTAACCTGTCTCATGAAACGGATACCCAGAAGTCCAGCGTGGCTTGACCTAGCGCTCACAATTTGGAACAAGAATAAAAACCAAACAGACAGCGACCTCCCCTTCCCTTATGAGTCGTGTCATATCAACACAATTGGGGAAATCTCTGTGTTGATCGTGACTTTGGACGCTGCATCTCAGAGGGTTTAAATAAGGACTCGTTGAATGACTCCTTCCCTCGCGGAGTCGGCCGTGTCTCCGCATACTGTCCCCGGTTCACTCCGAGATGAACAGTCGCTATCATCCACAGTTGTCGATAAGTCAGTGTGGACAGAGCATCCTACTTCATTAGTAGTAATTTTTCTAACAGCAGCACATTGATTAAATCCAGTATATTCTCTCTGGATCAACTTGGCTGCAGTCAAGAACAGAGAGCAATATTGTACAGTAATTCAGAGTGACTAATTTACCGGTCCACCATTTTTTACATGTTAACACTAACAACCAGTTGTTCTCAAGGCAAAGGAGGTGGGAGGGATACAGGGTATGTTCACACGTGATATTTCTGTTCTCCTGGTGTCTTGGGTCCAGCTGCACATACTGTCTGTGCCGTGTGGGAAAGCCGTACCCCTGGTGGGGCTCCTGAGGGTCAGCGGATCCGTGCAGCTTTGCTCTGAGCCCAGCCGCCTGGGCCTATAGTGACCCCCAGCTCATCGTCCTACGATAATCCTCGTTCAGGTGCTGAGATGGAAAACCAGGCTCAGCCGCTCATGTGTGCTAATGCACAGAGCGAGCCCATGAAATTCCATCTTCCCTTGTATACACTCCAGGTGGGAACTTACTAGTTCTTTTGATTAACGGGGGATGAGTCCTACACCTTTGAAACTTGGGGTAGCCTCATAATCAGGTACATTGGTATGTTTGCAGCAAAGTGAACGCCCACGGCCCGTCAGTAGGATAAACAATGTGATCGGCTTCACGTCCATAAAGGCCAGACTTGTCGCCCGTCGGCCAAAGGAGTCCTGTTGAGTGTTCAGACTTTTTGACTTCCAGAACTCTGGAGAAGAATCTTGGATTTACAAATCTTTATTTAACAGATAACAGATAAGGAAACCACAGGGGTTCGTGTGTCACACATGTGCATCCATGTACACAGGCTATAGAAATCCCCATTTTAAGATTGTGGACTGTGGGACGCCTGGGTGGCTCAGTTGGTTAAGCAGCTGCCTTCGGCTCAGGTCATGATCCCAGCATTCTGGGATCGAGTCCCACATCGGGCTCCTTGCTCGGCAGGGAGCCTGCTTCTCCCTCTGCCTCTAGCCTGCCACTCTGTCTGCCTGTGCTTGCGCTCTGTATCTCTCTCTCTAACAAATAAATAAAAAATCTTTAAGATTGTGGACTGTGATTTTGAAAAGCTTGCCTCTAGATTAAACAAATAAATGTTTAAAAAACCTGTACTATAGTATACTTACTATTTCGCATCATACTTAAAAAAGGTAACACTTTGTTCTAAAGATGTTTTCACTTTAATCCGTGAGAGACTTCTAGTTCTTTTCTTCTTGGCTGTGTAATACTCCCCGTGTTCTGGAACCCTAATTCGTTCATGCAGGACTGTCAGGACGGCCACGCTGGCTGTGCCATGAGTTTTGCACAACAGCGCAGGAGATGCTGCTGCATTAAGGTTTCTTGGCCCGACATCCTTGCCACCGACACCAGCATCCGAGCTCTGGTCCTTGCGTCTCCAGCGAAGGGGGTGCGTGGAGGAGGACTTCAAGACCTGTCTGGAGAAAAGCCAAAGCCAAACCTCGCTGCTGGGACTAGAATAAGTTGCTGATAGTTTAACGGTTTTGGTGTAAAAACGGATAAAAACATGAAAGTGAAGAAGAAACCAAGGGAACGCCCTTTATAATGTTGGATTGGAGAAGTTTTTCTAACTGTAACATGAAATTTTGAAGCTACAGAGAAAGCCTGACAAAATTCATGGAAATACTGATGCCAAGAAAAATACCTACTAATAATTCTGCATGGAAAGTAACATCAGGGAGGAAATATTTGCAAGAGTAAATATTTGCAACATCTCAGGGAGAAAGAGCGAGCTTAAGATATGGATAGACAATGAACAAAAAATAAAAAGATTTTTAAACATAGAGAAAGGCAGTCGAACTCACTCATCGTACGAGGAAATGTGAATCGATTGTTTTCTGAAGCAATAAAGAAAAATAACAAAATCCTTTCAACGAGTCCTGTTCATTAGGTGAGCTGTCGTTTTAAAAGCTTTGCCTCGAGATTAAAGAAAGAAATGGTTAGAAGAAATAAGAATTGTCAGAAAAGTACAGAGGCCAAACAATCTTCTCTTTCATTTTTATCTAAGCACGGAAAAGGTCAAGAGGCTCTGCTTTGAATTTTTATTCCATCAAGAGACAACAGAATGAACATAGATTTAAGGGTTTTCAATAAAAGCCTCTGCCTGGGAAGTGTTTATTTTGATCAATTTTGTGGCATTTTCTCTGAACATCATCATTTATTAGTTTGATGATTCTTGAGATTCCTGTAAAGAGAAATCAAGGGGGAGGCTTTTCAACTTGAGGTAATTTGATTTGTCAGAGTTTGTGCTAATCACTGCTGTTGGGATTCCAGAATTAAGCGCATCTCTCCGAGCTGTAACTCCTCACAACAGGTTCCTTCTGTTTTCCAGCATCTTACACACAGACTGTCTTCAAAAGTTCTGCTTTAGGAGGAGACTGTGGGGGCTGCGGGGGTGGTGGTGAGTCTTGGGGGTTTCCTTGGGAGCCAGAGTCAGCGTCTAAAGTGAACTTGCCCGAACCCCACGTCGGGCGTGTGGAGGGTGCAGGAAACGGGACCGCGGTGGAGCTGGGGCAGGGGGAGGGGGTCAGGGCTGCAGGGGCCGGTCTCTGTAGGCGGAGGCAGGTGTGACATTGCGTGTGGGAGAGCGACAGAGCAGAGCCCTGGGGGTCCACAGAGGGTCATTTCCCTTACGGAGTTTGGGTCTCAGGCTTTGTGAGTTGGAAAGAACCTCGCTAAACTCTGTCTTCGGGAACCTAGAGTTTTGGGTATTTATTTATGGTCCATAAGCCCCCTTCGTGTTTCCTGAGATGCGGGCTCCGCGGGCGGCACCTGCGCAGGTGGAGACGAGGGTCCCAGCTGCGGTCGGGCGGGGGTGACTGGAGACCGCCACGGGCCGGCCGCCGGGCAACAAGTGCTTTGTTTGCTTGTAAACCTGCGGCCTTTCCTGGGCTCCTCAGGCTGGCAGCTCTGTGTTGAAAATCAGTCTTCGCGTTTCACAGAATCCGAATGTGCCTGTGCTCCGTCGCTCCCGAGGTCGGGCCGCTGGTCCTTCTCCTTTGGGGCCGGACTTCCAGCTCCTCCTCTGTGTCTGGCTTCCCCGCGTCCACTCTGGCGGTCGGGCTGGCCTTCGCGCACCGTGGCGGGTGGGAGACCCGGGTCTAGGGATGCAGGCTCCCCTGTGCTGGCCGGGGCACACGGGCCATGGGCAAAGAGAGGGAGCCTGCTGGAGGCGCTCGAGCCAGAGCAGGACGGGAGGCAGGAGCGGTGACGTGTCACTCGGAGCAGGTGACCTGCGGCGTGGCAGCTGTGTGGCTCGCACCTGTGCCCGGCCCTCGGCAGCGTGCCCTGGACACCTGCTAGGGGGTGCGGTTTGCGGTGCTCTGGCCCCGTACCCGTCTCCCCGGCTCCCGGAGGTTCTGCTCGTGCCCTCGAGTCACAGGGAGCTACTCTCCACCTCCACTGGCCCGCGTTGGTGTGTGCGGCACATTCCAGCCCTAGGAACCGAGCTCCGAGACAGACAGAAAAGTCCAGGTGACAGGTGTGCACTTCCGTGGCCGCGGCCGCCCTCCCGCGGACGGTGGGGTGGGAAGTCCCCGACATTCTCGTGGAGACAGAAGGACTTTTCTGTGCTTGGGGTGATCACCCTCAGCCTTGCCGCGAAGCGCCGTGTGTTTCGTGCCCGGGTGAGTGCCCTGAGGTTCCCTAGGACGCAGAGTTCGCTCCTCCACATCTTTTCTGGCTGTTTCTGTTGTGGAAGAGTAAAGGGCAGATTTAGGAGAAAGACGGAGGAGATGCAGTGAAGACCGCAGAGGAAAGCAGCATTCATTATGCAGCAGTTGAAGCTGGAGTGATGTTTAAGGTAACTAATCTCTTTGGTCCCAATTAAGGGGCATCTCCTGCCGGCGTGAGGATGTCAGTCTGGGCAGACGCACCTCGCCGCCTCATTTGTAAGCACCGCTGCTCTCTCGGACTCCAGAAGCAACCCTGCAGGGACTCCCGGGACAAAGTCAGGGAGACGCAGGGAGCTGGGGTGTCCCTGCTGAGCTGAGCCTGACGGAACTCGGCCGCAGAGCAGATGGCGGGCGTGGTGGGCCGGGGGTTGTGACTTACACGTAGGTCATCCTAGGCCCTATCCAGGGACCAAGCTGATGTTCTTCCCGGTGTCTGGGAACCCCCATCTGTCTACTTTCATTACTTGCCTCCCCTGCCTTGTGGATGAGCCTGTACGGGTCTGAAATGCAGGATTTTCAGTTCGTTCCTGGGAGTTCAGTACCACCGGATCAGTGATTGCTGGAGTCATGATTGCTGGCTCAGGGGCAGCTCCTATCTCCAGGGAATATGGGCCCCAACCTTGCCCGGCTGTTTGCACCTGCCCAGGGCTGTGTGCCACCTCGGGAAGGACGAGCCCAAGGCTGAGTGTGTTTTTGTGGGTGGTGGGCGTCTGGACGGCCTCAAGGAACCGGTGCTGCAGGTGGGCCCAGCCGTGACGAGGCGCAGACCCAAGACCGGACACCCTAGAGCCAAGTTCGGTGCAGAGATGAGCCACCTGCGCCCCTTCCTACTCGGCTTCGTGGGAGTGCAGGTGTCTGTGGGGCCGGGAGCTGGGTCCTTGCCTCCGTGGGATGCTTCTCTTTTCTGAGGCACCGGGGCGAGCTGCAGGGTCTCTGCACACACAAGGGCAGCACTGACAGCCAGGTCCTCGGGCAGCGGTCACAGAGGCCGGGGAAGGTGCACGGCTGTGCACACACACCCCTGCGGCCAATGCTGGCTCAGACCAACCTGGGGTTTGTTTTCGGGGCCTTGGTTCACCTCCTTGGTCTCTGTAGACACGTTCTCCTCATTGGTGGGAAAGAGAAAACAAGTTTGTTCTAAGGGTTGGCGCGATGAACTGCGCAGATCCTCACCCACCGCGTCAGGGGCATGCCTGTGTGCGACCGCGGCCGCGCTTTTCCGTACAAAACGCCGTCACCGCGTCCTGATTTGCTACGTATGTTCTCGTCCTGTTTGTCGTTTCTTTTGTTTTCCTTCCTCAGGGATGTCTTGGGCGCTCAAAGGCCACATGGCTAGAATGTTGCTGCTCCAGAAACTGGAGCTTCCACAGGGAACCCCACTCGTCCCGTCACGGCTCTGTGAGAGGTGGGGGCGTGCTTCCCCGAGGACGCAAGTCCTTGTCCTTGACCAGGTCCTAGCCCGAGCCTGCCGGACAGAGGCGGAGGGAAGCTTCTGCAGAGCTCACGCTCACATAGCGGTTTCGCACGTTGCCTCATTTGGGGTGTACATTTTTATTTTAAAATATTTTTACAAACTAGACAGTCTGAGGGGGAGATGAACCACGAGAGACTGTGGACTCTGAGGAACTAACTGAGGGTTTCGGAGGGGCGGGGGGTGGGAAGTGGGGTGAGCCGGGTGGTGGGTATTGTGGGGGGCACGGATTGCATGGAGCACTGGGTGTGGTGCATAAACAGTGAATTCTGCTACACTGAAAGGAAATTAAAAAACAAATAAAAATTTAAAAAAAACTAGACAAAAATCAAGATTTAAAGAGATTATTTTTAAACTGTTCTCACAAAAATTGTCAAAAAATTCAATTCATCAGGGAAATACAAATAAAAACCATAATGAGATCCCACCTCGCACCAGTCAGAATGGCTAAAACCAACCAGTCAGGAAACGACAGGTGCTGGCGAGGATGCGGAGAAAGGGGAACCCTCCTACACTGTTGGTGGGAATGCAAGCTGGTGCAACCACTCTGGAAAACAGCATGGAGGTTCCTCAAAAAGTCAAAAATAGAGCTACCCGACGACCCAGCAATCACACTACTGGGTATTTACCCCAAAGGACATGAACATAGTGATCCGAAGGGGCACGTGCACCCCAATGTTCATACAGCAATGTCCACAAGAGCCAAACTATGGTGAGAGCCAGATGGCCGTCGACAGAGGAATGGGTAAAGCGGACGTGGCACATACACATAAAGGAGTATCAGTCATAGAAGAGAAACGAAATCTTGGCATTTGCAAGGACATGGATGGAACTAGAGGATATTATGCTGAGCGAAGTAAGTCAATCAGAGAAAAAGAAACGTATGATTTTACTCCTATGTGGAATTTATGAGACAAAACCTAGGAATATCGGGAGATAAAAAAGAGAGACCAACCATAAACCGGATTCTTGACTGTAGAGAACACACTGGTGGGACCAGAGGGGAGGTGGGGAGGGAGGGGGAACAGGTGCTGGGGACGGAGGCACCTGCTCTGACGGACACCGGGTGCGTTCGAAAGTGTGAAATCACTGTGTTGCACACAGGAGACTAATATTATGCTGTACGTTAACTAACGGGAATTTAAATAGAAACTTGGAAAAAAGATTTAGTTCAGTGTAATAACAATTTGGAGTCCCAGTCCCCACTTGGGAGGTTTCAGGACTCAACCAAAGCACGTTGATCCCTGTGAGGAGGACCGTCTTACAGACAAGGGTGCCCTGTTCCAGGACTTACAGACGACACAGTGACATTGTGAAGGTGTCGGCCTCAGGGTTTCACTGCAGCACAAAGAGGGACTTCTAGTACCCACAGACCAGCTGCTTTCTGGTGGCCCCGGTGGTCCCGATGGTGTCCCTGTTGAGTGTGGCCTTGTGGCTCTGACAGATCAGACCCCAAAGAGCCTGGCAGAGCAGGGCGACTGGCCACGTGTGTGTTGGGATTTTTGCCTGTCGTAAACGGTCGCAGAACTAGCAGATGGGAGAGGTCAGTGCTTTATCTTACCGTTGAGGGAAAGCCCATGAAGGGGAGACCCACAAGATCATGTGTGGGGAGGGGCTCTGCCCTCTGTGGGGACCATTTCCTAGGGAGAAACAACTGCACGGCAGAAAAGAAGCAATTTCCTAATCCACAGTACTTCCCTCCCAGCCTGTTTGACAAGCACTAGCTGCAGAGTTTCGCACAGATGCTAAAGACAGAGAGGGGCCTCAGGGGGACGTCTGCCCCAGAAGACCAACTGGGCATCGAAAGACACAGATGCCGAATAGACAGAGACAAGATTTCAGTGGGAATTACACCCCTCACGAAACAGCTCAGCTACGGAAGGGTTGCATCTCTGGTTATCCAGAGAAGAGGGTTCATTAGCTCCTTTCCCCCCAAAAGAATTTTCCAGTTTATTGTAGTAGAGCTTGAGTCTCCTGCCCGATCAATCAACGCCTTCAGTTTTATTCTGTAAAAACAATACTTTTGGAGACTTTAAAAAAATATATACTAAAAAAAAAGCACACAGAAGAATTATAACAATTACTATTGGGTTATATTATTATTAATCTTGACTTTGTTTATTAAGAATCTCCTAACTTGAGTTTAAACTAATTTGAAAACTACAGAATCCGGCAGAGTCGAAGAAAGAATCTTCTTTGGACTTGACCGCCATCTCCCACTGTGGAGGCCCCACAGGAGCAAAAGGCCCACAGGTTGGATGTGGACAAGAACACAACATCATCAGCCACCCCGTCCCCCAGTGTGGTCCCACCGGACTCTTCCAGGGGAGTGACTGGTGAACTATTTTTCTTATGACCTTGTCTACACCAAAAGACTTTGGTTTGGAATTGAAGATACTAAAATATTGAAGATACTAAAATATTATAATTAGACCCAAGGGGTGTGTCCATTCAATTCATGGAACATTGAAAGTGAACTTTTAAGACTTTCCTCTTACAAAATAGGAACAAGAAACTGCTGTCACCTCAGACTCTCTTTGGGGAGTTTCAAATTTAAAAAAAGATCCTGCAAATAACAAATGTCATAAAGATATGTTACAGGTCAGAGATGGGTGACCGCAGCGTGTGTGCACACTCATGGGCCGTGTCCTCCTCGTGAGGGACAACTGAGCAGGAGTTTGGGGCCAAGTCTCCATCTGAAGGAGCAGAAAGTGGGGAACTTCCACTACCCTGATTCCCCATCACAGGAAACAGTGTCACAGGAGACCAGTTCGGACAGGAAGACCAGACGCTGCGACACCTGCTTCTCTGTTCCATACACATGGCTGGGTCACGGATGGGACTCAAGACACCTTCACTCAGCCTCACCCCCATAACCTGGAGGTCTGCATCGAGATCAGTCACCAAGAGATAGGAGATGCCTCTTGTCTCTTGTCCCTCCTCCCCCCGATTCACACACTGAAGTCCTAACCTTTGGGACCACACAGTGTGACCTTACGTGGATGACCACAGCTCATGCACACACTGAAGTGCCGGTTCTAGCAGGCTGTGGACAGCTGCCCCATCACAGCCGAACCAGCGCGTGCGCACATGGATGCCAGGGGCAGAACGCTCTGTACTCGTGTTCCCCAACATCTCACGGAAGGAGGTGGACTCAGGGAAAGGTCTCCAGTGATGCGTGGGCTGCAGCTCAGGGTTTAGCTGCTCAGATTCGAAAGAAGCGGCTTCAGAGGGCAATGGTGAGTTTAGTAAGACATGTCTGAATGCATCCACACCACGCAGAGAGGACACACGCCCCTCAGGGATGCCGTACCCTTGTCATCTGGGCTGCTGCTTCTCTTCCTATCACACAGACATGTCAAGCAGGTCATGGGTCCCCCTGGCTTTTGAAAGTCTTGCTGGGAAAGGAAAGTTATAGGGTCATTTCCAATTCATTTTAAAAAGCAACATATCTTAGGATAGTTTTAGATTTATAGAGAAATTGGGAATGACAGTACAACCGTTCTCATATGCCCCCATCGATAGTTTCTGCGTTATTAGTACCTTACGCTAACGAGCTGCGTTTGTCACAGCTAATGGAGCAAAACCAACACCTCATGACCCACCCTTGACCCTCCTGCATCCACTCTGGCAAGGACCAAGGGCTCTACTGCTCCACACCCTCGTCTGCGACTGGCCCCGCCGATTTGACTGGATCTGCCCATCCCAGTAGGGTGTGGGGCATCTTGCGTACGCCTGCGCCTGCTCGTCACCGGTGTGTCTCCTTGGTGACGTGCTTGTTTGCACCGTTCATATTTTTAAGTCAGTTTCTTCGTTTTCCTAGAGTTGAATTTTAAGAGTCCCCTGTATGTTTTGGATACAAATCTTTCACCGAATGTGCGTGCCACAAATTTGCTGTCCTTTGTTCTCTTCACCGTGTCTATTGCAGAGAAGCAGCCTTCAATTGTTTTCTTTTTTCTTTTCTTTTCTTTTTTAAAAGATTTTATTTATTTATTTGACAGACAGAGATCACAAGTAGGCAGAGAGGCCGGCAGAGAGAGAGGAGGAAGCAGGGTCCCTGCTAAGCAGAGAGCCGGATGCGGGGCTCGATCCCAGGACCCTGAGATCATGACCTGAGCCGAAGGCAGCGGCTTAACCCACTGAGCCACCCAGGCGCCCCGAAGCCTTTGATTTCAATAAAGTCCAACTTGTCAGTTTTTTTCTTTCATGGATTGGGGTGTTGTTGCTGCATCTAGAAATTCAACACCAATCCCCAGTTCCTCAGGGTTTCTGCTATATTTTATTCAGGAAGTTTTGTTGTGTTGCCTTTAAATTTAGGTCTGCCCATTCAAGGGGTCCCCCAGATTACCCTCAGGCTCAGTAATCTGCTCAACATGCACCCACCCGGGAGTCATCATAAAGCTGGTGATGTTTGTGCCAGTGAGGGGAGGCAGGGCTAAGCCAGCAATGAGATAGTTTCGGGGGCTGGTCCGGGAGTGTCAAGGAGGCAGCACCCAACTGTCCTTTCCTCGTGGGCTTGAGTGTCCTCAGCACCTGCTTCTCCCAGCAGTGGTGTGTGAGAGTACATAGGGGCATTTCTGTCCAGGGAAGCTCACCTGAGCCTGGTGTCCAGGGTTGTTGGGGTTTGTCCTCCAGGCACGAGTGACCACCTATGTGCCTGGCCTCTGTCTCCAATCCGCCCAGAGACTGGCCTCATACTACAGGTCTCAGGGCCTCCATCCTGAGTCACACTGTCAGGTAGATTATCCAGCATGGCCAAAGCCCTCAGGTAAACAAAGTCACAGTTATGCAGTAGGACCGTCCAAGAGCTTAGAGGTTACCTCTCTGGTGCTTGGAAGTGAAGGACCAACGCTTTCTTTGGACAAGTTGATCTTTTCCTGTACAAGGACTGTGATGCAGTTGAAGTTAATTTGTCTGTAAAGTGTTAAGGTTTGTGTGTCGGTTCATTTTTTTGCCTATTACCATCCAGTAGTATTTCCAGCACCATTTGGTGAAAAGACCGTCTTTTGTCCATTGACTTGCCTCTGACTGCTGACATGCAGTGGCCCTGAGCAGCCCTTCTCCTGGCTAGCTCCCACCATGTCACCCTTACCTGCAGGGCTCAACTAACGGAGAGCAGGGGATCTCTCCTCACTGTCAGAACCCTCTGCTTTGCAGGGAGGTTCCAGGAGAAGCCCTGGCCCCTCCCTCTAGATCTGGGTCCCCTCCAAGCCCAGTGATCAGGGCCATTATAATAGTTGATGCAAAGTTGCAGAAAAACAGAAAGAGCTCATGTATAAAGGTACAGTCATCATAGATGCAATGACTTCATGAAACTCCTGGTAAGGAATATCTGATTAAATCTCATAAGTCATCTTTGATACTCTCCTGAGATGGGAACATAGAAGCAAGTTATACTCTCTTAAAATAACTCCGTTAAATTTAACCCCTTATTGTGCCTTCTCTCCAGTTTTAAATATACACTTTTCATTCTACCGGATTCTTTGAGGAATTAAAAATCTGTGCTCAGTTGTCTTGTAGGCGTCACACTGTAGGTACTTATTCGGTCCGTTGGTGTTCACCAAGTGCTGCAACGAGCTTCCTGTCCTTCAAGTCTGACTTCATCCAGGAGAAAAGTTATTCAAGCGCCCACGTAGTAATCGGAGATACAAGTTCATGCAAAGCGCCGGCTTCCAGCTACAGACGCAGGGATGCTGGATGTGATATGAGTTTTTAAAAACACGGATCCCAACTCAGGAAGGGAAATTACAGAGCACCACACATGAAGAGAGAATTGGCAGTCAGGACAATCAGTGGAAGGGGAGGGCTTCGAGGTCCAAATTAGGCTCTGATGTCTGGATAGAACCCGGGGTCGCTGGGCTGGATGGCGTCTCAAAGGTAATGATAGAAGGATGGAACTGTCCATTTGAGACTCAGCCACAGCAGGGCTAGGAAGGAAGCGTGAACACTTGTCCGCTGTACCTTTACCTTGGGCAAGAAAAATATCTCCCTGAATCAACTCAATGGCAAAATAACAAATAATCTGTTTAAAAATGGACAAAGGACTTGAACAGACATTTCCCCAAAGAAGACACACAGATGGTAACAGACACATGAGAAGATGCTCAACGTCACTTATCATCAGGGAAAAACAAATCAAAACCTTCATGAGATCCCACCTGTCAGAATGGCCACGAACAACTCAGGAAATGACAGATGTTGGTGATGATACGGAGAAATTAGAACACTTACACCACTGCCCGTCAGCTCTTAAAATGGTACAACAGTAGGGAAAATACTGTGGAAAATCGTGTGGAGGCTTCTCAAAACATTGAAAGTAGAATTACCATATTGTACAGAAATCTCGCTTCTGGGTCTTTATCTAAAGAAATCGAAGAGGTATTTGCCCAGCCACGTTCACAGCAGCACTATTCACAGGGGCCGAGAGGCGGACGCATGTCGGCGTCCGTCAGTGAACGGAGGAGCAAAATGTGGTCTTCGCATAAAATGGAATATTTTCCAGTTTTAAAAAAGGAAGGGAATTCTGATGCATAATGGGACATAGATGAGCGTGGAAGACATGCTGCGCGTAGGAAGCCAGTCATCAAGGACAGACACCGTGTCGTGCCTCTCATGTGTGCTGTACACTGTAGTCAGAGCACGGACCCAGAGAGCAGATCCGTGACAGTAGGACAAGTGCTGTCCTTGAGTTTAGGCTTGTCTGTATCTGGATGGAGGTTTATCTCTATGTTTTCTATTTCTAAGTCTGTTGGGTAACTGGCGCCACTTTAACCTCAGGCAGAGCTCAGGAACGCACGTCAAGAATCTGAGGGAGAACAGACAGCTGTTCGAGTCTTCGGTCTCTGTGTGCTGCTGTGCACTATATTCTGATGTAGACAGCCTTCTTAGCGTCTCAAGCTTGGCTTCACCATTTTGTACCAACGGGAGAGACAGAGTTGTCTCCTGTGCACCACCTTCAACCTCGCTGCCCAGCCTAGTTGCCCAGCCTATGGCCATTACTCAGCGCGAAGTCAGCCTGTTCAGAACCGTGTCCATCCGCTCTGCTGCCTTCTGATTCATGACCTGACTTGCTCTCCTGACCCGTCTTCCTGGCTACCATCTATAATCAGCCTGGCTCCCTGGGTTCATCATGGGAACTGAGAGATTTGTGGCTCTCTTCCTAGTTTCTATTCCTGATGGGGATCCGTGCTCATATAATTACATTGCGACTTTCCTGCATACATGCCCTTTCTTTTTCATCCCTCTCTGAAACGGCAAATCTTCTTGATACTCATTCCTTTGTCTCTGGTCACCTCTTCTCATAGCTCTCTTTATAGCCTCGAATGACGGGTTGTGACTTTTTCCTGTTAAACATATCATGATAAATATATTTGTTTTCTTTTAAACTAGAGATCTGGGGTAACGAGCAATTGTTTTGTTTTTTTTTACTGAAATTATATCTTTATTTATTTATTTATTTATTTTCTTATTTTATTTATTTATTTTTAATTTATTTTCAGCATAACAGTATCCATTGTTTTTTCACCACACCCAGTGCTCCATGCAATCTGTGCCCTCTCTAATACTCACCACCTGGTACCCCGACCTCCCAACCCCCGCCCCTTCAAAACCCTCAGATTGTTTTTCAGAGTCCATAGCCTCTCATGGTTCACCTCCCCTTCCAATTTCCCCCAACTCCCTTCTCCTCTCCATCTCCCCTTGTCCTCCATGCTATTTGTTATGATCCACAAGTAAGTGAGACCATATGATAATGGACTCTCTCTGCTTGACTTATTTCACTCAGCATAATCTCTTCCAGTCCCATCCATGTTGCTACAAAAGTTGGGTATTCGTCCTTTCTGATGGAGGCATCATACTCCATAGTGTATATGGACCACATCTTCCTTATCCATTCATCCATTGAAGGGTATCTTGGTTCTTTCCACAGTTTGGTGACCGTGGCCATTGATGCTATAAACATTGGGGTACAGATGGCCCTTCTGTTCACTACATCTGTATCTTTGGGGTAAATACCCAGGAGTGCAATGGCAGGGTCATAGGGAAGTTCTATTTTTAATTTCTTGAGGAATCTCCACACTGTTCTCCAAAGAGGCTGCACCAACTTGCGTTCCCACCAACAGTGGAAGAGGGTTCCCCTTTCTCCACATCCTCTCCAACACATGTTGTTTCCTGTCTTGCTAATTTTGGCCATTCTAACTGGCATAAGGTGGTATCTCAATGTGGTTTTAATTTGAATCTCCCTGATGGCTAGTGATGATGAACATTTTTTCATGTGTCTGATAACCATTTGTATGTCTTCATTGGAGAAGTGTCTGTTCATATCTTCTGCCCATTTTTTTGATACAACTGTCTGTTTTGTGTGTGTTGAGTTTGAGGAGTTCTTTATAGATCCTGGATATCAAAGCTTCTGCACAGCAAAGGAAACAGTCAAGAAAACAAAAAGACAACCCAAGGAATGGGAGACGTTATTTGCAAATGACAGTACAGACAATTATATCTTTAGATTACCAGTGCCTGAGAAAGTACCTGGCATCTAATAGATGCTCAATAAACAGACTTTTAAAAGAATGGCTGAATGGGACCAAGAAGGTGCCCAGCCTTGACGTAGACTGTCCTGGGAAGGGACTGGGTGTTAACCCTCTGAAGACCGCAGCCTCAGAATGTGATGCTTCTGAACAGGCAGCAAGTAGAAGGCTCACATAATGGGAACGGCTAAAATCAGCAGGGCAAGGTCAAGCATGTTAACATCCCTCTTCCATCCATTAAAAATGTCACGTGTGGTAAGAAGATATGAAAATTGAAAAGAGGTTATAATGTACTATATCATAAGCATGATAAATATGCTGTTGGACTATTCCTTTGTATAATTACCTCATTACACTAATGCATTTCTGTTAATGCCCGTGTGACCATATTCTCAATTAGAAAAGTACTTATTCCTATATCCATCTACAAATATATTAAAGTCACCGTCATTACCTCCTAATGGTTACCTCTGCTTGGTCCAGAAAGCTCATTTCACGACAGCTTTTTAGAAGAAGCCGTACTACTAGGAAATAAAAAGTCCGTGGGGCTCAGTGGGTACCAGCTCTCACTCAATACAGAGCCTACCTTCTGTCACCTAAATTCTGTTGGACTCAACATCCTTATTTATAAAGTATACCTCATAAATCAGAGGTTGTAATAACGAATACATGTATCTTTTCTCCATTTACACAAAAAGGGAGCAAGTTGCCTATGTGTGATTTAAGGGTATCAGAATTATTTCAAAATTCTCAGCATGGACAATCTGAGCTTTGGTGTGAGATAAGCAGGAAAGGGGAACGGACCGAACTTTCCAGGTGTCAGAGCGGCAGCTCATCATACCTGACGCTGAAAAAATGTGGAGGAAAAAAGCGTTGGGAGCCATGTCCCACAGTCTCAATGGTGTGAGGCAGTGTGTGTGTGTGAGTGTGTGTTCATCTGAATGAGATGTGCGAATGTGGGCCCGTATGTGTGTGTGCACACTTCTGACTGGGTGTGAGTAGTGTATGTGCATGTGTGTACGCGTGAGTTTGTGGCTGCATATGCATGAGTGTGGGTATGTCCATGTGTGTGACTATGTGAGAGATTGTGTGCATGTGCATGGGTGTGAGTGTGTATATGTATGCATATATGACTATGTATGCGCATGTGTGCATTCATGTGTGTGCGTGTGAGTGTGCACATGCATGTGCATGGGTGTGAGCGTGCATGCATGCACACATATATGAGCATGTATGCGTGCACACATGCACGTGATTGTGTGCATGTGTTTGTGTGTGTATGTGCGTGCGCATGTACGCAATCACACGTGTGTGATCATATGTGCATAAGCATGTGTGTGGTGTGCATGCATGTGTGCAAGCATGTGATAGCATGTGTGTGTGCATGTGCACAAATCTGAGTGTGTATATGTACACGTATGCATGTGTACCTGTGTGAGTGTGTCTGAAATTGTGTGCACAGGTATCTGTATGTGAGTGTGTGTATGCATCTGTATGTGTGTATATGTGTGCAATGCACACATGCGTGTGTTCTGAGATGTGAGCCTGCTGAAGGCCGTGTGGATCCTGCGGGAAGAGCCTGAGCATTATAGACGGAATGAAAGGCACAAGGTGGTCACCGTTCTAGTATCGAATACTGTGAGCTACATTCCAAGCTAAGCTTGTCAGTTGAAATCAGCTTGTTTAGAGGCTTGAAGAGGTTCATGGAGTTAAGATATCAAAAGAGTCAGGAGGGGGCTCCGTCTCCTCAACATTAATGAAGACACAGAGGGCTCCTTAAAAAAGCCCTTCACCTTAAATCCAAACTATGGAGATGCTAGCACTCAGAAATGACGGCCAGGGGCTGCTAGGGGGACGTTTAGCAGAGATCGTGATGGATTAGTGCCAGACTTGGCTTCTCTGATATTATGGAACCGTCCTCTGCGACTGTCACCTAACTGCTGTTGCAGGTGCGGTTGCCTGAGCTGGGACGTAAACTAGTAGTCTTTTAGTAAGTAGGTGAGTGTGCGCGAGTGCTTGTGTCAGCGTGAGTGTGCCAGGAACCGTCTGCAGGCTTTCTAGTAGCAAGTGTTATAATTTGTTACTCTGGTTTTTTGGACCAGAATTTACTCCTTATGCTTCAAGTCATTTTTCATGTTTCCATAAATTTTTAAATAAAAACCAATTTTATACTGTTTTTATGGTGTGTTTGTAGTAAATTTTATCACAATCCTATGCTGTTTTTATCACATTCTGCAAACCTATTTAAAACTTTTAAAGGCACCGTAGACAGCAGAAAGCCTCTGGCAGCGTGTAAGTGGGATCTGCACACCAGGGGTGAAGAGGAGAGCCTTTCCAGTCCTGCCTTAGCGTGAAGACTGTGTGTCTTGTGCTTTTCCCAAATCTTGTTTAACATTAAATGAGTGACTTGGATGTGTACAGATTCTCCATTTACAAATGGGACCGTAATTCCATCTTGGGACGTGGTCCTCGGGAATCAGGCTTCTTCACCATTCTGGGATGCCGTTCCTTCTTGCTCCCTAAAGAGATTTCTCTGTGAGTGCAAGGGAAACTCTTCTCTGAATTATTCAAAGTCCTACTGATCTGTCCTTTCCCTTCTAAAGTCCCGTTCTAGAGTTATGCCATGTCAAATCCGGAGTGTGGAGCCTTGATTTCCCTTTGACTCATGAAAGCTGGAATTTTCGACCTGTCTACTCACACAGAGTCCTGTGTTTTCTGACGACTCTGCTCTTGAACTCTTTCCTGAGACTCAGATGGGCAGGCGCCTCCTGAGCACCCTCTCCCCGCATACGGAGTCGGTCTCACGCATCATTTGGTTTCCATCCTGTTCTCCACCCAACCTGCTTCTCTCCAGTCTTCCCGACCAGCAAAGAGGAAAACCGTTTTTTTCTCATCACTGCAGCCAAAGACCCAACAGTCAAGTCCAACTTCTCTTCCCTTTCTCCTTGTCTGTTTCCACCTGCAGCGAACCATGTCTTTGCCTCACATGTGTGCACGTGCACGCACATGCACAGACACCGCCCCCACACACACACACTTCTGACCCCTTCCCACGCCGACCTTTGCTTTGATCAGAACGCCATCACCCGCCACCTGGCTGGCCACCCTCCCCTCCAAAGCCCTTTGCCCTGCACACTGCAGCTTGAGTGTGTCTTGTAAAACATCATGTTGGGTAAATCATTCCTCTGGTCAAGTCTTCTGAGAGCTTCTCACCCAAAATCAGACGCCATGCCCTGTGGCAGACATGTCTTCCCTCTTACAGCCCCCCAGTAGACACAGTAGTCTCCCTCCTTAGCCCATGGCAATGACTGACCCCATTACATTCTAGGTGTGGATTGGAGGTTGCCTTGGTGCTTTGGGGATCAGGTCTAGCCTCCCCACGGACCTCAGGACCATCACTGATTTACATAAATGGAGTTCCTTGCATGTTGTTGCTGGCTCTGTGACATTGTGAGCAAAATGCCAGAATTCTGGACCTAAAGGAGAGGGGTGTGATTACTCCTTAGGGCTGTGTGTTAAGCAAGTCTGTGGCAATGCCGGGGACTGTGAGAGACAATCCGCTCCTTTGTTTGCTTCTGCCTGCTAAGGATACACAGAGGCATCTCGGAGATGGCTGTCACTTTCAAGAACTGAAGTCTTGAAAATAAACTCATTTGGAATTGTAAGCAAGTCTTCTTACGCTGCATGTTATGGAAGCATAGAGAACTTTACACAGAACGCCTGAATACAGATAATCTGCTTCAGAAGAATTAGTTTTATAATCACAACCTGACACTTCTCTGCTACCACAGACTTGAAAACAACAGTAGTGTGTCCAAATGCCAAAGGCATGGAGAATTGCTGGGTATCATCTGTTAGTTGGGGTCGTTTCCGTGTCTTCGCATACCGTCATCATTAGTGTGGTTACCGCTGTTGGCTGTAAGCTGGTTTTAACTTCGCCTTTGACTGAATACCGAAGCTTTAGCCTTGGTTTCAGTCATGTGAGCTCCTCACTATTTTTCTCATCCACCATGACATCTTCCTGGGCTATCTCTTGCCAGCCCTCACGTTTCGTGGTTTACAGCAACAACCATTTGTTTCCCGCTCACTAGAACATTCTGACCAGCTGGGAATCCACTTCCAGGATGGTCCCTTCAGGGAGCTGCCATGTTGGTGCTCCAGGGGGTTGGGAGCTAATTGGGGCTAATGGTCCTTGTTCTTGTCCATGAGGCAGCCCCAGGTAGGTGGCTTTCTCCAGGGCATAAAATGGGAAACTTCCCAGCTCTGCTATGGGTTAAGTCCAGAACTGGACAGCATCGCTTCGGCAGTACTCTCTGTTCAGGCAGGTTGTAGGCTCCTTCAGGCAATTGGTAGGCATGAAGCATCAATGCCAGGAATCATGCTTATTGGAAACCAACAAATAATACTTTGATATTAATATTTTGTCTCATTTCCCCAAACTGCTCTCCTGCTTTCTACCAGCATTCTTTTTTTTTTTTTTTTTTTTTAAAGATTTATTTATTTATTTGAGAGAGAGAAAGGGTACGTGTGTGTTTGTTTCGGGGGACGGGGCAGAGGAAGAGAAACTTCAGGCAGATTCCCCACTGAGTGCAAAGCCTGGCAGCAAGGCTCATCTCACGACACTGAGATCCCCACCTGAGCCAAAATTAAGGGATGGATGCTTAGCTGACTGAGCCACCCAGGCACCCTTCCAGTGGCATTTTTTTTAGAAAGATTTTATTTTATTTATTTGACAGGCTGAGATCACAAGTGGCAGAGAGGCAGGCAGAGAGAGAGGAAGGGAAGCAGGTTCCCTGCTGAGCAGAGAGCCCGATGTGGGACCCGATCCCAGGACCCTGAGACCATGACCTGAGCCGAAGACAGAGGCTTAACTCACTGAGCCACCTAAGGGCCCCTCCAGTGGCATTTTAAAAAGCACAACTTGAGCCTCAGACCCTCCAGACCCCCATAAGGAGACTTCTGGAGTCATCACCATCAGTGATGGTCCTGAGGTCCACAGGGAGGTTTCTGTGATGCTTGTGCCTTCATGTCCCATGAAATTATCATGGCTATGTGGGTTTGCATTCTACATAGAAATTTGAACACGGGGGGCTTCCCAAATGAGACCAAACTCCTTGAGAAGAGGTCAGTTAGTGCTGAATTTTCTTTTCGTCTTCATTAACAACAATATTGACTGTTATGGACTAAGCTATCTCCCCTCTTCATATATTGAACTTTTAACCCTTAATATGACTGTATTTGGAGATAAGGCCTTTAAAGAGGTTTAAATAATCTCTTTGCCTGATTCAGTATAGGATGAATTTGTTCAAAAGTACATTTAGAGATTTTAATGCCCATTTAAAGTTAGAGTTGGCAAAACATTTGTTGAGATAAACTTAGATAAAATAAGCTCTATTCTCTTGATTAAATCATTACTGTTTCCTTTTGCAGAGGACATATTCCTAAGTCAAATACCCTCCCTTCCGCTTTCCCATACACACACAAAATACACACACACACACACACACACACACACACACACACAATTCTAGGAATACTTTTCAGGAAAACTGTGTCTTTTCAGAGATGTTATTTTCCCCCTTCTCAGTAATTTATTTGAAGTTTTATTTTTTAAGGCAGGATTGGCAGATGCAACATGTGAGTTATGCTTTTTCTTCTTTTTTTTGAGGTTAGAAAATTTACTGGAAATGCTTCATCACATCCTCCTGTGTTCTTCCCAGTACAAACAGCAGCTGAGCATAATGGAAGAAAAAGCCGGTTTTTCAGAGCAAGCCTGTGTCATTTGACTTTATCTTACAAAACACTTGTCAATCTGAACTCTGGTATGGAGTGTTCTGATTTTAATGCTATCTTGCAGATTCCAAACACCACTCGAGGCTTCCTCCAATGTCTATAACCATAAACGGTGATTTCATATACCATTCACAGAATATTTATTGGGTATTGCCTATGTCAGGCATCTTGGCAGGTACTGGTGGGGCAGAAGTATGGGAGGTAATCATATCCCCAGTCCTCGTCTAGCTTTTAGTTTGTACAGAAGTAAGTACTCTCAGGATGGTTTGATATAGATATAGAGATGCAGAAACAGATATAGAAGTTGGCATGTTGGAGTGGGTTACAGTCAAAGCCTAAAACCGAACATCCACAGCATTAATTTGGCTTTGGGACAGGGCAGTAGGTGCCAACGGGCAAGGCAGTAAGTGAAGGGCTGGCAAGTGCTGGGAAAATTGTTATTGGAACCTGGAAAAGCGTAGGTGTGTGCTACATAGCTCCAAACCAAGAGCAGCGGTTCCCTGCAGTTCCCGGGAAGGTAGCAGTGAACCTGGTGAGCTCTGTCTGGCAAAGGTGAGCTCCGAACAGATGTTAACATTCTGGCTGAGTACCTTTGGGGTGTATGACAAGCTGGGGAAAGAGAGAAGAGCTTCAGCGGGCAGGCAGAATTCAGAGGGAGGATAGAGAGGCCAGGACTTGCTAGGATGTAAGAGGGGACAGGAGACTTCCTTATCCTGCAAAGTACTCTACAAGCAAAACAACACAAAGCAAACCTGCAAGCAGAGAACCGGTCGGGCATCTACTCAAGGGAGTGGCTGCAAGACTACTGTTCACAGACTCCGATAATTAAGGCAGTGCCTGATGGCTCCTCCCAGCTAGACAAAGGAGCTTCTAAAAGCCTAAAGTGCTCCCATGGGCCATCAGATATTCCTTATAAACCAACTGAAGGTCTGGAGTTCAAGGCATTTACAAAACTGTTGGTGTGGCCCATGTCCAGTTGAATAGATTCCAATCAAATGTGCCACCATTACATGTATTCTGTTCAACAGCTTAAAAAAAATTAAGATGGAATTTGTATACAATAAAATGTGGAGATTAGAAGTGGACAGCTTGATAAATCTTGATAAAAGTAAATACGATTTTAATCACCACCCTAATCAAGAGACATAACACTTCTATCGCTGCAACATTGTCTCCTTTTTTCAATCATATTTTATTTCGCCAGTGTTCCAAGATTCACTGTAGATGCAGCACACCCGGTGCTCCATGCAGTCCGTGCCCTCCTTAATGCCCACCGCCAGGCAACATTGTTTCTGATTTCCTCTGCAGCTGCTCCCTCCTTTATGGCAAACACTCTGGATTGTCTCACCCGAAATCCTGTGGCCTGTCCTCAACTTCTGTGTGAGCGGAGTCATCTACGGTGCTGTCCTCCGTGTCTGCTTCTTGCTCTGAGCATAGTTATCTTGCGTTTCAGCCTTGTTTTTCCAAGAACCAGACGTTCATTCCTCGTCATTGCTGGGTGATAGCTTACTGTATGGGTGTTCTTCATTTGGCTGACGGACGTTTGAGTTGGTCCCTGTGAGTTATTTCAAAATTTGAGCTATTTTGCATAAAGTTCTCATGAATTTTCTTGAACCCATCATTTGATAAATATTTCCATTGATTTATAAATTTTCAAATATTTATTTCCATTCCCATTCTCTTGGGTAAATAACTAGGTGTAGAGCTGCTGGGCAAGGGGGCTGACATATATTTAATTTTGTAAGAAACTCTGAGACTATTTTCCAAAACGGTTGTATAATTTTCGATTCCCTTCAGCCATGTGTAGCGTTCCTGTTGCTCCTGCCCTTCGACAATATTTGGTATTACCAGCCCATTTAACGTAAGCCATTCTAGCAGGATATGTCACTGACTGTTAACTTGCCTTTCCCCCTTGGCTGGTGCGTCTGCTCGTTTATCATCTGTACTTTTTTTGTGAACTGCCAATTATTTATTAGATTGATTTATATTTCTTCTTATCTGTTCTGCACAAATGTCCTTTGCTATATATATGTTTTATAAATATTTTCTCCATTCTTTGGCTTGATTTTTCATTCTGTGAATGGTGTTTTTTAATATATAAAAAGGCTTAATTTAGATGAAATCCAATATCATTGTTTCCTCTTTTCTTCTAAATGTTTCCTCTTTTTTTTCTAAATGTCCTTCTTATTTCCTTATTTAATTTTATTTAATTTAATTATTTAATTATTATTAGTAGCAGTTCTATGCAAGAAAACTTTATTTATGCCAGGATCATGAAAATATTCTTTGTTTTCTTCTAAAAGTATCTTTGTGTGCTTTTAGAACTCTGGTCCACTTCAAATTGCCTTGTTACCTTTAACAAATCTCAATTAACTATGTATGTATGGGTCATGATCTACTTGTCCTTTAATCAATACCAGACTGGTTTGGTTTCTGAGCTTTATATCGTGCCTTGAACTTAGTGTGATTTCCCACTTGGAATTTGTCCTTTTTCAAAGTTATTTTAGCTACTCTAAGAATTTTTCATTTCAAAACAGGTTTTCTAATCACCTTTTCAATTTCTACAAAATGTCTGCTGGGACTTTCGGTTTTAAGTGGGATAAACTTCATGCAGAGTAAAATGCTGAGAAATTAAGTATAAATTTGATGAGTTTTGACAATTGCTCAGACTCGAATAACCATCACCCCCATAAAAGGACACACAATTGTCTCCCACTGTCACCTTACACACAGCCCCCAGACCCAGGTTTAACCATTAGTTTGATTTATATCATGAGAGATCAGATTTTCCTGTCCTTAAAAGTTGCTTAAATGGGGTCACAGTGCTTTTACTCCTTTATGTCTTCTTTTCTTCAAAATCATGTTTTTTCTTAAGCCAACCAATACTTATTAAACACTTCTTTTTTTTCATTTTCCTATTTTTTAGAACTTTGTTATTTCAGTGTTCCAAGATTTGAATAACACGTTTTGAATATCATCTTACTTACATGAGTATTGGTAAGAACCTAGATGACTGTCATGTTTTGAGATATGTCTGTGTTCTTACATTCATGATTTATCTTCATTATTGTGGAGAGGGGCTGTTGTGTGGGTATACATGCTTGATTTAACTGTACACCTGTTCAGTTACTTGGGAGTGAGGCATGAAATAGGGAAGTTTAATGATGAGAACTGTACACTTGCTGATGGACATTTTTGCACAGTCCTTGACAAGTCTTGTGGAGGGACCAGTTTTCTTTCTGGTGCATGAATATGTAGGTGTGTACTTGCACACTCATAGGGAGGGTGTGTTTTTAACTTAATGAGAGGTGGGCTGAGCACTCTGTAATTTGTCTGCACCATGTCCACTCCCCACGGTGATGCAGGAGAGTTCTAGATGCCTTCTTCTTGCAACATTTGGTGTCGTCAACGCAACACCCATGTGGCTATAATTGCATTTGCCTGGTGAAAATGAGGTTGATAATCTTTCACGTGCTCATTTTCCATTCATCTTGTCTTTTCTTTTCTTTTTTTTTTTTTTTTAAACATCTTGTCTTTTCTGAAGCCTCTTAAAATATTTTGTTCATTTATAGAAACTAAGTTTTCTTCTGTTTATTATTGATTTGTAGGGGTACTTATATTCTGGTTCTATGTCTTGTGTATGTGTATGGGAATTATTTTTTTCCATTCTGTGTCTTCTTATTTTTTTCTAAATGTACCTTTTGATGAACAGAAATTACTAGGATTAAGGAAGTCCATTTTATCAACTTTCTTATGATCAGTACTGTCCCCAACCCTATCTCAGATGTCACAGGGATACTCTCCTCTTTTTTTCTGGGGGCACAGACATCTTTCCTTTTGAACTGAAAGGAGTCCAGAGCAAGAAGGGTCCCATCTGGGCCTCAGTACACTGCCCTCTGTCGGGTGGTGGAAGTGGAGGTGTTCTGTGGGTGCGTGGAGGAGCTGAGTACCTTTTGCATTTGGAGAAATGGGAATTGCGTGGATCAGCACATGGACAGAGACAGACAGCAAAAATATCGGGGCTTCTTCCCCTCCCTTTGCAATCTGACCATGGAGAGTGGAGTCTCTTTCTCCCGTCCTTGAGTCAAGGTGTCCTCATGATTTGTTTAGGCCAGCAGAATGACGTAGAGGTGATTTTGTGCCCTTTCTAAGGCAGGGTGTAAGGGCAGTTGTGTGATTCCCCAGTCTCACAGGCTGCGCAATAATGTGCCCACGGCCAGAGAAGCTTGTTGGAGGGTAAGTCAGGTGTCGAGTCGCCGCATTGTTCCAGCTGCCTTTGAGCAAACTGCTGCCCATATGACGAGGTATCCTAGACCCTGCTCGAGGGTGACATGCCAGGGGACCACAGGAGCGTGAATGAGCTCAGCTGAGATCAGCAGAGCCTGACCAGATGGGCTGACCTGCCCTGTTGACTCCCTGATACATTAGCTGTGTTTCATGTCACTACATTTTGGAGTGGTTTGTTACATAACAGTAAGCAACTAATGTAGTATTTAAAAAGAAATCTGCTGATTTTCCTGTAGGGGACACATTGATGTACCAGGGTTGTACATATTAGTTTCTAAAACAAATATTAATATTTAAAGAAAAAGGTCTCATCTTATTCAAAGTAGGGTCAAGAACAGAGACATCAGCATAAAATGAAATATTAATTTCCAATTACTAGTGAAAAATTAAGCTTATAAAGAAGGTAAATAACTTAAAGTCCTTGCAATTAAATGTTACTATTTGCTGTTCCAAATAACTTTATATAATTTAAAATTATATTTTTCTAACAATAAATCTTGGCTTAAGTTGAGGTAGAGAAACATTTTTGTTGATCAGCCCCTAAGTCTGGCGGCTGATTGATTTTTGAGGGATTGTTTGAGTCTTATAACCTACCTTGGAAGGACGCATGACTTCACTATTCTCATAAATTATGCATCACTTAGTGAACGCGCTTTGTGACACTCTCATTATTTTTCTCAAGCTCCTCCTAGGGCTTGGCACGTGGTAGTTGACCCGTAAATGGCAGATCCTTGTTTCCATTTTCCAAACTCTTGAAATTGGTGCTGGTATCACCTGTCACTTGATGGGGAACCAGTGTGTGGGAGAGTTAGCTGGCAGGTTCCTGTGGCCAGTGGGCGATTAGCCAGAGGCTACAGCCTCTCTCTGCTTCTGCTTTCTCTTTGCACTGTCAAGCCCCCTGCAAGCAGAGTGACTCATGAAAAAGTAGAATTGAAGGCAAAAGACAACAGATTTCCAGCTTTATCAGTCACAAAACCCAATGAATCTCATGTTTCTTGTCTTTAGTGAGTTCCAAAAACTCTTGTTTCCAAGGAAGCCACAGTAAACAAGATGACGTAGCATATACTGATGTAGGATGCTGTCTATAGGGGATGGGCATGCCGCAGGGTTTCTGGGGAGAGAAGGTGCAGTCAAGGTCATGGAACAGATGGGGACAGAGCCACCCACTCATCCCTCAGGGTGTGGCGATCCCACACCACCGGGCATGAGGCTCTGTGCCAGGAGCTCCAGGGAGGACAGTGACGAGGCGGCAGGGTCACAGTGGCACGACAGAGGTAGGCGTGGATGGAGTGGGGAGACACACTGAGTGGCTGGACACACTGAGAAGCTTGGCAGGGCTCTCAGCTCCCCGCAGACCCTTTCTTCATCCCCTCCAGCCTCATGCCGTCCAGCTGCAAGATTCACACTTGCTCCCTTCAGGGAAGGGTGACCGCAGACCTAAGTTCTGGGCATTGGGACCTAAGCAGCCTTCTGTGTGCTTCATGGGAAGCCTGTCTGTGTCTGCTCGTGGAGCTCTGTGGGCAGGACTCCGGGTCCAGAGCCAGACCGGGAGGGTGGGGCCATGCCCTTGGCAAGCCAGGCAGAGTCTGCAGCTGGAAGGGTCATGGTCCTTGTGGCTCTGGGAGTAGCCATTCTGCTCTGGGCTACTTCCCTCCAGATTCTCTTAAGTGAGAGAGAATAAATAAAACTCGGTCTTACTTAAGCCACTCTGATTTTTCTCCATTACATGGAGCCAGATCTAACCCTAACTAATCCAGGTTAGTAACAATGAAGAGTCTTCAGGGTTGAGAGGAGGAGGAAGTGGTGTCTGGGCGAAGCAGCCGGTCTATCTTCATGAAGGAGGTGGCGCGTGGGCAGATCATGATGCATGACCCGTTATTTCTACTGCTACGATGGTGGCAGCAGCATCCCCACTGAAGGTATCACCTGCCTAAAGGTAATGGAAGGACAAACTGTCCCTATTGTGTATGTGTGTGTGCTTGGTGAGTGGGGAGAGCGGGACCGGTGCTGAGCCTCACCGGAGCCCTGGAGGTGGTCACAAGCAAGTGGAGAAGAGAGCATGGGGGCGGGTGGGGGCCGGCTGTCGACCCCACGAGAGAGCATGGGGGCTGGTGGGGGCCGGCTGTGACCCCACGAGAGAGCATGGGGGCGGGTGGGGGCCGGCTGTGACCCCACGAGAGAGCATGGGGGCGGGTGGGGGCCGGCTGTGACCCCACGAGAGAGCATGGGGGCGGGTGGGGGCCGGCTGTGACCCCACGAGAGAGCATGGGGGCTGGTGGGGGCCGGCTGTGGCCCCACGAGGAGCAAACGGGTTCTGAAGGGCTTGGGCAGGAGGACCCCAGCCAGCCCGGAGTGCTTGGCTGCTGGAGGCCCCGTGGGTGATGTTTGTTAAGGATCGTGACAGGAAGTAGTGTATCCTCTTCATGGAGGCCAATGCTCGCCCCTCTTCCTTCGTGATATCCTACAACAAAACGTTTGATAAAAGGGGCGTGCTCAACCCCACGAGCTGTTAGGTAGTCGTTCTGCACAGCGGGCCGCCCATTACGGAGACAGGCTGAGCCTTCCCTGCCTCTTGAGTGCTCTAGGCATGGGACCCTAACCCAGAGACCACTGCTCCCAGGGCCTCATGCTTTACAAACCTTCAGACTCATGGAGATGGAAGTGAGGGCCCGTGGCCCCCCGCTGGGACGTGCACCCTCCACCGCCCGCAGCTGCGGACGTCCTGTCCTCTGCAGACCAGTCAGCCGCAGCCTGCGTTCCTTTGCTTGAGCTGACCTCCCAGCCGGCCTGATGTCCCTCTCCTTGGGCAGTGACCCTTCGAGCTTCTCCCATGCCCCGAGCCTATACCTTTTTCCTTCTGCAGTGCTCCTTCCCATAGGGACCTCAGGGGCCAGACCTGGGGGCACATTCCTTACCGGTCCCTCCTCTCCTGGATGTTCTCTGCCCCTGACCTCTATAAACCTGGTGCTGAGCTACTCTCTCCGTGTCTAATGACTGCACACTTGCCTGCAATGGCCCCTGCCGGACCACTCAGACTTGTCTCGGTGGTGCTTCCCACAACCTGGGTCCTAGTGTAGACAGTTTTACAACACGGCTCCCAGTACCCAGCAGACCTACGATGGCCGGAGCCCACAGAGCCCAGTAAAGGGATCCTTGGCAGCTGACAAGGCCCATCCCTTCTGCCTTGTTCATGGCAACCCTGACCCTTAAAGCCCTGGTGCCATTTAGGACATCTGGTGGTTGAGGATCCAGGGCTGTGCTGGGAAGCCCTGAGGGTCTCCAGCCACCGCGGCTGTGCTCCGGATGTGTGGGAAACCTGTCGTGGATCCCATAAACCAGCCCAGCGAGCAGCCCCATGTCACCTGCTTCTTTCTCCTCCTTGTCCTGGGAAACCGAGACCCCCCAGCTGGGCCTGCCCAATGTCCTGACCACAGAGCAGTGACAGATGATAAAATCCAAGTTTCCCCTGGAGGGCAGGCTGTGCCGGCGAGCCTTCCGTTCTGGGACTTCACCCCTGGATCCTGAAGATCCGACCGCCCCTCCCTGAGAAATCCCTCTCGTGGGCGGTTTTTTCCTTTGCAAATGGGCGCCGACTTACCTCCTCTCTGGCAGAACAGTTCTGTAGCTCAGGAGTGTCAGGACCACCCCTGGCTGAAGTCAGGTGCGTCCCTCTGGGTCGGTGTAATGAGAAGCCTTTCTCTTCCCTGGCAGAGGGCGGCGTGGCCACGTGCCGCGTCTACAAACGTATTCCCTGAACTGGAATGACGGGCGACTGTGAACGGCCAGAGAGGAAACGAGGAGACGCAGCCTCCCGCCCATTTCTGGAGTCACCTGCGCTATTAGGGTTTTTTTTTTTTTTTTTTAAATGTTCCTTTCCAGGGACCGCGTCAATCAATCTTGATAGAATCAAGCATTCTACAACAGAGTCAAAGTGATCAAAGCCAATGTAGGAACATGAGGGACGGCTCATTTCACGGAATTTGATTTTTGGGAATCAAGTTCAGTGTAACGGGGAATCCAATGAAAGGGAGGGAAGCTCCGACCTCTCCCGGGACACCCCCTGCCATGGCGGTGGGCACGGTTGGCAGCTCACACGGCCTGCCAGGAGGCAGCGCCTGCCCCAATCACCATTCTGTATTTATTTTTCTGAGTGGATTCAATCATTTTGGTAATTTCACATTCCTCCTGAGCACTGTGACAGGCAGATAAATTGATTTTCTTTGTGTTTTAAAGCCACGGTTTGGAGACAATACAGTGGGCTGCTGTGCTCGACTCCCCTTCCCATGGCAGACAGACGTGGGAGGGGGCGTCCTGAGTGCCGACGGCGGGACGTGTGCGAACTTCATCTGGAGGCGAATTTCTCCTCCGCTTCAGGGAAAACCCATCCGGGGAAGCTAGGGCTCCCTAGCTTCATTCATCGCCGACTGAACCACTGGGGTGACTGAGTAATTAGTGCTGTGTCCCCCCTAATAACCAGGGCCGCTTTCATTAAACACCATGTGGGGAAAGTGTAAGACCAAGGATGAATCAGCTTGCGGTTCTGGTCTTGAACATTGAGCCAACCGCATGGCTAGTGCTTCCACGGCACCGGTCAGCCACGAGCACTGAAACCAGAAAGTTCTCAAATAAATACGCATTTAGGGTCTGACTCCTATTGTGTACTTAAAAGGTCATATACTTATGAAATGTTTAATAATTTTAACTGATGCGTAACAGGATGTTGGAGGGTCGAGAGCAGGCATTCAATCCATTTCCTCACGGGAAGAATGTGTTTCTGTAAATATCCGTCATGCGGGGAGAACCATGTTCCGCACCAAAAACAAATAACAAGCAGTTGAAAGACACGATGATGCTACGTGCCTGTAATCCACGTGGAGGACACAGTTGTAAGATCATTTTTCTCTGTTGCCTTTGACCTGGATTGAGAGGTTTCCCGTAATCACTGGCCCGTCGCCCGCGTTGTGCTCGTGTTGTTGCACCAGAGACGTCGTCTCCCCTGTCCCGTGGGCTGGCTGGACCACTTCGGGGCCGTATCTGGAGAGCAGGCGTCTACAGACGTGCACTCGCAGGATGCCGCATTTTATGAGGGTAAGGACGTTGAAGTCGTGACACACGGGCTGAAAGGAGCTGCTGATCCCGTGGGAAAATCGGGCACAGACATCTATCTACGAAACACACAGAGGAAGGCTTGTGACTCAGGTGGGGCGCTGCTGGGAGAGGTTTTGTCTGACATGACATGGGAGCTCATCCGTTCGTGACGGGTCTAGAGCCCTCTCTTCTCCTCTCCCGCCTCCGGACTCCGGGCTCACGTCTGTGAGGGAGGCCTCTCCGTTCGTCAGCCTCGTCAGGAAGGCCTGGGTGTTCTTTCTGTGCCCAAGACTCACAGCTGGGAGCCAGCTGGAGTCCGTCAGCACACCCGTACCCCCCCATCGCTACCTCCACATACAGGTGTTTCAAGACCAAAAAAACATAAACAATTTTTGGGGGGAGGAGCATGGCTTTGTAGAGTGTTCCTTTGCTATTGTAAAGGACATAATTGTGTAGTCAAATGAGAATAAAAAGGCAGATCGTTGGCTTCCACATGCCCCCACCTGCTCAGCCCCTCGGGAGAGGACATGAGGACGGTTGTTGGCTCCCCGAGGCTGGACTGGGCCGGGAACCTGGGACCCGCTCTGGGGAGGCACTTACGGCGTCACAAGATTTCACAGCGACTCAACAGACAGCGACTTCAAGAGATGATGCTCCGGTCTTGGGTCAGAAAAAACCCAGAGGTGTAAAATGGAAGAGGCTTTCTGCAGAACACGGCTACTCATCCACCCTGTTCTTGTATGAAGGGTCTGCTCCAAGGTCGAAGGCTTCCCACGGGAGTGAAGGTGGAATCAGGTCCCAAAGCTGCTGCAAGGTGTCCGCGGAGGGAGAGGCGGACGGCCGTGCCGGCGGCAGGCAGGGGGTGTCTGGTGATTACCAGCATCCGTCGTGCTGACTGGTCCAGGCTGGGAAGTCACCGATCAGACGGTCGGTGCACATTCATAGTAACTGTCCTTAAAGAAGACGATTCCGAGGTGATTCTGTGCAGAACGGGTTGGGTCAGGTTGGACTCAAGAGAGGATGGGGTGACGTTTGGAGTCGTGAGGGTGGGGTCACCAGGGAGCCCCGCAGGGCTGGACACCCCAGCCCCCACATCCTAAACCTGGTCAGACCGCCTGGCCTCTAGCCTCTGCGTCTCATCTGAAACATGGGGGTAATCAGACTAACACCCGCGTCTTGAAGATATGGAGAACGCTAATTGGCAAATAGAAGTAACCTTCCTTCACTCGGCGCACAGTAAATGTTTGCAGTATTGATTACCAATCAGCTCTAAGAGCGGGGGCTTAGCTGTGAGCCACAGAAGATCCCCGTGTCTTCCGGGGGTTCCTCTGCTCGAGGACAAAGGACGACAGGTGAGCAACCCTGCCCGGCCGGCACGTCAGTGGACGACCAGTGACAAAGGTAGGGACGGGAAGGCTGGCGGGATGGGGAAGGAGCTGGGGTCACTGTTAGCAGAGACCTCGGGGTTGAAGGGCCCTGGGGAAGGACGGGGGCAAAGTGAGGGAGCCGGTGTGTCCGCGTTTGGGAGCGAATCTCCTGTCTCCGTCTGTTCAGCTGCTACAACAGAATCTCACAGACCGGGGGGCTTAGAAGCAGTTTATTTCTCCCAGTTCTGGGGGGCGGAAGTCCGAGGTCAGGTGCCGGCACGGGCAGGCGAGGGCTCCCTGCAAGGCGCCAGCCTTCTTGCCGTGTCCTCACATGGAGAGGGCTGGGCGTCCCACATGGTCTCTTTCGGGAGGGCACTAACCCCATTCATGAGGGCCTCACCCTCCAGGCCTATTCACCTCCCAGAAGGCTGACCTTCAACCACTGTCACACTGTGGATTAACATTTGACGTAGCACGTTCCAAAGGACGGGGTAGCTTGTGCCATGGTGGGAATGTGTCTGTGTGACTGTAGCAGAGCTCGGGGTCCGTGGAGGGACCGTCGGGGCACGTCAGGAGAAGGAAGGACTCACAGGAGGAGCGGGGAGCAGGCAGACTGTCCCCGGCCGGGTAAGAATGTGGCTCCCTCTCCAAGGAAGAGATGGGGTTGGGAGCGGAGACTCACGATGGGACTGACTGACGCCTCCGAAGGCTGCCGGGTCTCCCGTGGAAGCTGGTGGATGTGGGGAGGTGGGGTCGGGAAGACAGGCTGTTGCAGTGACCCAGAAACAGGACGCGGTGGCAGAGGGCAGAGGTGGCGATCGGTGATGAGATTCTGGCTGCCTTGGTGTGGGAGGCACCAGGGCTTTCTGGTGGATTGATGGGGTGTTGAAGAAACGGGAAGGCTGCAGAGCTTTGACCCCAGTGTCTGGGAAGGCGTCTTGCTGGGCACGGAAGTGGGGCAGGCCGCGTCCCGTGGGGGTGCACGGAGGACATCCTGACACAGAGGGGCAAGGAATGGTTCTCGTTACTATCCGTGTTAATCCGTTTGAAGGGGGTGAGCTGATTGGTGCGTGGGTGTAGAGAACAAGCAGAAAGACTCGTGATTCCAGGCCTGTGGGCCCAGAGCGTGGGAAAGTGGTGGTCGTGGGAAATGGGAGAAGCTGGGAGAGAATTTCTGTCGGTTCGAGGGTTTGCGAAGTTCAGTTTCAGTTTAGTCCCGTAGGGTTTGGGTGCGGCGGGACATCGGACGGTGCCTTCCTTGAGGACAGGAGCAAGTGGTTCTCATCTTGGTTTCTGAAGACGGCAGGTTTGACGCGGAGCAGAGACACTCGTAGTTAACACGCATTGAGCTGGACGTACCCCGTGGACGCGTGAAGATGGCTGTCCCGCCAGGGACGGTGTCGCGCAGACAAGCCGTGAGAAGGTGACGGCTCTCGGAGGGATGGACGTGGAGACCACTCCGGAGAGACCGCGTGGCCGAGGGCAGATGAGACCCGTTCCCACACAGCAAGCGCCCAGGCAGGTGCGGGGTAGGCCCCGTCTCAGACCAGCTGTCACTCATCGTTTCCGCGATGCGGTTAGTTCCAGCAGGGAGAAACAGCCGTCTTGTTTTCACGTTAGTCCCAGGGTCTAACACGTTATTAGATATTCAAGACTTACTGAGCGAGGAACAGCCACCGACGCTCATGCAGGATGTAAAAATGCCAAATGTGATTCTTTCCTCAAAGAACGTCTCATCTTTGTGTGAAAGACGCACAAACACGGAGCAAGAGTGAGAACAGAAGACACACGTCACTGATCGTGTCTCCGCACGTACTTACCCGCGGGCCGCGGTGCAAGCTCCCCCGGGGCAGACCGCCGTGTGGAGGGTCATCGTGACGGACAGCAAGGCTCGCGTGCAGGGGTGCCCGGTATGTGGGCTGAGGAAGGGGCGGGGAGGAGGGCCCTGGGCTGTCGGGAGGGAGTCAGGCTGGAGCTGGGTTTGTAGGTTCGCCTTGGAGGAAGCAGGACACAGCTCCGTGCAGGTGACAGACATCCCCTCGGTGCCCGGGAGACCCGTGCTTGACCCCCAGGCGTGGCGCTGTGTTGTCTGGTCCCGAACGGAGAGGCTTGGGGCACATCTCATGAGTCTGACCGTGGCTCCTGTTCGTGGCTTATTTCACAATTTAGGTAGTGCTTCGGTGCATCTGGTCTAACCTGATCCTCACAGCACACGGAGCTAGACAGAATGAGCGTGATTATCTCCACCCTACAGAAGGGAACGGAAGAGCAAATGGAGCTTTAGTCGTGAGCGGAGATGAGTCTGAGGGAAAGCGCTGTGTTCCACAGGCCTGGGTGCCACGGTTCATTCTGGCACAACCCTCTGATCCTGTTTTTTAGAAAATGTATTTTGATGGAGGAAAGAAATAGATAAAATGATGTATACAGTGTCCACAGTCATACAGCTACATCCAAGACAGTGACACAAAGACTCACTTTACACACAGCGCACACACATTCAGTAGCAGAGATATGGGCGTGCAGTACACACAGTCCCCTGCATGCCGTGCATGCAAACACACCCGCACACACGTGTGTGAGTACAAAACACACACACAAACGTAAGCACACACATATGACACAGGAGCTCACATGCACATGTGCACATTCATAAGACACCTGTGCACACATACACAGGTACACACACGTGTATGCACACACACATGTCCACCGACAGCACAAACAAGTGCACATGTGCACACCCCCACGCACACGCACACACACAATATGCGTGGGATCGCAGGCACACATGTACACATGCGCACACAGACATGCACTAGCACACACATGTACATGACACATATGCATGGGCACAGATGAGCACATGCAACACATGCCTGTATAAACATGTGCACACATGCACATGGGTGCACACATGTACATGAGCACAATACACATGTGTGGTTATAAATGAGCGTCCATGTGCACATGTGTCTGTACAACCGTGTGCACACATGCACACAACACACATTTGCATGCACACACGTGCACACATCTCAGTGCACACACATGAGCACACGTGCCTGACAGAAGGATGCACAGGTGTGCACAGCTGCCTGCACACATGCACACACACAGAGATGCCTACACAAATATGTGCACATACAAGGACACACATACACACAGGCGCACACACGTAAACACAAGCTTGCACACTTGCACAGGCACACACACACCCCACTTGTGGAAGCCCAGAAAGGCTGCAGCTGTGTGGACACAGTCTGGTCCTAAACTACACAGAGCACCTTTGGTAGAGACCATACCTGTTGCAGAAGTGAAGCCTCGCAAGCCGGGGCATGCGTTCTTGCTGGACAACTTCAACGTTTGTATGTAGAATCCTGAGCCATGAAGCTAAAGGAAAGCCCAGACTGTTGCTGCCTGTCTGTGCAGGTGTTGAAACGCAGCAGTGCTCTGCTCCACTGTGCTACTAGCAGCAGCCCCCGCTTTCCTGGGGCACTCGGGCTCTCCAGTGGGCGCTTTGAGCCCGTGCAGGTTCCGAGGAGGAAGGAGATGCGTATCACCGAGCGCCCCACGCCGCTCCTGCCAGGCCGCGGTCTGTCGCGCCTGCAAGAGGGTGGCAGCCCCGCCTTCTGGATTGGGATTCTAGGAAACAAGATTCTTCCGTGGGCCACACATCGGATCAAGTGGGAGAGAAGGTTCTATGTCTCCAGGCTGCGCACCGTAGCATCAGACCAGGGGGGGAGGGAAGAGTAGCCATCACACGTGCTTTCTAACAAAATTTACTAAACTACATTGGCGTTTTCCTCTTTTGTTTCTAAGATAACACAACACACCTTTCTTCACATTGTCAGGTAGCGTGTTTTAGAATCTGGGGAATTTTATCGTTGGGCCTCATGGCTGCAGGCGTCACATTATCTGTGACTTGCTGTTTGGGCTTAAGGAGTAAGTACGCGGTACACATGACTGTAGGAGGGAACCTTGAGATGGGCGAGCTGTTAGCAACACCAAGCTCTCTCAGGAGGGGCTCAGTTCTATATAAGTGAACGGACGTTATTATAATACAAATGGTTTCTTACCATTTTCATATATATGTATATAAAACAAGGTATTAAAATAATAAGTGGTAGCGTAAGAGTCAAGAACATAGCTGTCATCTCAAAACTGCACCCGGGCAGGGTTCAGGGAGGCCAGAGCTCCACGGCCCTCGTCCGCCTCCTGACCTGTGGGGCAGTGACTGGGCACTGCGGCCCGAGGAAGGGAGAGCGGCAAAGAGCCGGTGCGTCTCGTGAATGGCAGTGGTTCGGCCACTAGGTGACTCTCTTGTTCTACCTTTTCCACCGCGCCGGGTCCCAGGCTAGGGGCGGCGCCGTCTCTCCAGGATTTTGAGCTTCTGCCCCTGCTCACTCTGCTTGAACGATGCATATCATTCCTAACACCCGCAGCAGGGTCCGGGGAGGCGAAGAGTGAGAAACTCACTTTGCTCTGATTAGTGGCTGACGCACTGGCTTGCAAACGCCGGGATCCCCAGATGTGTCTGCCGGTTTTGAAGCAGGTGGACGTTTGCGAAGGAAAGGCGTTCCGCAGGCTTTTGTTTCCTGCATATGAAGGAATAAAACTGTTTTCCAGTTTATCTATTTATTTAAAAGGGTCTTTGGGAAAGAATTCTTTGATGAAATTTAAGCAAAAGTAAAAGTTTCAAGGTATTGTGTGTAAACAGCTGCTTTGGAGAGATTTCCATGTTCGTCTCAAAGGAGGCCATTGTCTTATAAACAGCGTTATGTATAATCAACCTCTAGAACCTCGGGGAAAGTTGTGTGCTTTTATTCTGTTCTTATTAACTCCTTAATCAAAACAGGTAATTAATGCATGGCTCTTCCCCTTTTGGGAGACCACGAGGGGCTGTCAACTTTATAGTTTGTGAAGGCGGAAGTTTGCCAGAATTATCAGCAGATGAAATGTAATGATGACTATTAATTGAGCTAAAATTGTTACATAAAATTATCTTTCTATAAATTGTCTCTATGAGTGTATCTCTAAGTCTCTTGGCTCATTAGAAAACCGTACTATGGGTGAGTTTTAAGAAAATTACGTGTGAGACTGTCCTAGTTACGGCATTGCCTGGTCCAGATCTGCCCCTTGGACCAGGTTGTGGTCGCTTCCTGGAGCCCCCTCTTCCCCACCACAACCCCCCACCTGCACGGTCACATGGAACAGCTCTTCTCTTTGGGACAATGGTGTGCTCCTGTCTGGACATGCTAGGGTGTGCACGGACTTCTGCTCTAGGTCTCCAGCACCAGCGGCTCTGGTGTTGGGGACTCCCCCACCTGGCTCATGGCAGGAGCTAAGGCGCTGGGTCTCCTGGTAACTGGGTAGGACTCTTGAAGGCTTTTCTCTTGGGCTGACATGTGGCTTGTTTGCACTCACTGGCCAAGCACATTGCACAGCCAAGCCCAAGCTCAGACTGGTGAGAACACACAACTTTACCAGGTCCCCAAAAGAAGCAAACCCCAAAGGCTGGTGAGTCCTATCAGTGCCCCAAACTCAGGCACGAGAGACCCCTGTCCCATCCTTCATTTGTAAGCAGCAGGGCCTCCTGTCTGTCCTCTCTTGGACACAGCAATTGAGTCTGCAAAGAGAGAACATCTTTCATCAATTGCTACCCAGAGAGGCTGGGGGGTGGTGGCTGCTCTCCAGGGCAGGCTCCCAAGAAACAAGTCGGGGTCTTGCAGACTTTCTAGCTGACTCCAACCTAAGCAGCTGTCACAGGCAGTGGTTTCCAGCTTTAAGAGGCAATGCACTGGTGTGTGGGTAAGGGAGCTGAGAGGGTGGTGGCCTGTCCTGAAGGCACTGTGTGGCATTGCTTCCTGGAGGGCTGTGTGCGTGCACAGCCCCGCGGTGGGAAATGCGTCTCCTACCGAGGATCGAGGTCCGTGGCCGCGGCTCAGCGGGCTCAGCACTGTTCGCGGAGCTCAGTGTGCAAAGCCCCTTCTGTGGAGCCTTGGAGAAGCCTTGGTGCTGTCCCCCAATTCTGCCAACAAAGAGCTTGTTACAGGAACTGTCCCCGGAGTTATGTTAAGGAGGACCATTCCATGCGTGACATTCTGTGTTTCCCACTAGTGCTGCCGGCTAGAGTATGTTCTCTGGGGACCATGCAGGGAGCTCCTAGGGCAACATTAATAAGATTCACTTATTTATCATTGATGATGTGTCAGACCTTTCCTGAGTGCCAGGCTGTGTAGAAAACGCCAGCTGGTGCTGCGTGTTTGTTCTCCAACATCCTGAGAGGCAGGGTGGCCGCGTAATTTGAGGGGTCTACTGAAAAGTGAAAACGGGGTACCCTTATTCAAATCATAGGAGTTTCAAGGTGGTGACAGCAGGAGTTAAGTCCGGTGTAGGGTCCCTTCTGAGTGAGTATGGGGTCCTGGGAGGTTGGGCTGTTCTCACGTCCATGAAGCTGGTGCTTCTCCAGGAACTCAGATACAGTTCACTGGTGACAAAAAAGAACCTACAGGGGTGCCCAGGGGGCCCAGTCGGTGAAGCATCTGCCTCGGGCTCAGGTCATGACCCTGGGGTCCTGGCATCGAGTCCCACATTGGGCTCCCTGTTTGGAGGGGAGTCTGCTTCTCCCTCTGCCTTTCCCCTTGGCTTGCGCTCCTGCTCTCTCTCTCTCTCTCAAATAAATAAATAAAAGAAAGAGCCCATCGAGGTTAACCAGCCTGCATAAGGTCCCGTGGCTACATCAGGCGGAACCGAGGTCTGAACGTCGGCTCTCTCCCATCTCTGCCTGCTGTGTTATGTCAAGGTGGCCACTGGTGCTCCAGGTCCTTCTCCCAAAGCCCCACATTCCAGGGGGACACCCTGGAATTTTGTGAGAAATTCCCCAAGAATAGCTTTGAGCATTAGATACTTTTCCAAGGTAGATATGCAAAGTGAGTTCTGATGACGATGCTCTCTGCACTGACCTGGAAAGAGGTAAGCCACGACTTCCTTCAAGGACCTCCTCTGTAGCCTCTTAGTGAAGACGCCAGCATTGAACTCAAGATCTAATATCCCATGGTTGTGGCATCATTCTACCTGATAAGTATTGTGAATCATATACTTTCAGAATGTTTTTATGCATTCATTTTTTCTTAGTATTTCTAGCTGACCCAGAGTCAAAAGACAAATCTCCAAAAGAAATGAAGAGGTGGGTCACGTAGAATTCAGGAGACTTCCTGACCACATAAAACAAGGCATATTGAATTATGTTTCCAGATAATTTGTCCCATTATCCGAGGAGTAATTTGCATTTTTGCTCATCAGGCTTTGGACAGTCGCCATCCCCAGTCGTGCAGTAACTAACGAGGTCCCCCATCACTCTCATCACGGGGAGCTCAGTTGGCTTCACGATGGGTCAAAGTATGGAGCAAACTCAGGTTCCCCGTGCAACCACCTTGTCTTCCTCTTGCGCTGGTGCAGACCCGTTGTCCTCTCTGGGTCTCTGTGGACCTGTCGTGACTGGGGTTTTTCTTCTCTGATATGCTGTGACCTCCATCATCCCACCTTCTGTCTGACTATAAAAAATGCTTTCCTTCAGTCGCTAGGTCGGCCTGGATTCTAGCTCGTCATTACAGAGAACAATACTTCTCTCTTTGCCTACAGTGGGAGTTCTTTCAATGTTTGTTGATTTCTTCTGTAAATGTCCATTTCCCGCCGCTTCTAGAACAGTTGTTTCTTGGGGAAACCAAGGAGGGAGGAAAGTCCTTTTCTTGACTGAGACCCCCTGTAATAAAAGACAAATGAGCGAGAGAAAAACCAGCAGTAGTTTATTGACGTGTGTGTCCCCGGGATCACGGGATAGAGACCCCGGAGAATGAGCAGCTCCCTGAAGTATCCTAAGCCACCAGCTCAAACACCAGCTCCCGCTGAAGACTACAGGAAGAAAGTGTGTGTGGAGGCAGGTCAGGCGGAGGTGTGGGTGGGAGGCCAGTTATGGGGGACAGGGAAGGGCCTGGTGAACAGAGGTGAGTTTTGTGATGCGGATTTAAGCCTTCTCCATTGATAGGTTTGTCTTAATTTATGGTCCTGTTCTCACTGGGCGCAGGGGAGAAACTCTGTAAATGGAGATTCCTTTGTGAGTGTAAATTTCCCACAAAGGGGTACCTTCTATTCTTGCTGTAGGAGTTTCTCCTACGTTCCCTGTTTCTCAAAATAATTGGCTTAAACTAATCCTTAGGCCCAAGAGGCATATTTTGAGGTGGTTTGTGTTCTGCTACCCTTCAGGGTCAGAGAATTTCTGCTTGAGGGTTCTCAGATACAATAAACTTCCAGAAACAGTGCCTTCTCCAGCAGCTCTGCACGGGGAGTGCACCGCTAGTCAGTTCCCCGTGTCACTGTCCCACCTGCTTCTGCTGCCTCGTCACGAAGGGGGAATCGGTGCTATCGCAAGAAATCAGCATTTGCCATGTTTCAAAAATTAACTTTGTATTCACGTCGCTAAGCGACTCTCTGTTCTGTAAGGGACCAGATACAAGGTCTATCAGAAAGGTTCGAATTCCCAAGCTCGGCCTTGGGTGTTAGGACTCGTCACTGGTACCACAGCAAATAAGCAAAGGGTTCTCCGTTTAAAAAAGCAGAAATAACAATATATGCCACTAATTTTAACCAGTTTGAAAAGAGGACAAATATTGTAAAAATATCAGCTTTCTTATTTGATGTAATAGGTTATAGGCCTTTCCCCAAGTGGGTGTGTGACTGAACGGACCTGGTTAGATTCCAGACTAATTCAGGCAACCCAACCTAGTCTTTTATTTATTTGTGTATGTATGTATGTATGTATGTATGTATGTATTATTATTATTATTATTATTATTTAGAGAGGGAGAGAGAGAGGGAGAGAGCGAGCACATGAGAAGGGAGAGGGAGGGCCAGGGGGAAAGAGAGAATCCTAAGCAGTTTCCATGCTCGGTTCAGAGCCCCATTTGGGGCTTGGTCTTCCAACTGTGAGATCATGACCTGAGCTGAAAGCACTGAGCCACCAGGTGCCCCAACGGAGTCTTTCATGCACAAAAACCAGCTCAGCCCAAGGACACACAGCAAGTGATGGAGACAGTCAGAGTGGGAACACATGTTTCCTAAGTCCTAGTTTAGTCAAGTGTTTCTTGATTGACTTGGGCAAGATTTGGGTTCTCATAGAAATAGAATCTACACAGATGGACAGAGAGATGGAGAGATAAAGAGACAATAGATCACGGATGGATGGGCGCGTGGTTGGATGGATGAGTGAGTGGTTGGATGGGTGAGTGGTTGGATGAGTGAGTGGTTGGATGGGTGAGTGGTTGGATGGATGGGTGAGTGGTTGGATGGGTGAGTGGGTGGTTGGATGGGTGAGTGGTTGGATGGATGGGTGGGTGGTTGGATGGGTGAGTGGTTGGATGGGTGAGTGGTTGGATGGATGGGTGAGTGGTTGGATGGGTGAGTGGTTGGATGGATGGGTGGGTGGTTGGATGGGTAAGTGGTTGGATGGATGGGTAGATGGATGGAAGATAGAGAGATGGTAGACAGATGATGGATAGCATTGAAATGAATTTCTAGCCCATGAAGGAGCCACTCCAGCCTGGACTGCCACATCAGCAAACCAAAGTTCGATCCCTTTCTCAGCTCTGGAAGATCCCTGCTTGACCAGAGACAGGCCATGTGCTCAGCCAGTCCCCAAACCCTCACAGATTAGTGAGTTACCAGCTTATCCCTCCATTTTCATTGTCTTACAAAAGGAAAAGAAAAACTTACCTCTCAGGTTGGGCTTTCTGATGTGAAGCTGAGAAGTTCTTTTTTTTAAGTTTCTTTTTAAAAATTTTTTTTCTGTGATAATTCTTTTTTTTTTTAATTTATTTATTTCTTTTCAGCATAACAAAATTCATTGTTTATGCACCACACCCAGTGCTCCATGCAATCCGTGCCCTCCATAATACCCACCATCTGGTTCCCCCAACCTCCAAGCCCCTGCTCCTTCAAAACCCTCAGATTGTTTTTCAGAGTCCATAGTCTCTCATGGTTCACCTCCCCTTCCAATTTCCCCCAACTCCCTTCTCCTCTCTAACTCCCCATGTCCTCCATGCTATTTGTTATGCTCCACAAATAAGTGAAACCATATGATAACTGACTCTCTCTGCTTGACTTATTTCACTCAGCAGAATCTCTTCCAGTCCCGTCCATGTTGCTACAAGAGTTGGGTATTCATCCTTTCTGATGGAGGCATCATACTCCATAGTGTGTATGGACCACATCTTCCTTATCCATTTGTCCATTGAAGGGCATCTTGGTTCTTTCCACAGTTTGGCGACCGTGGCCATTGCTGCTATAAACATTGGGGTATATATGGCCCTTCTTTTCACTAGATCTGTAACTTCAGGGTAAATCAGGAAAAAATATATACAGTGGAAAAAAGACAGTCTCTTCAATAAATGGTGCTGCAAAAATTGGACAGCTATATGTAGAAGAGTGAAACTCAACCATTTTCTTACACTGTACATGAAGATAAACTCGAAATGGATAAAAGATCTCAATGTGAGACAGGAATCCATCAGAATCCTAGAGGAGAACATAGGCAGTAACCTCTTCGATATCAGCCACAGCAACTTCTTTCAAGATATGTCTCCAAAGGCAAAGGAAACAAAGCAAAAATGAACTTTTGGGACTTCATCAAGATCAAAAGCTTCTGCACAGCAAAGGAAACAGTCAAGAAAACAAAGAGGCAACTCATGGAATGGGAGAAGATATTTGCAAATGACAGTACAGACAAAAGGTTGATATCCAGGATCTATAAAGAACTCCTCAAACTCAACACACACAAAACAGATAATCATATCAAACAATGGGCAGAAGATATGGACAGACACTTTTCCAAAGAAGACCTACAAATGGCTATCAGACACATGAAAATGTTCATCATCACTAGCCATCAGGGAGATTCAAATTAAAACCACATTGAGATACCATCTTACACCAGTTAGAATGGCCAAAATTAGCAAGACAGGAAACAACATGTGTTGGAGAGGATGTGGAGAAAGGGGAACCCTCTTACACTGTTGGTGGGAATGCAAGTTGGTGCAGCCGCTTTGGAGAACAGTGTGGAGCTTCCTTAAGAAATTAAAAATAGAACTTTCCTATGACCCTGCAATAAGCTGAGAAGTTCTAACAAACCTCTAAACCATTATGAAGCCCTGGGGTGCCCTTGCACAGATGGTGGCCAGGCTTCTATCTTCTGCTGGTTCCATCTGTGAACCAGCCTCCTGTGGGCTGTGCTGTGGCCTGTCTTCCTGGCAACCAGGTGACCCAACGCTCTGTCTTTATTCACCTTCATGGCAAACCCTTCCCGCTGGGCTTTAGCTGCAGAAAGGAAGACATTTGAATGACAGCTTGTAGTCTACTTGAAACCTTTCTTCCCTTTACCAAAATCCCTTTGCTCTGGCACAGAGCTTACTTCTCTTCTAGCATGATACCACATGGGCAGTCTTAGACCCTGCTGCCTCTGAGGTCTGGGGCTCTTGCATTAGCATGCTCAGACTCTCCAAAAAAAAAAAAATCTCTTCTGAGGGTTTTGTGTTTACCTTTTAGTGATAGTCCAACAGTTTTTTCTACCAGGTAAGACAACTAATCACTTTGGAAGAGGTAACTTGCAATGCAAAGGGACTTACCCTCCTCTAGATGTATTTTTAGCTTCTTAGGTCAGTGTTCCTCAAAGTGGAACTTGGAAATGCATTTTCAGAATGACTTACTTCTCTTTGAAGTGTCTTGTCCGTTGCTTGTATTTGAGAAACAAGGCTTTTGAGAGATGCTAGCGTTTCCTGCTCATCAGACCTTCCCCGATGTGTGGGAAGTGAGAGCGTAGGATGCCAGGCACGGCCTGCGGGGTATCCCTGTCCCTGTCTCTGTGCACCTGCTCGGCTCCCGAAGGATGGCAGTGGAGCACACACCCTGCCCCGGGGAATTCCTTCAGTGGGATGCCTCCTCCCTGCCAGGTTATTCTACTCATGCCGTCCATGGAAGGAAGGTTTGGTTGTTGCTCTCAAATGCTGACTGGGATCCGTTCTCCTGGCTCTGCCACTGGCCAGTGGAGCAACACTTGGAGTGTTGCCCCAAGTGTGCCTGGGGTGAAGGAACACGGGTCGGTCAGACTGGATGCTGGTCTGCCAAGCAAACTGGCCTATGGCGGACAGACCTGGACAACTTTGGATTCATTCGTTCCCTCTGAAACGTCCTGCCACCATCACGTGTCACGGCAGAAGGCGGTGGCTCACGGGGGTCTCTCCCCTTCCACCCCTCCTTCATCTCACCCTGCTCACCTGTCCACTCTTGCTTCCAGGACACAGGATGGTTGTAAGGTCCTCTGGGAAGCCAGGCCAGGATGGACAGGTGTGTCCCCTTGTGTGCTTCCGTGACGAGCCTCCACCCAGCACAGAAGGACGCGGGTGGCTCCAGCTGCTTGGGACGAAACTTCTGCGTGACTCTGATGGTTTATTCTAGCTCAGCAACATCGACGGTACCCCATGGGCCTGGTGGGGGTGGAGCACTGGGCTTTAATGATCCCTGAGCCAACCTAATGCAGTAACTACTTAGTAGTAACTAAGGGGAATAAAATCAGTCAACTGCCCGTACCTGGGAGAATGATCTGTTGGCCTGTGGCTCGTGTTCACGGACATGGCAGTGACGGTGGCCAGTGTTTGATTTCGTAGGTGGCTGCTCTGAGCACCTTAAACACATGCTCCAGAGGCTCTGCCCATGTGGGCGGTGGTGCCGCCTCCTCTCGCGTTTGCAGCATCCGTGTGCACTCGGGCTTTATTTTCCCTGTGGCTGTTGTTAGGGTGCGGGGAGGCCGGCCTTTGTCGAGTCTCGTAGCACCTGTGTGTCTTGGGAGATGGTTTCACCTGCTTAGGGGGACAGAGGCGGCATGGGGTCAAGGCACAGCCAGAGTACTCATTCCTCATGGGAATCATGAACCAATCCGGGGGCAATAGTTCTAGTCAGTCAGAGCCTTTGTTGACGAAGTGCGGAGGATGTCTTGCCTCAGAGAAGTTTCGGGTTCCATTCCTCAGAGCGCTCACTGCCCTTAGAACGGCCGCACGGGCGCGGGTGCTGCTGGCTCCATCACACAGAGGAGGGCATGGAGGCCGTGCCGCTGGGGAGGGGTGATGGTGGGATTTCAGCCCCGCTGGGGAGAGTGCACGCAGGGAAACACCGTGCCCTAGCGCGGGTCTCTCCCTCCGGAATTCCAATTCCTGCTTGGAAATCCTGGCCCGTTCCTTAACCATTCTGAACGTCGGCATCTCAGAAGTGCCAAGAAGACAGGGATGGTAGTCCTCCCTCGCTGGCCGGGGTGGGAGGGGGCGGCGAGGCTCCCGCAGGACGGTGGTCCTCCCTCAAGGGGGTGAGGCTCACAGAAGCCAGTGCGTCCCTACCCGCGAGGGTGGCACCGGGCACTCGCCCGCACAGCAGTGACATAGAAGCCCCCGGGGTGTTCCTGTGCCGTGCTGACACTCAGGCTGTCTGACTTTCCCTTCACGGAGCTCTACTTGCTGCCGGCTGTGTGCAGGTCACTCTACTGGCCATTGAAGGTGATACAGAAACCGAGTCCCTGGGCTGGTCTCGAGCAGCTCGCAGTGTGGGTGGGGAACCAGGCAGAGCAAAGAGAGGGTGATTAACTGTTCGGTGCACCCACACACACGTACCCATGCACATATCCCCACGCACACACACACACACACACATATACACCAGCGCACACACATGCACACACACAGACACCCAGATATGCAGAGAGACACACATGGGCACACTGATGCAGACACAGAGACACACAGACACATGCATGCAAACGCCGATGCACACACACGCACATATGGACACACACGTGCGTACACGGATACGTACACACACAGACACACAATGCACACACTGATGCATACATGTGCACATGCACAATTGCACACACACGTATACACCAATACAACACTCACAGAGACATACGTGCACACTGATTTACACACATGCATACATGGGCACACACATGCACACACCAACACACATGCACACAGAGACATACCGACACACACATGGACACACACATGCACACAGAGACGCATATACGCACACTGGCGCACACACACATCTCATGCTCTGAGACTCCGGCAGCGTGAAGAGAAGCGGGCACGGAGGCTGCTTCTGACGGTGGGCAGGGTGAGGAGAGTGCAGGTGGGGGCCAGGCCAGCACGAGGCTGAGGAGGTGCCGCGGGGGAGGGGCCGGGCCGAGGCACATGCCGCGGAGTGTGGTTGACGTGACAGGCTCAGGAAGGGAACAATGAACTCAAACGAGGACGTGAATGCTTTTCTTCAGGATTGTGCCTGTGGAGAGATGGGGAAATTTTCTGTAATTTGTTCTTTCAACCTTGAATGGACTAGAATTGTGCTAAAGACGGGAGGAAATACGGTTTCGCGGGAAGAAATGGGCTCATCACCCAGCTGAGGACCGTCACCTGATGGTAACCTTCGAAAACCTGTAGATGTTTGACAACTCGCCGCCCCCTACTGAGTCTGGAGTTACCCTCAGCTGAGTCACGTCCTCTGGGACAAAAGCCCGGGTATGACCCCCGCTGAACCCAGTGAGGGATTACTGTACCTGAAGTCGGCCAGTGTTCACTCAAGGACCAAACTGTCGCGTCCTGCCTAATGTAGTTCTCCGCACCGCAGCGCACTGCCTGCGGAAACCACCATGGGGGGCAGGGGGCAGCGGGCGGGGGCAGGGGTCCTGGGTGGGGACAGCAGGCTGGAGATAGGGGATGGGGGTAGGAAGAGGGGGCTCAGGAGGCGGGGGCAGCATGCAGGGAGCTGATGGACAGGCCAGCAGGACGGGGGGAAGGCCACCCCTCTGGCCTTCGTCTCCCTGACAGTCAGGTGGGGCACTTTGCTGGACAGAAGTATTAGAATCTGCAGCATTTCAGACAGGGTTGTCTCTGCAGATGAAGACATTTTCCTGTCCTTTCTGAACTGAGAGCCGTGGGGTACTGGACGAAGGCGCGTGGACCCCGGCCCGGGTGCTCCTTCTGCCTTGGGTCATTACGGTTGACACACGGACCTAGATCGGGAGCACAAGCTGTTTGGAAAGCGTGTGGGCCTTCCGGACAGAGCGAGTGAACAGCACTTTCCTGCTAAAAACACAAGCGCAAAGTGGGCTCTGGGGTCAGAGGTCAGATCGCACAGCGGGGGTTAATTTAAAGAGCAGTAATTAATAGCAATTAAGGGGACACATTCTGCCAGAGCCTCTGCAGCAGAGTTGTACCTTTCCTTGATGCAGGGATGGAGTTTGGTTTTGAAGAAGGGACGCATCACCTTTGTCATTTACGGGATGTTCATCATCACTAGCCCTCAGGGAGAGTCAAATCAGAACCACAATGAGTTCTAACAACCAGTTAGAATGGCCAAAATTAACAAGAGAGTAAACAACGTGTGTTGGACAGGATGTGGAGAAAGGGGAACCCTCTGACACTGTTGGTGGGAATGCAAGTTCGTGCAGCCTCTTTGGAGAACAGTGTGGAGATTCCTCAAGAAATTAAAAATAGAGCTTCCCTATGACCCTGCCATTGCACTACTGGGTATTTACCCCAAAGATACAGATGTCGTGAAAAGAAGGGCCGTCTGTACCCCAATTTTATAGCAGCAATGGCCACGGTCGCCAAACTGTGGAAAGAACCAAGATGCCCTTCAACGGACGAATGGATAAGGAAGATGTGGTCCATATACACTATGGAGTATGATGCCTCCATCAGAAAGGATGAACACCCAACTTTTGTAGCAACATGGACGGGACTGGAGGAGATTATGCTGAGTGAAATAAGTCAAGCAGAGAGAGTCAATTATCATATGGTTTCACTTATTTGTGGAGCATAACAAATAGCATGGAGGACAAGGGGAGATGGAGACGCGAAGTGAGTTGGGAGAAGTCTGAGGGGGAGATAAACCATGAGAGACTGTGGACTCTGAGAAACAAACTGAGGGTTTTGGAGGGGAGGGGTGGCATGCTGGGTGAGCCTGGTGGTGGGTATTAAGGAGGACACGGATTGCATGGAGCACTGGGTGTGGTGCATAAACAGTGAATGTTGGAACACTGAAAAGAAATAATAATAATAAAAAACAGTATGGGTCCTGATCACAGAGAAAGCTCCCGGGCAGGAGATTTTTAATTTCCTGCTTATGCAAAAGAGAGAAGAGGGAAGCTCTCTGTCCAAGAGCCGGTCGTGTGTGTGTTCTTTGGAACAGAAACGGAACTTTAATGATGTTTGAATGCGTGTAAGAAACAGACTCTGGGTTGTCAGCCACATGTCCCTTTTCCTTCCGACATGAGCGGACACGGGGTGGGAGCGCCCAGGCTGAGTTCCCCGCTGCCTTTAACACACGATGCCTTTCCTCTCGTGGGAAGTCGGTGGCAGCCCCGCAAGAACATAGGGCGACCCTGGGCTTCTTACAGGGGTGGGCAGCGTGAGCAGACAGACATCCACTGTGAGGGACACGCAGGAGTTTACAGTGTCTCTGGAGGGACAGGCGATGTGGGTCCACTGGCCACACGACACAGGGCTGTGCCCGAGTGTAGGCAGCGGGATTCACATGCAGCGGGAGGGCTGCTTGGCTACGGGTTCTTGGAAAGCCGGCAGCACCGACAGTGTGTCCTGTGCTTCCGATGTCCGCAGGCTGAGACACTCAGTTACATGGGAAGGTGTGTGGTGATTTCTGGGCTCCCGCTTGAGACCCCGAGGACTGCCCTGGCCGTGAACACCTACTGGTGCCCTGCATTTGCTGATTTCCTATTTGCAATTTCCAAAAGTTTTCAATGTTTGTGTTTCATTGGGCGTCGGATGTCGTGGGAATCCCAAGCCACACGTGTCCTCTGAAGAGCCTTCTCCTTTTTGGTTACGTGGACCATTAGGAAGATTGCTTGACGCTGAATTTACAGAACCTGATCTTTTCTGTATTTGCTGCCCAGACCCTACTTTTGTCTCCTCCCTGAGCCGAGTATTGGACTTTGAGCCCAGTATCCAGGGATGTTTGAACTCTCGCACCTTTGCTGGTGGTTCCTTGCTCTCTACTTGAGCACCTGCCGGGGCGGGGGGTGGGGAGCAAACTTGGGAGGAGGCCTAATCCGTCAGCCTCAATCGTTAGAAAACTCTCCTCAAGGTTTATTGGAAATAAATAAATAAAACTCAAATTTTATTGGAAATAAAACTTCCTGCCGCTTCCCCCCGAGGGCCCAGCTCTGTGTTTGAAGCGGGTTCGGATGAGGCTGCTGTTCACAGGACAGCTCTCCCGGTTTTTGTAAATTGTGTTTGGGCCTCTTGTCCCCACAGCAAGACCATCTTCTCCAGGTGCCAGGTCTCAGGACTGCTCGCTCCTGCCCTTTCTCAAATGGCCCAGGGCCTGGACCTTTCGGGGGTCTTACTCCCTTACAGGTGGGAGCCCGACCCATCTTGCCTGTTAGACTGGCCTGATTGGTGTTGCCTTTTGAGTGAGGCCCTCATTCATCCTTGTCTTTCCCAAGCTTGGCTGCCCCTGCGGGATTCCTGCTCGGGGAACCTGCCCCGGGATGGTGACCGTCCCCCCTTCCACTGTCCCCAGGGCCAGCCTCCTCCCACGAGCTCTCATACTGGTCACAACAACCATGAGAGAATACACATCTAGTGATGGTTTGTGTTGAAAAGCCATTCTTAGCCTTCATTGGCCTTGAGGAACCTGTCCAGATCCCTTGAGAGAGCTCACCAAGGCCACACAAACCCCTCCTGGCCGTGTGCCTGCCCTCCTGGCCGTGTGCCTGCCCTCCTGGCCGTGTGCCTGCCCTCCTGGCCGTGTGCCTCCCCAGCTTCAGTCCCCAGCCCACCGCCCCACGGGGTCCACACCCCACTGCTTTCAGTGGTCCACGTGTGCGGCCCTCCAGACACCCCTTTCTGCAGGCGCGTTTCCCTCCTGCCCCGCGTGTGTGCGGGACCCCTGCACCTCCAGCTTCCAACCCGTACACCCGGACCGCCACAGACGTGCTTGGACAAGATTTCCTCTTCTGTTGAGGTCACTGCGAGCCGAGTGCCCACTCTCCCGCCCGGCTTTACGCGTGGGGGTGGAGGGACCACACCTCTCTCCCCCTTCTCAGTCCCGGGGCACAGAAGCTGCACACGCATTTCACGTGGGACAGGGGTCGGCGTCGTGAGGCTGCTCGGAGCTGTCCTTCTGGGAAGAAATTAGGAAGGAGCCTCTCATGCCTGAGAAAGGGCCTCAGATCTCCCACATTTGTACGACCGTTTTGCTCTTGGGTGTGGAGTCTGTGTCTCTTTCTCCAAGCCCGGACAGCTGTGCTGCAGAAGCGTGGTTCCACTTAACAGTGTCAGCTCGGGAAGGGCTCGCTCACTGGTCACATCTGGACGGCACACCTCCATCGGGCCTCCTAAAGCAGTATCTGCAGATTCTGAAAGCAGGAGGAAGTGTCGGACCGAAATTACCGCATGTCCCAACCGTCTGCTCTGACTGGAAGCTCTGCTGCAAAATTTGGTGTCAAGCAGAATAAAAGTATTCTTTTTTTTCCCCCTGGAGTTGCGTCATAGTTAGACTGAAGGAGATCTTCATGACAGACGCTGGCCTCGCGCCTTTGATTCAATCTTCATGTACTCTCCCACACACCCAATTTCGAGGCCGTGTTTAAAGGGAATTAAAAAAAAAATAAAAGGTCCCGTAAAGAATGACAGTCTAGGTGGCTTACTTGGAAAAGAGGCTCTGACAAACTTTTAGCTCTTTCAAATTCCAAACTTTTATCCCTAAATCCACTAGAACCCAAATACCTACATTTGTCTCTAAATATTCATTGCTCAACTCTATGGATGAGATCATAATAGCACTTTTCTTATTGTGGAAAAATAAATGACATTTAACTTACTATTTTAACCATTTTGAGTATGTGGTTGAGTAGGCTTAGGTGCACGTACGCTGCTCCACCATAGATGCTGCCCCTAAGGCACTGGAACTCCAGCCCCAGCCCCTACTCCTTCCCTCCCCCCACACCCACCCCTGGCATCCACTGTTCTGTGCTCTGTGTCCACGAAGCCGGCCTCTCCAGCCACCTCCCAGTAGTGGAATCACATTCGACGTTTTGCGTCTGGCTTATTTCACTCTGCCACGTCCTCAGGGTTCATCTGTGTTGTAGCAGGAGACAAGATGTCCCTCTTTCTAAAGGCTGCGTAGTATTCCACGTGGGGGCCGTCAGGTAATCTTCACCTGTTCATCTGGCAGTGTGCCAGCCCACTTCCTGGCTACCGCGACTGGTTCTGCCATAAATGCGGCCGTGCAAGCATCTTTTTGTGATCGTGCATTGGTCTTCTAGATAAACACTCAGAAAGGAAATCACTGGATCCTATGGTAATTCTGTTTTTAGCCTTTTTTAAATTTTTCTTTTAAGAACCTCTGTACTCTTTTACGTAAAGTCTGCAGCTTTTGCAACCCTACGCAGCTCAGCTAGGACGTCTTTGACCAGTCATGTCACTGTTACACATTGTCTCACTGCATAAGCTCATTATTGATTGGAATAAAAGATATTTTTCATGGATCAATTTATAAGGGCAGAAGACATTCGTCATTTGCACATATGGACATGCAGCACTATTCCAGGAAAGGGTTGTTCAATCGCAGAAATGTAGGTTGTTTGATCGCAGAAATGTAGCCATTTCCTTCTGAGAGTAAATGAGATTCTAGAAGCTGCAGAAAGAGCAAGTCAGAATGGACTGAAATTCTCAGTTACTCCTAATAAGTGTAGGGTAGGCAGAGCCCTTTGTCCTTTGCTATGAAGACCCGTGAAATATCACTTAGAGATGACGTTTCCAGAAGGCCCACGTAAACACACACACGTGTATCTGGACGGAAGAGTCACATGCCTGCCTCACTTAGCAAAGCCATGCCACGAGCTTGGCAGCCGGCACTGGTTAGCAGAATGCTGGGGGACTTGGGGACATGGGGCAGGCAGGTGCTGATGAATAGTTACAGACGGGTGTGCCTACGAGAGAGCTCTGCCGTGAGACACCTGGGGTCTCATGGGGTCGGGGTCTGGGGTGGTACTGGGGGGTCTTGGGCAGCCAGCATTGGCTATTAAAGGACATGTGAATGGTCACCAGAAGGACAGCCTCATGATGTCAGGGAGAGATTTTCCTGTTTCCAGTTTCGTTCAGAGCTTGTCGACCAACAAACGACAAAACAGCAAGCTGCAAAATCAGATGTGTGCATTATTTGGGGTCTTAGGGATTGCAATCCTGGAGAAAACACTGGCTGAATTTGGACATGTGTTCTGGAAAGACAGAGGCGGTGAGAGTTTTTAAAGAGGAAGAAGGGAATTTATGTAAGTTGTTTGGAATAAATGGGATTGGTGCTGGTCAGCTTACAGCTACTCGAATCCCTCTGTGACTGGTCGAGAGGCCCAGTGTTGGGGGAAACGTTCATTTGTGCCCATTTTAGCATATAGCAGGTGGCTTGGCTTCTAGCTGAGTCTAGCAAAAATTCTGAGACTTTGAGACAGGAAATGTGCCTACGCCCCATTCCCTCGGAGTTTTCCAAGTTACATTTAAAATCGTCCCGTCAGAGATGCTTATTCCATTGTATTCCTTCCATTATCAAGCCGGACATGAGTAGTGAAGTTTTATGTGAAGCATTATTAAATAGTTATATCCGTGAATTATGCCACATTCCACCATCTGAAGAAAAAACGAAAATATTTAACTTAAACTCTTAAAGCATAGCCCAGATAGTAAGACAGGAGAGAGGATTTTGGCAAGCCTCTTGATTGTACATCATATTAGGTTTAAAAAAGGTTTGTTTTCATTTTTTTTCCCCAAAGCATAGTATTTTGGCTATACAAACTTTTTTTTATTTGTGCTTGTCTGGGTATCTGTGTCAATAAAAGGTACCTGAGAGACTGTTCCAGTAGGTGGATATCAGTAAGTTTTTATTTATCGGTGGATTCATTTAATTCCTAGCTATGACAGTTCTTGTATATTTTTATAAGCCAATTTCTGTCTTATCATAAATTCCAAGTCAATACTTCTCGTACCCAAGGAACGTTTAAAACTTATCTCCACAAATCATCGTGATGGGCCTACGACTCCGTCAGCGTGAGGTAGGAGCCTTATTTACCCAGCCCGAGGCTGATCTCCGCGGTGTTTGAGGCAGAGCCGCTGAAAGGGCCGCCTTCCGAAGCCAGGGACTTCAATCCGTTTAAGGGTTTGTCGGCTCGTCTCGAGTCGGGTTTTTTAGGCTTCCTTTTTTCCAGAGGCTACATAAATTCACTACGTAAGCATTAGCTCATTTTTCAGCCACCACCATCCGTTCCAGCTACTGCTTCACAAGTGCCCAACGGGACGCCCAGGAGAGACCGTCCACTAGGACGCGCCTCGGCCTTCCGGCGGGGTCAGGCCGGTCAGCGCCACCGTGGTCTGGCTCCAGGGACATTCCGCTTCCACAGGTCTTTCCTACCAGGAGCGGCCCCGGGGGCGGCACGGAAGGAGGCGAAGAGGTCGGGGAGAGAGGAGGGGCGTCCGCGGCGCGTCGGTCGCGCTGGTGGCTCGGTCACTCCTCACTGTCCTTCTACGTCTTGTCGCTGTTCGCTTCGTCTTTCGGGCTTGACCCTGGGGGTATGTCCGCTCGGATAAAGCTGTGGATTCACCAGGACGTCTGGAAAGCATCCCCGGCCCTCTGCGCCGTCTGACAGGAGGTCCCCTTTGGCGCGGGGCAGTACCTGCCCGCCTGAAGCAGCCCCGAGGTGCGGCCCCACAGACGAGAGCTCGCACACGCAGCCAGACCCTGAGAAAAATACACCAACCACGGTTCTGTTCGCCCAGTTTGTCATTTGGTATTTAAAGATTTAAATTAAAAACATATAACGAATTCCTGATCGGGTCAGTCAGCAAACATCCCCCGCGTGGAGACTGTCTTCTTAGCCCTATAGCGCGTGTCTGTGCTCCATGTCGGAAAAGAACAAAGTTCTCTCTTTGCTGTGAAATGTGTAAACCTGGAGATTCACAGACCTGTACCCACCCTGGGGATAAAAATATATTATATGTTTATTAAAAAAAAAAAAAAAGAAGTTCTCTCTTTAAGGCATTTAAACTGTATGCCCTGAATCGGGATCCCAAAACCCGGAATCATGACCTGAGCCAAAGGCAGATGCTTAACTGACTGAGCCACGCAGGCGTCCTGCCTTATTTGATTTAAAGAAAAAAGAAAAGGAACCAAAACCAAAAATACAGAAGAAAGAAAAACATACGAGGTGAGCAGCAAAGCCTTGTCACACCCACTTAACAGCTCAGGACCGTGAGGAGCAGAGAGGAAGGAGGTGCACTGTCCCCTGCTGCATAGTGACCTCTCTTCAGGAAATAGAGGCACAGACCCAAGCGTTGCATCTCCCCCGCCCGGGGTGTTTCCTCTCCTCACAGACTGTGGTCAGGGACTGGGGAGTGTGGCCCCTGGAGGGGAGGGCAGGGTCCTCTGAGCTGTCCCTCCGGTGCTGGTGGGCTTGCTCTGTCAGTCACGCTGGCTTCCCACCTACCCCCTAACTCCAAGTCAGCTGTACCCGGTGCCCTTGGTTATCATGAGGACTTAATTGGAAATTTCCTATCAAGCTCTGGAGAGTCTAATTAAATGTGGTGAAGAAATCTCCAAAAGTTAAGCCCCTCATTATGACTTTTTTTCTTTTTTTTTTTTGTTCTGGACTCAAGAAATCATTTCCTCCTGATTGACCTTTCTCAGAATAAAACATCAGATGTCTCCCTGCAAAGGTGAAACCCTGGACTCCGCTCCTGTGGGTACTACCCTCTCCCTGTCCACACTTGGTCTCCGTTCCAGCCCAACCTCGGCACCCCCAAGCGGGCATGGGGGCTAAGTTCCTGCACTTCTCATCAGGAGCACGAGCTTGCAAGCTTCAGTGTTTGGTTGGATTTTAAGAATCACGGCTTGGGCTGCTGAGAGGTCGGGTGTGTTTTGTTGTCGGGCGCTCGTAGAAGTTTGTGGTCTGTTGATGGGCAGCCGTCCCGAGGGGGCAGCCGTCCGGCGGGGCTCCTGCACCTGGGCTCCTGCAGGGAGGAGCAGACAAGATGCAGAGCCGCTGTAACCCGCTCCGGAGTGAGGAGCTGTGCTGTGTAACGGCCTCACGCCTGGTTATGCAACCTGGATGCCGGACGGTGGAGGGTCGCAGATGCGTGGCAGGCAGTGAGGACTCTTCAAGGAACTTCGGACAATGGATTGTTTGAGCACGGATTGTGGCTAAGCTGCTGCAGAAGTGCTTTCCTGTCCCGACCTGCTGCCCGATCTCTCCTTCCAGGGAAAAGGGACTGGGATAGATCGGTGGTGCTCCTGGGCTCAGGTGCCTGCCCGGTCTCGCCCCAGGTGGAGGCCGTCTGAGAGACGGGCAGTGGCCGTCTGAGAGCTCCATGCACGTGGGGTCTGCTGCAGGGTGCGGCCCACCTCACGCCCCCTTCTCAGAAGCAGCCCAGAGACTCGGGGCTCACGGCTCGCTGGCTGTGACAAAGAGGAAGGTAGACCAGGAAGCCTCATGGAGTCCCTTCGGGGAGACACACCTCACAGGTGACAGTCCCCCTCATCCGTTTAGATGAGACTGTCAGACCAGCCTGGCGTGTCCTGGGGCCTGGTTCCAAGTCTTGTCATTTCCTAGTGGAGTTCTCATTCTGCTTTGGCATTTAAACCTTTTATCTATTTTATTTATATCTACATGGGGAATATTTTATGTCTGTTTGAAGGGTTGTAGGACTAAAGTGCCTCCACACTTTAAATATTACAATCGTGAAGCATTTTTCTTCTTTCATCTGGCAATATCTTACCGTTTTTCTAATTCCTTGTGAATTTGTACAGTTTCAGTTTCTTATATGTTATTATGTTAATACCTAAGTTACTAGCATAACATTTGTTTTGCTTTTTTCCTCATGAGATTTCCTCATAATTCTGGTTTATTTTCACCTTTTCCTTCTGGGTAATTCAACTGAAACACACTTATTCTGTGATTTTTCTCATTTTGCTTGTTATTAATACTATTATTTAGTGAAGACTATGGGATGTCTACGTCACTTCACTCACACCTTAATATCTTGCTGTGTCCCTAAGGAACACCAGGTGATTTCCAAAGCAGATCTATCCTGCAGGCTGCAGCCGTGCAAGGTGTACAGTACCTGCTGCAGATCGCTCCGATGCTCGCCCACGTGCTGAGAAAATGGCGTGAGCAGCTACAGTGTCTGCTAAGGACTTTGAAAGAGAGATGAGGGGTTTACACAAATTTATTTAACATCACAGATTTCATTTTTTCTCAAACTTAAGTCTTAATTTGTTTTCTTAATTACTGTTTTTTAATACACAAGAAATGTCATAGGCGACACAAGCAAATAAAAAACGGTGTTTTGGGGAAAAAGGAATGGTAAGCTGTAATCAGTGTAATTTCAGGATGACAGCCCCAAACCGACCATCAAAATACACTGTCAGGAAAAGGCCGGCAGCCGAGTCCCGTGAGCACACGAGTGGCAGGTACACAGTCTCTGTCGCATGTCCCATCTGCGTGACCCTGGACATGGGAATGCCTACAGAGGAATGCAGCAAGAATGATAGGAAAACTTGAAATTCCACCAAATAGGGGCTTTTAAAAGGACTTCGATGTATGCAATACAGAAACGGGAACAAAATAGCTTTCTTCAAACACCTGAAGATCTGTGGAGTGCGAGAACGAGATTTAAGCTGTGCAGTCCCAGAGGAGGTCAAAGAGCCACGGGCGGGAGTCCCGGTGAGGCAGACGGTAGCGCGGTGCTCGGCATGAATACCCAGCAAGTCAAGCCTCCTGACCTCGATGCCGAGCGTCCCACTGTTCCCGGGCTCCTGTCCCACGTGCCCATCACTGGCAGGACGCAGGCACGACTTGGGAGGGCTGCCCTGACTCTGCTGACGTGCTTCTGCCCAGCTCTCTAAAGGTCCTCCGTGACATTGGGGTCACGAGTGGCTTCCTTCTGGGCAGTCACCCCTCCGCTCTGCAGAGAGCTCTCTCTGCTGCTGGACTTACCCAGTCCGCTGAAGCCTCACAGAACTAGATCTAGTTTAGCCCCGCCTAGACTACCAGTTTTATCCAGTTAGGCTCGACTCAGCTCGGTTCCACTGGGTGCCATGTACCGGCACGACAAAGAGTAGACTAGAGCCAGACTCCATTTCTGATGCTCACGTGCAGAAGAGGAGAGAGAAGAAGACAGCCAGCGGTCATGCCAAACAGGGAAGGGAGTGCCCCAAAGAGGGCAGAAGCAACGAGATGGGTTTGCACAGGAGAAATGAGAAGTCTGCCTGGGGGGACAGACAGGGCTCCCTGGATGGCACAGAACCTAAGGGACATCGTGGACAAGCAAGGCTTTTGTAGCAAGGGAAGCAGATTTGGATCAGAGGCACAGGCTGAGTTCTGTGTGTCTAGATCTGGAAGTCTGAGAACCTCTGCCCAGAGACTTCATGCTAGTTGGTGACTACTCTGTTATCAGATGTATTCTGGGTTCTTCCAATGCCACCCATCACCGTATCTGCGGGTGGGTTAGGGCGCTGCACCTGCTGTATCCACCAGGACCTTTGTGCCATCCTGAAATAAATCATGCCTACCATGTGCAGACTATCAGAGGATAAAGGAACACTTCACAAGATTAGTCATCCTGAACATTCTATGACTACATGTTAAAAACACATGGATGTTATTTTACCCACTAAAAAAAATGGCATGATTAAAAGCTCACTTTCTGTATTATATGAGTAAAATGATAGATGAGCCATCATTTAAAAAAAAAAGATACTTTGAGTAAAATCTCCCCACTATATTTTCCTCTATAAAATAACTTAATTTGACCTTGGAGGTTTTCATTTATCATATCCATTCTGCTCCTTTTAAAATTCAACAGGCTGGATCAGTAGCCTCAAGCACATTAAGCAAGCATAACGAAATGCTGTTCTTCATTTTTCTAAAAGCTCCCTTTAATTACATACCAAAGGAAGAGAGATGCTGTTTCTAGACTTTCTAGACTTTGGCCATTCTTCTCTCCATGTGCCGATGTAGAGAGAGAGACAGCATAGATAGAGCACAGAGAGAGCTAGAGAGATTTGATAGATGATAGACAGATAGATAGGTATGGTAGATAGGTAAATAGATCTATTTATGGATCTACTAATGACGTGACCACCTTGGGCAGGAAGGGCGCTGGCGTGGGCTTGGAGAGAGGGGGAGAGAGGGAGACCGGTGCGGGAGAATGGATTCTACCATCTCGCTGCCTGAATTGCTTAACCCTTGAGAAGATAAAGTCCTCATCTCTCAGGGAGAAATAACAAGAGCAGACCCATCACGCACTATGATTTAATACAATATATTATTGTCCCCAAAGAATGACGTTTGTCTTATTCTGTTTGTCTCTATTCTTGGAAGGTTGGCTTTTCCTTCACTTCACGGCCTCCGGGTGAGCAGACATGGTTCAGTTACCGCAGGCAATGCCTTCCCTGGGGAAGAGAACGGGGACGAGAGGGCAGCCGGAGCTCAGCGTGCCGCGGAGGGGAAGGGAGGAGGAGGCAAATTAGCAAGAGTGTCCGCTGCTCCGCGAGGGAACTTCTGCCACCAGACGGGCAGGGTGGCGCTGGTCTGAGCCACACCTGTGGTGCAACTAGACATGTTAAATGCTGACCGGAAGTAGGTTACAGGCTCGTGTTGTCCATGTATTTCTGAGAATCCAGCTGAATATGAAAAGTCCAGGCAGACTCCTTCTCATCTGTGTTGGTTTCCTGTTAAAGTGATACTGAAGTCGTGCTGCGACCCACTCTCAAGCGGCGAGGGCGCGCCCACCGATCAGCCCCTTGAAACGCTCGAAGTGGCCAGAGGTCCTTGAGAAGGAGTAGAAGCTTCTTGCCAGAGGGACTTCTTGGCACAAATTCTCTCCCTTTGCCTGTCTCCTGTACATAATCCCAGTATTTAGGACTGAAGCCCTAACGGAGCTTCTGGCCTTAAATTTTCCACACAGTGAGCGCTTTAGGAATCTGGTGTAACGGAAACATAAAACATCTAACTTTGCATCGAAATCTTTCTCTTCAATTGTCGTCATCGTCATCAAAGAACAATACTTTGATGCAAAATGGGCAAAGAAAAGTGTTTTTTGCTTTTCAGAAAACAGATCAGTGACCATTTCTTGGAAATCCGAAGTAAAATGACGTCGTTCAAGTAAAACTAAAAGTACACTTCGGATCTGCTCCTCCGTGGATTCCAAGACTGAGAGGAAGTGTCGGGCGTCGGCCATGCAGGACGTTTCATATCCAGAGTTTCCCACGTTTTGTTTTGATGGTGACTAATGCTGGAAACCCAGCTTTCCCAGAGTTGGCAGGAGAATTAGCATATCCACAGTTTTCCCCTCTTCAGTCAGGTTTCGTCAACAAATGCCAGAATTTTAGATACTCTCCTCTTACGTTTCACGCAGCCTCATTCCCTACCTCTTGGGTCCCAGAGCCCACGCACGGCTCTTTAACTCTTCTCAGTTAGCAACAAAAAGAACACACGTCTAGATTTCTACTTTAAGGTTGTTTGCTCTGGAAAAACAAAAAAAACAAAAAAAAACAAAACTCAACCTTCAGGAGAATTTTGCTTCCTTATTCAATGTGTCTGAAGAACTCAAATTTCTGTGAGAAGAAAATTCCAGCCTCAGAAACCTGTCTTCGGGTAGGAGGTGATGTTGTGTCTGGGCTCAAGCTTGTGCTTCAGAGCTATGTTCTCACTGCGAGAATTTCTGTTTGTTTGTTTGTTTGTTTGTTTGGGCGTCAAGCCGGACAGTGACTGCAGGGACTCAGGCCGGAAGGCACATCGACTGTCCTCCTGGTAAGACGTTCTCCAGGTAACGCTTTGCAAATGGGCTCCTGCTTCTCCAGCTGTTCTCCAACAAATTATTTTCTCTAAAACAAGTGTTTTTTTAGGAAGATCTTTTCCTTTTCAACTCTTGGTAAACTTCTTCAAACGGTGATGGTTCAAGACCGTGAGGTATTTCCAGTTAGTCCTTCTAGGGGAGGGCTGGGTTGAGCTGCGTTGTTTTGAGATTCTTGGGTTTTCTCTGCTGGCTGGGGAGCAGTGGTGTCACTGGGGAAGTCAGGGGTCAACTCAGAGCTCCCTTACTTACTCGCTGCGTAACTCTGCGGAAGCGAAGTCTGTTAAAACTTACTTTACTTTCCCGTAAGATTGGGTAACAATGAGACCTTGTCCATAGGGTGAGTGTAAGGATTTCGCAGTTGACTCTCCTTGAGGACTTAGCACAGCACTTGGCACATAGGTGTTCGATAAGTGTGAGCTCCTGTTTCTGTTATCAGTCAGCACATTCCAGTGTAGAAAACAAGGAGCCGAAAACAACATCGGGTCATTATCCCTGAATAGCATAACCAAAGTCTAGGATGAAAAGCGTTTCAGAATGCTTGAACTGGGCCCAGATGTCCAAACCTCCTGTGGTCAGGGATTTCCCTGGCACATACATGTTTCATCATTTCTCAGATAACAGACTTGGAACAGCTAAAGGGATTGGAATTCCTCAATGCTGTCAACCTGCTTTTCTGAGCAAGTCTGTGGTTTTGTTAAATTTTACGTTGATTGGCAGGGGCAGCTGCCAGTTCCTTTGTGTTAAAGGAAAGATCTTAAATTATGTAAGGGTGATGTTAATTGAAAGAGACACTGATTCAATTCTCTTCCTCTGCTCTAAGCCATGGAGGAACTTCTCCAGTCCTTGGCTTCACCAAGGTCTCCTGAACTACGTGTACCTACTTTGCCTGTCATCTCAACCAACAACTTTGAAGGCGCCATAAGGTGTAGATTTGGGGAGGAGGCAAATACAGATTTGGGTGAATTTCTTGGCTTTGCAAACTGACATTTTTTTCTCTAAAGAAAAGCCCACGGGTCTGATGTAAGGAACACATGCTATGTGTTGGCTTCACATTTCCAGTGGTAAGAATTTTGCTACATGTGATGCTCTAAGATTGTGATGTCATAGTCTTCATGATAGTGAGATCTAGGAATAATTTGTGGGGCTGTAAAAGTCACTTTCAGGCTATCCTGCTCTTGTGCAATTTTGTTTCTGAAAATGCAAACATGCAGAAAAATATAAGCTGCATTCATCACCTGTAGAGTAAAACCCTACTCTGTTTGTAAAACAGTAGTGGTGACTTGTGAGACGTAGAGAGGAGAATAAATAAATCAGGCAACAGGGCTGGGAGGGGCCACTGGGAAATCCAACAACCTTAGAAAATTGTTTCTCCCTGACACGGTGTCTGACTGCAAAACTCCATTGAAATGGGGACCTCGCATTATAGATTGTGGACACTAGCCCTTTATCCGATATGTCATTTGTGAATATCTTCTCCCATTCTGTCAGTTGTCTTTTGGTTTTGTTGACTGTTTCCTTTGCTGTGTAAGAGCTTTTGATCTTGATGAAGTCCCAATAGTTCATTTTTGCCCTTGCTTCCCTTGCCTTTGGCATGTTTCTAGGAAGAAGTTGCTGTGTCTGAGGTCAAAAAGGTTGCTGCCTGTGTTTTCCTCAAGGATTTGATGGATTCCTGTCTCACATGGAGGTCTTTCACCCATTTTGTGTCTATTTGTGTGTGTGGTGTAAGGAAATAGTCTCATTTCATTCTTCTGCATGTGGCTGTTCAATTTTCCCAACACCATTTATTGAAGAGGCTGTCTTTTCCATTGGACATTCTTTCCTGCTTTGTTGAAGATTAGTTGACCATAGAGTTGAGGGTCCATATCTGGGCTCTCTATTCTGTTCCATTGATCTATGTGTCTGTTTTTGTGCCAGTACCATGCTGTCTTGATGATGACAGCTTTGCAATAGAGCTTGAAGTCCGGAATTGTGATGCCACCAACTTTGGCTTTCTTTTTCAACATTCCTCTGGCTATTCAGGGTGTTTTCTGGTTCCATATAATTTGTAGGATTATTTGTTCCATTTCTTTGAAAAAGTTGATGGTATTTTGATAGGGATTGCATTAAATGTGTAGATTGCTTTAGGTAGCATAGACATTTTCACAATATTTGTTCTTCCAATCTGTGAACATGGCATGCTTTTCCATTTCTTTGTGTCTTCCTGAACTTCTTTCATGAGTACTTTATAGTTTTCTGAGTACAGATTCTTTACCTCTTTGGTTAGGTTTATTCCTAGATATCTTATGGTTTTGGGTGCAGTTATAAATGGGATCAACTCCTTAATTTCTTTTTCTTCTGTCTTGTTGTTGGTGTAGAGAAATGCAACTGATTTCTGTGCATTGATTTTATATCCTGACACTTTACTGAATTCCTGTATGAGTTGTAGCAGTTTTGGAATGGAGTCTTTTGGGTTTTCCACATAAAGTATCATATCATCTGCAAAGAGAGAGTTTGACTTCTTCTTTGCCAACTCAGATGCCTTTAATTTATTTTTGTTGTCTGATTGCTAAGGCTAGGACTTCTAGTACTATGTTGAATAGCAGTGGTGATAGTGGACAGCCCTGCTTAGGGGAAAAGTTCTCAGTTTTTCCCCATGAAGAATGATACTTGTTGTAGGTTTTTCATAGATGGCTTTGATGATATTGATGTATGTGCCCTCTATCCCTACACTTTCTTTTTTCTTTTTTTTAAAGATTTTATTTATTTATTTGGCAGACGGAGATCTCAAGTAAGCAGAGAGGCAGGTAGAGAGAGGAGGAAGCAGGCTCCCCACTGAGCAGAGAGCCTGATGCAGGGCTCCATCCCAGGACCCCAGGACCATGACCTGAGCTGAAGGCAGAGGCTTTAACCCACTGAACCACCCAGGTGCCCCATCCCTACACTTTCAAGAGTTTTGATCAAGAATGGATGCTGTACTTTGTCAAATGCTTTTTCAGCCTCTATTGAGAGTATCATATAGTTCTTGTTCTTTCTTTTATTAATATATTGTGACACATTGATTGATTTACAAATGTTGAACCAACCTTGCAGCCCAGAAGTAAATCCGGCTTGGGTGTGGTGAATGATTCTTTTAATGTACTGTCAGATTCTATTGGCTAGTATTTTGGTGAGAATTTTTGCATCTGTATTCATCAAGGATATTGGTCTTTAATTCTCTTTTTTGATGGGATCCTTGTCTCGTTTTGGGATCAAGGTGATGCTGGTCTCATAAAATGAGTTTAGAAGTTTTCCTTCCATTTCTATTTTTTGGCACAGTTTTGGGAGGATAAGTATTAATTCTTCTTTAAATTTTTGATAGAATTCCCCTGGGAAACTGTCTGGCCTGGGCTCTTGTTTGTTGGCAGATTTTTGATGACTGCTTCAATGTCCTTACTGGTTATGGGTCTGTTCAGATTTTCTATTTTTTATTGGTTCAGTTTTGGTAGTTTAGAGATCTCTAGGAATGCATCCATCTCTTCCAAATCATCAAATTTGCTGGAGTATAGTTGCTCACAACATGTTCTTATAATTGTTTGTACTTCTGTGGTGTTGGTTTTTTTTTTTTTTTAAAGATTTTTATTTATTTGACAGACAGATCAGTAGTAGGCAGAGAGGCAGGCAGAGAGAGAGAGAGGAGGAGGAGGCAGGCTCCCCACTGAGCAGAGAGCCTGATGTGAGGCTTTATCCCAGGACCCTGGGATCATGACCTGAGCCGAAGGCAGAGGCTTTAACCACTGAGCCACCCAGGTGCCCCTGTGGTGTTGGTTTTGATCGCTCCTCTTTCATTCCTTCATGATTTTATTAATTTGGGTCTTTTCATTTTTCTTTTGGGTAAGTCTGGCCAGGGGTTTATCAACCTTATGAATTCTTTCAAAGAATTAGCTTCTAGTCTCATTGATTGATTCTACTATTCTTTTTGTTTCTATTTAATTGATTTCTGCCTGATCTTTATTATTTCTCTTCTCCTGCTGGGTTTAGGCTTTCTTTGCTGTTCTTTCTCCAGCTCCTTTAGGTGTAGGGTTAGTTTTTGTATTTAAGACCTTTCTTGTTTCTTGAGAAAGGCTTGTATTGTTCCTCTCAGGACCGCCTTTGCTGTATCCCAAAGATTTTTAACAGTTGTGTTTTCATTTTCATTTGTTTCCACAAATTTTTTCAATTCTTCTTTAATTTCCTGGTTGACCCATTCATTCTTTAGTAGGATGCTCTTTAACTTTCATGTATTTGAGTTCTTTCCAACTTTCCTCTTGTGATTGAGTTCTAGCTTCAGAGCATTGTGGTCTCAAAATAGGCAGGGAATTATCCCAATCTTTTGATACTAGTTGAGACCTGACTTGTGACCCAGGATGTGATCTATTCTGGAGAATGTTCCATGTGCACTAGAGAAGAATGTGTATTCTGTTGCTTTGCAATGGAATGTTTTGAATATATCTGTGATGTCCATCTGGTCCAGTGTGTCATTTAAGGCCTTTATTTCCTTGTTGATCTTTTGCTTGGATGATCTGTCCGTTTCAGTGAGGGGGTTGTTAAAGTCCCCTACTGTTATTGTATTATTGTCAATGTCTTTTTTTATTTTGTTATTAATTGGTTTATATAATTGGCTGCTCTCATGTTAGGGACATAGTTATTTAAAATTGTTAGATCATGTTGGACAGACCCTTTGAGTATGATATAGTGTCCTTCCTCATCTCTTATTATAGTCTCTGACTTGAAATCTAATTTATTTGATATAAGGATTGTTATCACAGCTTTCTTTTGATGTCCATTAGCATGGTATATTGTTTTCCACCCCCTTACTTTAAGTCTGAGCGTGTGATTGGGTCTAAAATGAGTTTCTTGTAGACAACATATTGATGGTTCTTGTTTTTTTATCCACTCTGATACCCTGTGTCTTTTGATTGGGGCATTTAGCCCATTTACATTTAGGGTAACTACCGAAAGATAGGAATTTACTGCCATTGCATTGCCTGTAAGGTGAGTGTTACTGTATATTGTCTCTGTTCCTTTCTGATCTACTACTTTTGGGGGTCTCTCTTTGTTTAGAGGACCCCTTTCAATATTTCTTGTAAGGCTGGTTTGGTGTCTACAAACTCTTTTAATTTTTGTTCTGGGAGCTTTTTATCTCTCCTTCTATTTTCAATGACAACCTACCTGGATATAGTATTCTTGGCTGCATATTTTTCTCATTTAGTGCTCTGAATGTATCACATCAGTTCTTTTTGGCCTGCCAGGTCTCTTTGGATACAGACCAATCTAATATTTCTACCAGTGTATGTTAAGACCTCTTTTCCTAAGCCACTGTCAGGATTTTCTTTTTGTCACTGAGACTTGTAAGTTTTACTCTCAGATAACAGGGTGTGGACCTATTTTTATCAATTTTGAAGGGGACTCTCTCTGCCTCCTGGATTTTGATGCTTGTTCCCTTTGCCATATTAGGGAAATTCTCTGCTATAATTTGCTCCAATATACCTCTGCTCCCCCCTTTCTTCTTCTGGAATCCCAATTATTCTAGTATTGTTTCATCTTATGATGTCATTTATTTCTTAGATTCTCCCTTCATGGTCCAGTTTATCTCTATTTCTCAGCTTTTTTATTCTCCATCATTTGATCTTCTATATCACTAATTCTCTCTTCTGCCTCATTGATACTAACAGTAAGAACCTCCATTTTTGATTAGACCTCATTGATAGCTATTTTGATTTCAACTTGGTTAGATTTTAGTTCTTTTATTTCTCAAGAAAGGGTTTCTCCAGTATCTTCTATGCTTTTTTTGAGTCCTGCTAGCACCTTGATAATTGTCATTCTGAACTCTAGTACTGACATCTTACTAATGTCTGTATTGTTTAGGTCCCTAACCATCAGTACTGCCTCTTGTTCTTTTTTCTTTCTTTCTTTCTTTTTTTTTTTGAGGCAAGTTTTTACATCTTGTTATTTTATCCAGATAAGAATAGATGAATGAGAGAACAAAATACTAAAGGGATAACAATGGCCCCAGAAAAATATACATTAACGAAATCAGAAGGAACCTGAAACTGGGAGGAGAAAAAAGGAGAAAAAAAATACACACACACACACACGTATATATTAGACTGGTGTCTAGAATAGGGCCACATACTTGATTTTGGATCTATTTTGGTCTGTTGGAAGAAACTGCTTCCCAAAATTTTAAAGAAAGGAAAATATTATATCTAATATTTTTCTTTATATGTGTGTGTGTGTGTGTGTGTATGTGTGTGTATGTGTGTATTCTATACATATATTGGCCCTTGGAACGATATCTCTTCACAGAGCAGACTTCTACAAATTCCAGTTTTGTGCTCTGCTGCTCTACTGCTTTCTGGTGAGTTGCTGACGGAGGCTCCCTCCCCCTGCAGTCTCTTTTCCCATATGTTGCCTCAGATTCACTTCTCCACACGTCCTACCTTCCTGAAAGTAGTAGATTTTCTGTTCCTAGAATTGCTGCTTTTCTTCTCTTTGATCTCCTGTTCAGTTTGTACCTATTCAGAATGGTTTGATAACGATATCGCTGAATTCCTGGGATCAGAGGAAATTTAGGTCTCCTACTTCTCTGACCCCTTGTTCTTCCCCTTAATTAGCATTTTTGTATTCTTTGGGTAAATATCCAGTAATTCTACTTTTAATATTTTAAGAAACATACTCTTTCCACCTTGGCTATACCAGTCTGCTTTCTCTTCAACAATGCATGTGGGTTCGTTTTTATCCACTTCCTTGCCAGCATTTGCTATTTCTTGTTTTTGGTTTAGCCATTCTGACAGGTGTGAGGTGATATCTCATGGTTTTGGTTTGCATTTCCCTGATGATGAGTGATGTTAAGCGTCTTTCTCATGGGTCTGTTGGCCATCTGGATGTCTTCTTTGTAGAAATGTCTGTTCATGTCCTCTGCCCATTTTTAATTGGATTATTATTATTATTATCATTATTATTATCATTTTGGTGTTGACTTTTGTAAGTTCTTTGTATAGTTTGGATACTAACCCTTTATTAGATATATCATTTGCTAATATCTTCTATTCAGTAGGTTGTCTTTTAGTTTTATTGATTGTTTCCCTTGCTGTGCAGAAGTTTTTTTTGTTTTGATGTAGTCTCAATAGTTTATTTTTGCTTTAGTTTCCCTTGCCTCAGGAGACATATCTGTTATGGCTGATGTCAGAAAAATTTCTGCCCGTGTTTTCTTCTAGCATTTTAATGGTTTTAGTTTTCACACTTTGGCCCTTAATCCACTTGGAATTTATTTTTGTGTGTGGTGTATGAAAGTGGCCCTGTTTCATTCTTTTGCATGTTGCTGTCCAGTTTCCCCAACTCCGTTTGTTGAAGAGATTGTCTTTTACCCATTACATATTTTTGCCTCCTGGTTGAAGATTAATTGGCCACATATTGTGGGTTTATATCTGGGATCTGTATTTTGTTCCATTGTTCTATGTGTCTATTTTTGTACCAGTACAGTACTGTTGTGATTATTCCAACTTTGTAGTAATATCTTGAAATTTGGAATTGTGATGTTTCTAGCTTTATTTTTTTCTGAGATTGCTTTGGCTATCTGAGGTCCTTTGTGGTTCCATACAAATCTTAGTATTATTCTAGGTTTTTTTTTTTTTTCCAAATCCTGTTGATATCTGATGAGGGGACTGAATTAATAATAGACTTCTTTGGGTAGTATAGATATTCTAACAATATTTGTTCTTTTAATCTATGAGCATGGAATGTTTTTACATTTATTTGTGTCATCCTCAATTTCTTTTCTTTTTTTTTTTTAACATTTTATTTATTTATTTGAGAGAAGGAGACACAGCAAGAGAGGGAACAGAAGCAGGGGGAGTGGGAGAGGGAGAGGCAGGCTTCCTGCGGAAGAGGGAGCCTGATGTGGGGCTCTACTCCAGGACCCTGGGATCATGACCTGAGCCCAAGGCAGACACTTAACAACTGAACCTCCCAGGTGCCCCTCATCCTCAATTTATTTCATCAGTGCTTTACAGTTTTCAGAGTACAGGTTTGTATCCCTGGTTAAGTTTATTTCTAGCTATTTTATATGTTATGATATGATGGGATTAAAAACAATTGGTATTGTTTTAAATTTCTCTTTCTGTTCCTTTATTATTGTTGTATAGAAATGCAATGGATCTGTGTATGCTGATGTTGTATCCTGAAACTTTGCTGAATTCATTTATCAGTTATAACAGTTTTTTGATGAAGTCTTTCAGGTTTTCTATATACAGGATCATGCCATTTGCAAATAGTGAAAGTTTTACTTCTTTCTTACCAATTTTGATGCTTTTTATTTCTTTTTCTTATCTGATGGCTGTGACTAGGACTTCAGTACTAGTCTGAATAAACTGTTTATACATAACAGTTTATATATTGGATAAACTGGTGAAAGTAGACATCCCCATCTTATTCCTGACCTTAGTGGAAATCTATCAGTTTTTCAACATTAAGGATGTTAGCTGTGGGTTTTTCATAGACGATCTTTATTATGTGGAGGTTTGTTTCCTCCAAAGTTATTCTGTTGAGGGTTTTTTTTTTTTAAAGATTTTATTTATTTATTTGACAGACAGAGATCACAAGTAGGCAGAGAGGCAGGCAGGGAGAGAGAGAAGAAGCAGGATCCCTGCTGAGCAGAGAGCCCGATGCGGGGCTCGATCCCAGGACCCTGAGATCATGACCTGAGCTGAGGGCAGAGGCTTTAACCCACTGAGCCACCCAGGCACCTCACAAATGAATTTTTTAATGTGTTGTTGGATTTGGTTTGCCAATATTTCATTGAAGGTTTTCTCATCTATATTTATCAGCGTTATTGGCTTCTAGGTTTTCTTTCTTTCTTCTTCTTTTTTTTTTAATAGTGTCTTTGTCAATTTTGGTATCAGGGTAATGCTATCCTTATAGAATAAATTAGGAAGTTTCTTTCCTCCTTCTGTTATTTGAAATAGTTAGAGAGGAATAGGTATTAATTTTTTTTTAAATGCTTGACAGAATTCATCTGTGAAACCGTGCAGTCCTGGACTTTTGTTTGCTGGGAGTTTTTTCATTACTGATTCAATTTCATTGCTGATAACCAGTCTGTTTAAGTTTTGTATGTCTTCCTCATTCAGTATTGAGACATTATATGTTTCTAAGATTTTATTAATTTTTTCCAGGTTATCCAGTTTTTTGGCATATAATTTTTTGTAATGTTCTTCTAGAGTTCTTTTTTATTTATATGGTGTCAATTGCCAATTGTTATTTCTCTTCTTTCATTTCTAATATTGTCTGAGTCTCTCTCTCTCTTTCTTTCTTTCTTTCTCTCTTTCTTTTGACTGGCTAAAACTTTATCAGTTTTGTTAATCTTTTCAAAGAAGCAGCCCCTGGCTCATTGATCTATTTTTTTGTTTGTTTGTTTTGTTTTGTTTGCTTCTACTGTAATCTTTGCTATTTCCTTCCTTATTCTGGTTTTGATTTGTTGTTGTTGTTGTTTTATTTTTTTTCTAGCTCTTTTAGTTGTGAGGTTAGGTTATTTATTTGAGATTTTTCATGTTTCTGAGGTAAGCGTGTATTGTCATAAGCTTCCCTCTTGGAACTGATTTTGTTGCATCCCGAAGGGTTTGGAATTTTATGTTTTCATTTTCATTTGTCTTCATTTATTTTTTTATTTCCTCTGATTTCTTAGTTGACGCATGCCTTGTTTTGTAGCATGTTATTTAACTTCCATGTGTTTGTGCTCTCTCCAGATCTTTTCTTTGATTTCTGGTTTCATAGCACTGTGGTTCAGAAAAGAGGTATGGTATGACTTCAGTCCTTTTAGATTTCTTGCAACTTGTTTTGTGACCTAAATATGATCTGCTCTGGAGAATGTTCCATGTGTACTTGAAAAGAATGCGTGTTCTGCTGCTTTTGGATGGAATGTTGTGAACATATCTGTTAAATCCTTTTGGTTCAGTGTGTCCTTCATAGCCATTTTTTCCTTGGTGATTTTCTGTTTAGATGATCTGTCCATTGATATAAATGTGGTATTATTATATTACTATCAATTAAATCCTTCCTTTATTACTAGTTGCCTTATGTATTTAAGTACTCCCATGTTGGATGCAAAAATAGTTAAATTATTGTATCTTGTTTGATTGTTCCCTTTATGATCGTATAGCGTTCTTCTTTGTCTTTTGTTACAGTCTTTGTTTTACAGTCTATTTTGTCTGATTTAAGTATCACTGCCCAGCTATCTTTTCCTTCCGTTTGCATGATAAATGCTTTTCCATCCCTTGACTTTCAATTTGCAGGTGTCTTTAGGTCTGAAATGTGTCTCTTGTAGGCAGCATATAGTGGGTTTTGCTTTTTTATTCATTCTGTCACCCTACGTGTTTTGTTTGGAATGTTTTGACTATTTACATTGAAAGTGGTGATTGACAGGCCTATACTTACTGCCATTTTGTAACTTGTTTTATGGTTGTTTTTGTAGCTCTTGTCTGTTCCTTTCTTCTCTAGATCATTCTTTTCATGGTTTTCTGGCTTTCTTTACTGATATACTTGGATTTCTTTGTGTTTAATTTTTGCATATCTATTACTGATTTTTTGTTTGTGGTTACCATTAGGTTTATGTATAACATCTGCATAAAGCAGTCTTTATTGACTGTCACTTAAGTTTGGACTCATTTTTTACTCCTCTCCTCCCCATGTTTTACGTATACTTGTCATATTCTACATCTTTTTGTTTTGTGGATTGTGTTTATTTTGTCACTGATTTTTATAGGTATACTTAATTTAACTGCCTTTCTGCTTTCTACTTTACTTGCTTCTAGTTTTGTTCTTTCCTTTCCATTCGAAATGTCTCCTTCAATATTTCTTGCTGGTTTAATGGTCATGAACTCCTTTAATATTTGTTTGTCTGGGAAACTCTTTATCTCTCCTTATATTCTTAATGATAGTGCGGCTTGATAGAGTATTCCTGGCTTGCCTGCAGATTTTTCTCTTTCAACACTTTAAATATATCATTTCACTCTCTTTTGTCTTGGAAAGTTTCTGTTGAAAAATCTGGTGGTAGACTCGTGGAATTTTTCTTGTATGTAACTGCTTACTTTTTCTCTTGCTGCTTTAAAAATTCTCTTTATCACTACTTTTTACCTTTTAAATTACTATGTATCTTGCTGTGGTTCTTCTTGAGTTGATTTTTTTGGGTGTTCTCTATACCTCTTTGATCAGGATTTCCATTTCATCCTAGCACTTGGGAAGTTTTCAGCTATTATTTCTTCAGATAAATTTTCTTTTCCCTTTTCTCTTCTTCTTGCATTCTTTTTTTTTTTTTTTGAAGATTTTATTTATTTATTTGACAAAGAGACAGAGAGAGAGCATGAGAGGGGAGAAGGTCAGAGGGAGAAGCAGACTCCCTGCTGAGCAGGGAGCCTGATGCGGGACTCAACCCCAGGACTCCAGGACTATCACCCAAACCAAAGGCAGTCTCCCAACCAACTGAGCCACCCAAGCACCCGTCCTTGCATTCCTATAATGCAAGTGCTATTATGCCTTATGGTGTCATGGTGTTCCCTTCAATTTTTAGTATTCTTTTTTTGTCTCACCTAGTCAGCTTGATTGCTATTCATTACTCTGTCCACAGGTCATTTATCTGTTCTTCTGCTCCCTCTAGTGTACTATTTTTTCACCTTTAGTATATTTTTAACTTCAGTAATTGCGTTTTTCATCCCTGATTGGTTCTTTTTATGTTTTCTGTTTATTGAGAGTCTCACTGAGGTCCTCCACTCTTTTCTCCAGTCCAGTGAGTTCTGGCAGGTGTCTGTGTGTTGACGCTGTGAGGCAGGGGAGGAACCCAGTGGTGCAAGGCAACTCCTTTGTTCCTGGAGAATTCTCCATAAGATACCTGGCTTTCCAGCATACACTCCGAGTTTAGTAAATAAATCTCCTTTCCATATCCTCCAGGTGTTTTTCAAACCACAGCTTCTATACTGTATCTCCACGGGGCTCCTGGGCTCCTCCTGGCTGTCCCAGAGCTGACTGAGCCTGTTGAATTTTAAAGTCCTAGTTGTTAAGTCCTACTGGTTGTGAGAATTCACAAAATTAGGCCCCTATTGTTTTCAAAGCTAAATATTATGGGTAATCATCTATCCCGTACAGGTTCCCTGTGCCTGGGATGCTTGGTGTGAGGGTCTGTTTCTCCCTTCTCTGGGCCTGCAGTGTCCCTCCTTCCTGAAGACAGTCCCACTAGTCCATTTGGCTTCTGGCTACATCTCTGCCCTTCCTACCATCTTTGATGTGACTCTTCTTCACATTTAGCTATAAAGAGTCTGTTCTACCAGTGCTTAGGTCATTTTCTGTATTATCATTTTCTGTATTATTTACACTGATGTGGGTTATTTAGTCATATCTGTGGAATGTGGTAAGCTTAGGGTCCTTCTACTCTGTCATCTTCTCTGAAAGTCAGTTAATTATCCGCTTGCAATATTACTACTGACAAATAATTAATATTTCCTAATGCTTGAGGTAGAGTGCCAGGAATGAAACCATAGGCATGTTACTAACTGGACCTGTGACCTTGGACTTGAACTTTCTGAGGTCCCTATAGAAGAGTCACACTGAATTGTAACTCAGAAGGTTGTAAAGAGGGTTTGGTGTCATCAGATGTGGGAAAGTGCTTAATACAAGGCCTGATACCTTCTGATTCAATGTTTGTTTTAAACATATTTTTGATTAAATTAAATTCTATGGGGGAAAAAAGGCTCCCAAATATGTTTCTAATTCTCAGGCTTCCGTCAATTTTTATTTTCCCTTCCCCAGTCCTGTGCTTTCTTCTCCTTCATTTCCTTACTCAGTTGCTCCAGGTGTGGAACGTACTTTTGTACTAGCCCAAGGAATGAGGGGAGGAATGTCCCGAGGCCGCACCGCCTTCTTGCCTGACCTCCTCTTGTTCCTGAGCTCTCACACCGTCCTTTCTGTCAGGAACTTAGGCTAACACACTTTCATTAAGCATTTCTAAAAGACACTTTGTCCAGAACTTTCAGAGGAAATATTTGGTGCTTTCCGATCCTTGCAGACATTGTCACCTATTAAGACAACTTCGCTGAGAAATTGGATGAAGAAGGTAGTGCAAAGCCAGACTCGTTCTGGGTCATTTCCCAAATCAGATAGTAAAGGGGCAGGTATCTTATACCAATGACATGATTCAGCCTGTCCTGTGGGAATTGCAATAGAAACGAGAGCTCTTAGCATTTGGCCCTTGGTCTCACTTGATAGGAAGGCCAGTCTGGCCCCTGAGGAATGACACAGCTGCCAACCCCAGTCAGGCAAGTCTGCTTGTCTCAGCATTCTTCATACTTTCATTCTTCTGGCCTTCATGCAGTTCGGAAAAGAACAGATTATTTAGAAATGTGTTCCTGCTTTTGTAAAATATTACCAAGAAGAGTAAAGTGCCTTTAACTCATAGCCATGCATCAGTGGGACAGCTCACGGGGAAGCCCAGGGCATGAAGAGCTGAAAGACACTGCAGAGTGAGGCCGTCCTTGGTCGGGTCTGCTCCTGTACCTGCTGGGAGAGCCTGGGAAGGAACTGGGAAAATGTCTCGCACTCGTTTGTCTTTGGAGGGAAATGCTTTATCAGCAGCTCAGCAAACACCTGCTTGGATGGCATTGAATTCCAGGTCTGATACTTTAGGTTAATTCAGTGTATTTTCACCTGTATACCAGGAACTAAGATAAACTTTGGAATAATATAGATGAGCTAATTAGGCCTAGAGCTTGCCCCTTGGGGATTCATACCCAGAGAAGCTTGCCCAGCTGGGCGGGTGACATCTCTGAGACAGTCCTTGGCCAGTGCAAGTGCCAGCACACTGTGGTATAAAGTCAGAGTGAACACAGTCCCCTTTCTGTAAGGACTGGGCTGATCAGGCTTCATGGTTAAGTAGTACGGTAATTAGGCCCCATCTCCTGAGCTGGTTTACTCTTGCTACAACACTCATTTGTACGTAAACAATCCTCAAAAGGATGTGGTATATTTTTAGGTTTTTAGAAAAGCCAGTAATTCAGTTTATAAAAAATTGTTCAAGGCGAAAATATTATGAAGTCGATTAGCACTTCAAGAATAGTTAGGGGCTGGATCCCAGGACCCTGAGATCATGACCTGAGCTGAAGGCAGAGGCCTTAACCCACTGAGCCACCCAGGTGCCCCGATTTATTAATTAATTTTTTTAAACAAACATATAATGTATTTTTATCCTCAGGGGTACAGGTCTGTGAATCGCCAGGTTTACACATTTAACAGCACTCACCATAGCACGTACCCTCCCAATGTCCATATCCCCACCACCCTCTCCCATCCCCCCTACCCCCAGCAACCTTCAGTCTGTTTTTTGACATTCTATCATTTTTTCTTTTCCTACTCTCCAACCCCCAACATTGCATAGCCACTTCCCCATATCAGGGAGATCATATGATAGTTGTCTTTCTCTGACTGACTTATTTCGCTAAGCATGATACCCTCTAGTTCCATCCACATCATCGCAAATGGCAAGATTTTGTTTCTTTTGATGGCTGCATAGTATTCCATTGTGTATATATACCACCTCTTCTTGATCCATTCATCTGTGATGGACATCCAGGTTCTTTCCATAGTTTGGTTATTGTGGAATGCTGTAAACATTCAAGTGCAGGTGCCCCTTTGGAGCACCACATTTGTATCTTTAGGGTAAATACCCAGTAGTGCAATTTCTGGGTCATAGAGTAGCTCTATTTTCAGTTTTTTGAGGAACCTCCACACTATTTTCCAGAGTGGTTGCACCACCTTGCATTCCAACCAACAGTGGAGGAGGGTTCCCCTCTTTCTGCATCCTCGCCAGCATCTGTCATTTCCTGACTTGTTAATTTTAGCCATTCTGACTGGTGTGAGGTGGAATCTTATTGTGGTTTTGATTTGTATTTCCCTGATGCCGAGTGATATGGAGCACTTTTTCATGTGTCTGTTGGCCATCTGGATGTCTTCTTTGCAGAAATGTCTGTTCATGTCCTCTGCCCATTTCTTGATTGGATTATTTGTTCTTTGGGTGTTGAGTTTGCTAAGTTCTTTATAGATTTTGGATCCTAGCCCTTTATCTGATATGTCGTTTGCAAATATCTTCTCCCATTCTGTCAGTTGTCTTTTGGTTTTGTTAACTGTTTCCTTTGCTGTGCAAAAGCTTTTGATCTTGATGAAATCCCAATCGTTCATTTTTTCCCTTGCTTTTGTTGTCTTTGGCAATGTTCCTAGGAAGAAGTTGCTGCAGTTGAGGTCAAAGAGGTTGCTGCCTGTGTTCTCCTCAAGGATTTTGATGGATTCTTTTCTCACATTGATGTACCTCATCCATTTTAAGTCTATTTTCATGTGTGGTGTAAGGAAATAGTCCAATTTCATTTTTCTGCATGTGGCTGTCCAATTTTCCCAGCACCATTTGTTGAAGAGGCTGTCTTTTTTCCATTGGACATTCTTTCCTGCTTTGTCAAAGATTAGTAGATCATAGAGTTGAGGGTCTATTTCTGGGCTCTCTATTATGTTCCATTGATCTATGTGTCTGTTTTTGTGCCAGCACCATGCTGTCTTGATGATGACAGCTTTGTAATAGAGCTTGAAGTCTGGAATTGTGATGCCACCAACTTTGGCTTTCTTTTTCAATATTCCTTTGGCTATTCGAGGTCTTTTCTGGTTCCATATAAGTTTTAGGATTGTTTGTTCTATTTCTTTGAAAAAAATGGATGGGATTTTGATAGGGATTGCATTAAATGTGTAGATTACTTTTGTAGAATAGACATTTTCACAATATTTGTTCTTCCAACCCATGAGCCTGGAACATTTTTCCATTTCTTTGTGTCTTCCTCAATTTCTTTCAAAAGTACTTTATAGTTTTCTGAGTATAGATTCTTTGCCTCTTTGACTAGGTTTATTCCTAGGTATCTTATGGTTTTAGTTTCAGTTGTAAATGGGACTGACTCCTTAATTTCTCTTTCTTCTGTCTTGTTGTTAGTGTAAAGAAATGCAATTGATTTCTGTGCATTGACTTTATATCCTGACACTTTACTGAATTCCTGTACAAGTTATAGCAGTTTTGGAGTGGAGCCTTTTGGATTTTCCACATATAGTATCATATCATATGCAAAGAGTGATAATTTGACTTCTTTGCCAATTTGGATGCCTTTAATTTATTTTTGTTGTCTGATTGCTGAGGCTAGGACCTCTAGTACTATGTTGAACAACAGTGGTGATAGCAGAAATCCTTGCCGTGTTCCTGACCTTAGTAGAAAAGCTTTCAGTTTTTCTCCATTGAGAATGATATTTGCAGTGGGTTTTTCATAGATGGCTTTGATAATATTGAGGTATGTGCCCTCTATCCATACACTTTGAAGAGTTTTAATCAGGAAGGGATGCTACATTTTGTCAAATGCTTTTTTAGCATCTATTGAGAGTACCATATGGTTCTTGTTCTATCTTTTATTAATGTATTTTATCACATTGATTGGTTTGTGGATGTTGAACTAAACTTGCAGCCCTGGAATAAATCCCACTTGGTTGTGGTGAATAATTCTTTTAATGTACTGTTGGATCCTATTGGCCAATATTTTAGTGAGAAGTTTTGCATCTGTGTTCATTAAGGATATTGGTCTGTAATTCTCTTTTTTGTGGGATCCTTGTCTGGTTTTGGGATCAAGGTGATGCTGGCTTCATAAAATGAGTTTGGAAGTTTTCCTTCCATTTCTATTTTTTGGAACAGTTTCAGGAGAATAGGAATTAGTTCTTCTTTAATGTTTGGTAGAATTCCCCTGGGAAGCTGTCTGACCCTGGACTTTTGTTTGTTTGGAGATTTTTGATGACTGTTTCAATCTCCTTACTGGTTATGGGTCTGTTCAGGCTTTCTATTACTTCCTGGTTCAGTTGTGGTAGTTTATATGTCTCTAGAAATGCATCCATTTCTTCCACATTGTCAAATTTGTTGGCGTAGAGTTGCTCATAGTATGTCTTATAATTGTTTGTGTTTTTTTGGTGTTGGTTGTGATCTCTCCTCTTTCATTCATGATTTTATTTATTTGGGTCCTTTCTCTTTTCTTTTTGATAAGTCTGGCCAGGGGTTTGTCAATCTTATTAATTCTTTCAAAGAACCAGCTCCTAGTTTCGTTAATTTGTTCTATTGTTTTTTTTTTTTTTAAGTTTCTATTTCATTGATTTCTGCTCTGATCTTTATGATTTCTCTTCTCCTGCTGGGTTTAGGCTTTCTTTGCTGTTCTTTCTCCAGCTCCTTTAAGTGTAGGGTTAGATTGTATATTTGAGACCTTTCTTATTTCTTGAGAAAGGCTTGTACCGCTATATATTTTCCTCTCAGGCCTGCCTTTGTTGTGTTCCACAGATTTTGAACCGTTGTGTTTTCATTATCATTTGTTTCCATGAATTTTTTCAATTCTTCTTTAATTTCCTGGTTGACCCATTCATTTTTTAGGAGAATGCTGTTTAGTCTCCATGTATTTGGGTTCTTTCCAAATTTTCTCTTGTGATTGAGTTCTAGCTTCAGAGCATTGTGGTCTGAAAAATATGCAGGGAATGATCCCAATCTTTTGATACTGGTTGAGAATTGATTTATGACCCAGGATGTGGTCTATTCTGGAGAATGTCCATGTGCACTAGAGAAGAATGTATATTCTGTTGCTTTGGGATAAAATGTTCTGAATATATCTGTGATGTCCATCTGGTCCATTGTGTCATTTAAGGCCTTTATTTCCTTGTTGATCTTTTGCTTGGATGATCTGTCCAATTCAGTGAGGGTGGGTGTTAAAGTCCCCTACTATTATTGTATTATTGTCGATGTAATTTTTTGATTTTGTTATTAATTGGTTTATATAGTTGGCTGCTTCCATGTTAGGGGCATAGATATTTAAAATTGTTAGGTCTTCTTGTTGGACAGACCCTTTGAGTATGACATAGTGTCCTTCCTCATCTCTTATTATAGTCTTTGGCTTAAAATCTAATTGATCTGATATAAGGACTGCCACCCCGGCTTTCTTCTAATGTCCAATAGCATGGTACATTGTTTCCCACCCCCTCACTTTAAATCTGAAGGTTTCTTCAGGTCTAAAATGAGTTTCTTGTAGGCAGCATATTGATGGGTTTTGTTTTTTTATCCATTCTGATACCCTGTGTCTTTTGATTGGGGCATTTAGCCCATTAACATTCAGTGTAACTATTGGGAGATATGAAGTTAGTGCCATTGTATTGCCTGTAAGGTGACTGTTACTGTATATTGTCTCTGTTTCTTTCTGATCTACTACTCTTAGGGTCTCTCTTTGCTTAGAGGACCCCTTTCAATACTTCCTGTAGAGCTGGATTGGTGTTTTCAAATTCTTTCAGTTTTTTTTGTCCTGGAAGCTTTTTATCTCTCCTTCTATTTTCAGTGATAGCCTAGCTGGATATAGTACTCTTGGCTGCATGTTTTTCTCATTTACTGTTCTGAATATATCATGCCAGTTCTTTCTGGCCTGCCAGGCCTCTGTGGATAGGTCCACTGTCAATCTAATGTTTTTACCCTTGTATGTTACAGATTTCTTTTCCCGGGCTGCTTTCAGGATTTTCTCTTTGTTGCTAAGACTTGTAAATTTTACTATCAGATAATGAGGTGTGGACCTATTTTTATTGATTTTGAGGGGCATTCTTAGCATCTCCTGGATCTTGATATTTGTTCCCTTTGCCATATTAGGGAAATTATCTACAATAATTCTCTCCAATATACCTTCTTCTCCCCTCTCTCTTTCTTCTTCTTCTGGAATCCCAATTATTCTAATGTTGTGTCGCCTTATGGTGTCACTTATCTCTCAGATTTTCCCCTCGTGGTCCAGTAGCTGTTTATCCCTCTTTTGCTTAGCTTCTTTATTCTGTCATTTGGTCTTCTATGTCACCAATTCTTTCTTTTGCCTCATTTATCCTAGTAGTAAGAGCTTCCATTTTTTATTGTACCTCACTAATAGCTTTTTTGATTTCAACTTGGTTAGATCTTAGTTCTTTTATTTCTCCAGAGAGGGCTTTTATGTCTCTGGAGAGGGTTTCTTTTAATATGCCTTTTTTGAGCCTGGCTAGAACCTTCAGAATCATCATTCTGAACTCTAGATCTGTCATATTACCAATATCTTATTGATTAGGTCCCCAGACTTTGGTACTGCCTCTTGTTCTTTTTTTTTTTTTTTTTTTTTGTGGTGAGTTTTTCTGCCTTGTCATTTCATCCAGGTAAGATTTGCTTTATCCTCCTCTGGAATTTTGTTCTCCTTGATGAGTGAAGGTGGTCTTGGCTGGGTTTCTTGTTGATCTTCTGGGGGAGGGGCCTGGTGTAGTGATTCTCAAGGTCTTTGCCCCAGGTGGAATTGCCCCGCCCTTACCAGGGACCAGGCTAAGTAATCCACTCGGGTTTTCTTTCAGGAGCTTTTGTTCTCTGAGCACTTTCCGTAGAGTTCTGGATGACGGGAAGGAAGATGGCGGCCTCCCAATCTCTGGCCGGAGGAGCCGAGAGCTCGGGGTTCCACTCCTCAGTGCCCCCTCAGAGAAAAGCGCCCAACCGCCCCCGTCTCCCTGGCCTTTTGTTGCGCTTGGAGGAAAGCGCTCAATCGCTTGCACTTGGAGAAAAGTGCCCGGTCACTTCCATCTCCGTGGCCTCTGGCCGTGTTCTGAGCTCACCCAGCCTGTGACCAGTTCAAGGTAACCCCGAGTTGAGAGCTCACTCCTCAGCTCTGTCACTGTAGCCGGCTTCCCCTCTCTAATACCTCCGAGTTCTGTGACACTCAGACACCCCCAGTCCTTCTATGACCCCGCAGGACCTGGGGTTACGCTGACCCTGTGTGGGCTTCCCCCCTGTTTAGCCTCTGGAGCAATGTTCCTCCGAGAAGAAGAATTTTAAAAGTCCTGATTTTCTGCTCCATTGCTCTGTTGCTTGCCAGGAGCCAGCCCCTTCTCCCGTGGTCTATCTTCCTGTCACTTTGGATTCACTTCTTCGCAGTTCCTACCTTTCAGAAAGTGATCAATTTTCTGTTTTTGAAAATTGTTTTGAGAATTGTTGGTCTTCTTCCCTTCTATTCCCATTGGATTTGTAGGTGTTTGCAATGGTAAGATAAGCTATCTAGCTGATCTCCTGCTACCTGATGTAGTCTCAGCCTGCTACTTCTCCGCCATCTTGACTCCTCCCCCAAACCTAACTTTTGTATAACATGGATGGGACTGAAGGAGATTATGCTGAATGAAATAAGTCAAGTAGAGAAAGTCAATTATCATATGGTTTCGCTTACTTGTGGAAAACCGTATTTTAAAAACTAGGTTTATGATGGGAAACATGTATGATTGAGAAGAATAAATTTTTATGCCTGGACATGTTGAATTTTCAAAGCTTTTTACATATGGTGATAAACAGGTATGATAGGAAAATATACATCTGCATGTCTAGATCTGGTTGCTTGTACCCACGTTAATGGCATCCGTGTTTCAGGCTCTAGGATGCTGATTTCAGTTCATTTCCCACCTGCCTCTCTAGGGTTACCCTTCAGACCCTTTTTTGTGGTTTTCTTCCTTTGCCCACTTGCCACATGTTGCCTGGCTGCCAATGCTCCCCTGATCTTCGTCCTGTCACAATGAACACTGCCAGCCTAGTTCCATCCCCACCTGCAGCTTGAATTCCTACCTCTGTGCTGAGAAGCTCTTCCCCGACATCATCACCTGCTACATCAGGATTCCTGAGAATCTCTCTGTCTGCATGTGGGCGTGTCATGTTAAACTTCTCTCTGTTGTGTAGCCAGAGCAATATTTCTAAATTCAGATCTCAGCGTGTCTCTTCTTGGCTTCACAGCCTGGTGGAGATCCATATCATTGTCAGCATAAAACCCAAATCACAGAGCACGGATTACCTGGCCCCTCTGACCCTCATCCAGGTCCCTTTCTTGACTCAGCCCTCTCAGCCACCATTGGTAATCTATGCTCTATTCATTCCAGATTGTTTTTATTTCTTTCCCTGGAAACTTCATGTTCTCTTTTACTGTTCTACTTTAGAATATTCCACCCATTTTTCCTAGGAACCATCTTTTCCTCTTAGATGACTCCTGGCTAGGTTAGGTTCAAGCCAGGCCTCACCTCTTCCAGGGAGCCTTCCAAGACCACCTATTTTCCCTCTCTTCAGTCTAGACTGGGTGCCCTTCTTATGTCCTGATGAAACAACACAGGATTATATTGACCTACTTATTTGTATGAACACCCATAGCCCAATTTAATTTCTAAGATTTGCAGACAATGGACCACTGATACTTCTCCATTTTTCTATCTTCTGGAATGATCCTAAAGCCTGGATTTCAATAAACGCTTTGTTAAGATTATAGCACTGGAGATCGTGATTCAGGCTATAATGGGGTCAAGGATATCTATTTATTTTAAACAGTGTTTATTTAAAAAAAATTTTTTTTAAAACAGTGTTTAAAGATAAATCTGATTCCCAGCCAGATTTGGGAGACTTTAATGTAGCTGATGAAGGAGGGTAACCTATACATAATACACAAAGAATTGAGGGTGCAGAGAAGGTGCGTCTTCAGTGGGCCTATGTAACATTCCCTGTACTTTCGAAGCAATGAAGGCACTTGCTTTGTTAGACGATAAATCCAATAACTCAGACGTGGTGAAGAAGTGCTGTTTTTATTAAGTCCTGAATGTATTTATTGAGCACTTGGTGTCAAACACTGTGCCAGGAGGCAGAGTATATTCTGCTCTTTCAGGAAGCTTAGAAATTAGGTAGGAATCAGGCCATTAGCACATACAATGACATGGGACTTAATCAGGTTCTGCTTTGAATAATCTCTCCTATTATCTCTCTGTATATCAGATGCCTCTTCCTCCACTGGTTAGAAGAGTAGTAAAAACCCATTTTTCTGGGAATTCAGAGGAGATGCTTCTTGTAAAGTTTGTAATGCACTTGCAAGATAAGTCATGGATATGTCCAAAGTAAAGGGAAACCCACAAACCCACCTTGCTCGTCTTAGGTTGGTCCTCTGGAGGGGTGGGGACTCATACTGGAGGAGCTCACGGATGGGGAGGACTTCGCTCTTAGGGAGAGACTTGGAGGAGGTGATAGGACTTTTGAATCAGGGTTGAGATTAGACTAGTCTAGGGAGAGATGAGGAAGTGCAGATGGGCACAGGGTATTGCAGGGGCAGCCTGGATGCATTTGGGCATCTGTGTGCACACTGAGTCTGCCGCAGAGGAGGGGAGGGCAGGGTCTTGGCATGGACACAAAGTGTGGTTACAGGTGTAGGAGTCCCAGAGGGCAGTAAAATGTTCTAAGCAGTGTCTTTCAAGGAGAAGAAGAAAGAGAACATCAAAAGGATTTAAACAATTGAATAAGTGCAAAGTTTCCCTATATTATTGCAACTTTAATCATCTGCTTCAAATTTCTTAGCAAAATATTGACTCTGTATTACATTTCAATGAAAATACCACATATTAGAGCAGCAACCTTCAAACTTCACTATGTGATAGAAATAGGCATTTCTGGGAACACGTGGCTCTTCAGCTGCTCACCTAGAAATTTGGGTTCCATCAGTTTGATGCGGAGCCCACCCAATGTGGATGTCAAGTTTCTTGTGGTTAAGAATGTCTGCAGCAGCAAAGGCCCGAGGAAATTTTACGATCGGCGTTGTCAAAATTCAGTGCAAGCTTTCAGTAGATCAAGAAAACTATTCTCTTTCCAAGCTAAGAAAATTAGTCATCATTAACCTTAACGAAAGGTGATTTTGCTGTAAAGTATCATACTAAAGCTAGGCAGACATTGTGCACGGGGACATAGGCTGGTGTAAGTGTTTGCAACAGCTGTTGGGCATTTGTGTGACTTCTGTGCAAACATGAAGGTCTGCAGTGGGAGCTACAAGCTTTACCTGCCAAAGAGAAAGTGCGGCCACGGAGGCTGGTTTTGAGTCATAACTGGACCAAAAACCATTTCAAAGCAGTGAGTCCTTTTTCTCTTCTTCTCTAACGTAAAACTGGTCTGTATTTTTTCACATTTGGTAAAAAGTATGCTTCCGATCTTCAACTCAGAGAGCCAAGCTGTAGCCGGGAGCACATTTTTAGAACTGATTTATGGGCCCCAGAAGGCTGCCTGAAGAAAGATCTCTCTGGTTTCCGATGTTCTATTTTTTTTTTTTTCTGAATTACTTTGTATCTGATTGAGATAGTTGAAGTTTTCAGCATGGGAATTTTGCGTACAGATTGGGCACTGCCTTGAAACCTCTTCTCCAATGCATATTTCATGATTAGCATCTTCAAACCCCAAAACCTCTATGGAAAAAAGTATATTCTGTATCTTTGTGGTTTGTTTAATAAACTGGAGGTAGACAAATTAAAGCACCTGCCCCTTCATTTAATAAGAAATACTTTAAAAAATGACACTTGGGATATTTGAAAATGGCATTGGACAACAACAAAACTACTAAAGGAGAAAAAGATGTCATCTTTAAATATGGACTTTTTAATGAGAACATTTTAGAAAGAATGACTTTAAAAGCTGTCATGAGGAAAGTCAGCTCATTTTAGAGGACATGGTGGGCCAACAGCTTTTTTTCTCTCAATGTCATGAATTAAGAAAACAGATGGAAAGTGAGTTTAGATGCCATCAGAGCTATGCCTTCAGCGTCATTTCTGATGGAAGCACCGAGCCTTGATGGAAGAGCATGGGTATGAGGACCAATCTCCGCAGGTCAGAAGTGGAAGACTTTCTAGGGTTGAGACACGAAAGATCTTCTCTCAAAAACAGATTTCCTGTTTCCTTGGTAGAAAACTGAGCCTGGTCCAGTAAATCTGAGGATCTCCAATCCCCATGAACCCTCTACCATAGGACTTGTTGTCTACCTAATGTCTTCAAGGACATGCGGATGGAAAGTCCTGCTCCAGGTGTCTCCTTTCCATCTCCTGTTCTCGAAGGGACATCGCTAGCTCCTCTCTCCAGACCCATCCCCTCACCTTACCATATTCACTCAACCACTAGTACTTGGACCCTCGTGAGGCTCCCAGATGCAGGCTATCTTTTCTCCACCGCCAGGGTGACGTCCATTGTCATGGACCTCCTTCCATTCCTGGTCTCCTAAGCACTGTTCTCATAATTCTGCAAACCTGAAGATTTTCTCTTCACTCTAGACAGGATGACATTTCTAAATTTCAAGTTCAGTGTAACCTTTCTGTACTTAAAACTCTCCAGTGTCCTTCCCGCAGGAGACAGGAGGCAGGTGTCTTGCTCGCGGCTCACTGTGCCCGGCAGCATCCCCCCCTCCACTTTCTCTCTCAAGGTCATATTGCTCCACCTTGCACTTTCTGCATTAGCTGGATTTAGCTGGTAGTTTCTTCAATTTACTTTGCTCTGTTTTGTGGTAAGATCTTTGCGTATTCCATTTTTGTTTCAAATAAGATTGGCCTTTCTTTTCCTCTGGGAAACACCTCCATGTCCTTCAGAGCTCAGCTCAAGCCCAGGGCCTTCAGGAAGTCTTTCTCATTCGGCTTGGGCATCCCCTCAGCCGCTTGCCTGCCGTCACCATAACCAGCATGGTCTGCACAGCCTGTTCACCCTCGAGCTGAGAGATACGCGTTCCTCTTACAACCTCATTGCAGCCAAGGTTCATTCAGCAAGGCTAGGGGATATCTACCCCCCCAGCTCCCCCTTTTCCCGCCTTGCTGGTATGGAGCGAGGTGGCTGTCATGTAAGATTCTGAAGGAGGACCCCTGCGAACAGGCTAATTGCTCCTGTAGCTTTACTCTGTTACTACGTTTTGACTCACACTGAGTGCACCTTCTCTGACTTTTTTCCTTTTGGAATCCCCAGGACATTGGGGGTTTGATTAAAAAGGTTTCTGGGATATATTTATGTGTGCATGATTTCGTGTTTTCAGGTTCATACAGTGATTCCTTGGTATGCAGACATGGACCAAATATCAACTAGCTTGAAAAGCTTGGCTAATATAGAGCAGCAGTTTTCACAAGAGCTAACATGAGAAGCAGACCAGGTGTCCATCAACAGAGGAACGAACGGACAAGCAAGATGTACTAGATGCAGGGAGCGGAGTGCTCTTCAGTCCCGCCAAGGAGTGCGTGCTGACACCTGTGACCTCTGGGAGATTTCTTACGGATGAGCCTTGAGGACATTATGCCGAGTGAAAAAACCCAGTAAGCAAAGGACAGATACTGCTTTACTCCATTTATATGAGGCCCCGGTCTAGTCAGATTCATAGAGACAGTAGAATGGTGGTTGCTAGAGCTGGGGAAGAGGGTTGGGAAGTTAGTGTTTAAGGGCGCACAGTGTCAGGTTTGCAAGATGAAGAGGTATGTGTCGTGTGGTGAGGATGGTCGCGCAACACTGTGAACGTGCTCGATGCCCCTGAACTGGACCCTTAAGAAATGGTTAAGAAGTAAATTTTATGGTATCTGTATTTTTACCATAATAAACGAACAAACAAACCTTGATGTGCGCTCTTCTGGATCTGCCTGGCACATTCATTTGTGGCCAGGTCACGAGGAGCATCTCCATTGGAGGGTGCAGAGGACCAGTTTGAGGACAAAGAGTGCGAATGCTCTGGTTTCCACAGGACTTTTGCAACATACCCAATTGTTGATTTGAGAGTTTGGTCATTGTTGGGAAGACCTTCTTTGTTTTAATTTACTGAACATTTAAAAAATATTTATTTATTTTAGGGAGAGAGAGAGACAGCTAACACGGAAATAGAGAAAGAGACACAGAGAGAGGGAGACAAAGAATCTTACGCAGATTCCTTGCCGTGCACGGAGGGGCTTGATCTCATGGCCCTGAGGTGACGACCTGGGACAAAACCAAGAGGTGGACACTTAACCAACCGAGCCACCCAGGCATCCCTGTCTTTCGATCATTCTGAAACGGGCATTGCCCTCAGTGTCTTCTAATCCAGGGTCGGGAGCGTTCTCATGGTAGGAGATAGGAGAACGTAACATTTCTCTGAGCCTGAAGTTGCCTTTCCAGCCTGGGCCGTGCAAGCGTGATGTGTGATTGCTTTCCCTCAACCCGTGAGAACTCAGACGTGTTGTTGCATCTCCTGAGCCCACAGCATTTTTGCATGAAGTTCTCTCTTCACTGACCTATCTCTGAACTCTGCTGTGAAAGCAAACGCGCATTCTGGGGAATCTAAAAATAGGACGACAAAAAACTAAGTCAGCACTAAGATTGAATTTGAAGGATATATAATGCTGATATTCAAAAACTTGTTAGGAAAACCCCACTTGTTAATGATGCTTTTCCAAAACTTGAGAACTTGTCTAATGAAAATGTAAATTGAAATAAGTTGAAAGGAACACATTTTACACCAAGAGTAACGGGATCCCATGTTGGGTTTAGGAGATTAGAGTGAAATTGAGTTATATTTTGTAAGGAATCTGACAAAAGAGATACATTAGTGCTGAGAAGAAAGATAAAAATCAATAGATATTCCTCAAGCAGTTTAACAAATGAAGTCAGCCTGCTGGTACGAAGCAGACAGAATGCAAATCCTATCCGAGATGCTCCTGGGGGCTTCGTTTTAAAGCAAACACAGAATTGAACAATCTGAGTTTGATGTACTGATTGACACACCCAACTATTACAAAATAGAAATGTTAGTGACTTCAAGTCATAACACTGGGAATTTTTAATAAAACTATTTCTTAAAAAACCAAAATATTAATTTCTAGAGATTTTCCATAGGCATCTTCCGTAGGTGACTTCCATCCGTGGTGCCTTCGGATGCCCTGCCGCTCCCTGCCGACTGCCTTTAGAGCCCGACTTCCGTAGGTGTGCCCTGCAGGTCCAGACGTGTGTTAGTCCCACCTTCTCCTCCAAAGCATTGCCTGGAAAACCAGGACCATTTTATGACAATTTCTAGCGACTCCTTCAAGCAGGAGGCACTTAGCTTGTGAAATTGGCTTAGAGGAGGTTTTCTGTCTCTGTGAAGAATATTGCATCCGTGTTGAAAGGTTTAACCCGACCAGATGTTCTTAAAAGTTTCCAAAGTCCCGGGTCACTGTGGAGGCCATTGGGAAGGTCAATGGGCAACGCTCTTCCCACCCATGCACCACCCCATCCAAAGTTTAGCATCCCTTTTGAAGCTTTTATTTATTTATTTATTTTTATTGAAAAATTTATTTCTATGGGAACGCCTGGGCGGCTTAGTCAGTTAAACATCTGACTCTTGGTTTGGGCTCAGGTCGTGATATCAGGGTCCTATGATCCAGCCCTGTGCTGGGTTCCAGGCACAGCCGGACTCTGCTTGAGAGTCTCTCTCTCCCTCTGCCCCTCCTCCTGCTCTCCCACTGTTTCTCCCTAAAATGAATGAATACATCTTTAAAAAATAAAGTTTTATTTCTATGAAATAAACGTTAGACTCTCTTTCTTGTCAGTTTATTCAATACAATGATATTTCTAAGATGTGGAACACAAAGCAAATTTTAAAACGTTGTTATTGCTAAAAACCATCTAGAGCGACCTTGCATTTTCCCTAGACACAAAACTCTACCTATGCTTAATGTTCATGTTTTTATTTGGTTTCCTAAATTCCTCAGTTTCTTCAAAATTCTTAAAATGGTCCTTACTTCCTGGGAGAGCCTGTTTATCTGAGATTCAAGGACACATTTTCAGAACATGAGCAGTGTATTCTGCAGAAACATTGTATCAGTAAGTACTTATTTGTGATATTATGTCAATAATTTTTGTATTTTGCTTTCAGGATCTTCCTCAACATTTTTTTTTATGAAATGGGAAGAACTTAATGTCACATGAAGGTTAAAGATACACTTAAACCATCTTGAAAGCTGGTAGAGGCACAAAGCCACTACCAATCCCCAACGTTGAGTACCTCATTTTTAGGTTTTGACATTATCTGAGGAACTTAGCTAATATGACGTGTTTCAACCTGCCTTAGCTTCACTAATTGCTTTAGGTCATGGTCTCCCCACTATTCAGTCAGATTGCCATGGTCTAGGAAGTCTTAACATGAGTTTTCACATGAAGGTTTTTTTTTAGTGATACAATAGAAATAATTACCTCCCCCCCCCGCTGTTTCAATGTTTCTACCATTCACCTTTTTTAGGGTTTCTTCTTTTTTAATGTTGTAATTTTATTTTATTATTTTCCAGTGTTCCAAGATTCATTGTTTATCTTTTGAACTCCTTGAAAACACAGCCCCTTCTTTTATCTGCACATCACAATGATAAACGTATTTGTCAAGGGAGCTAGTGAGGATGCAAATTTAGATACCAAAGAAGGTAGGATCTGGGATTTTTTTAAAGAATAGCAATAGAAAATGTAATATTGGGACACTCTGAGGAGAGACCAGCAGGAGTAATCGACTTTCACCTTGAGATTCAGCTGTGTCCATGGTTTACGTGTTTACATCCGTTGCCAAGCTGCCTTGTTTACGACCTGAAGTGCCAGAGTGTCAGCGTGCTTGGTCAAGGGATCCTGTCCCCGTGACTTACAGAGTGTCTTACTCTTGCGAGAAATGGAGGCCTATGAAGAAAGTCAGCACAGAGTCCTTGTCCTGAAGGGGTAACAGAATAATATTTGAACAAATAAGTACATTAGCACACTTACTCCAACATCGATGGCAACCAGGAAATGTCCCTTAAAGTGAAAAGAAAATGACATAAAATTACAAAAAACACAACTGAATGTTATATGTTTTATTCGGAGTCACACAGACCACGCAGAGGTTCGGGAGAGTTACGGTGCGAGACTCGTAAGAGTCTGTGGACAGATGACCTTCACAGCATCCACCTGAAGACGGTCACCTCCATAACAAATCCACAAAGAAGGACCTTCTTAAATTCGCCCCAAATCTGTTGCAATGTCTTTGAAAATCGACTTCTTATGAAAGACTATGTATGGTAATGCTGTTTTATGCTATATTAAATTGTGATATTCCCTAAAGCAAAGTTTTCAAAATACTGAAGTGTCTCCTTCCTAGTCTTTTTAAACTATGAAGAAAGTTTTAGTTTCTATGTTTATATGTTTTGGAAAACAACAAAAGTAAAAATCTCAAGTATTTTTATTTTCCTGGTGATTTAAAAGGAATATGTGCATCATTATTAGTGTGGGAAAACAGCATAAACATGAGAAAAAAGTGCCTTCTGATAACTGTATAGAGTATCTCAGTATCTTCAACTCTGTTTTCTTAATTGTCAAGTGTACATTTATTTCATGTTTCCATGAGGTGGCGCTGGGACAATATTGATGGAGGGGGCAAATCCTTCCTTCCTAGCAAATGTAGATTTCCTTTGTAATTCTGACTTTATTTCACTAGCTTTTAAAACCCTGTTGTATGAGGGATTTCGTCATTATACAGCTCGGGGTGCCACAGAAGTAGGTGTCAGTCTTCCCTCTGACGCTCATGATCCAAAGGTCGAGAATCACGGAAGCAGTGGGAATGGACTGTACCAGGTCAGAGTTGCCCCCCAAAGTCTGAGGCAATCCAGCTCTGCTCTGGAAAAGATATTCCCATAGGGGGCCCATGAGGAAAGGCGGTCGACAGGAACTAGAGCTTCACTAGAGTCCTGGGGAGGATGGAGGGCTTTGTTTTCTAGAACGGGCACTGGCCAATGCACCTGCTCTCCCACTGAAGGTTTGGTCTGCTGGTCCGGACACGTTTAGTGAATGGACTGCAGGATCCCTGAGCGGCCTTTGTTGGCCAGTCAAGATGGGATGCTCAGGGCAATGCAAATGGTGTCTCTGGGACAGACTCCTGCAGCCACTGTGGACAAGCCCCCTAGTCTGGGTGCAGCTGGGGCCCATGTGGTTTCAGGATGCCTCCAGGCAAGGCTGGGAACCTCCCTCCCTCCAAAGTGTATCGTCTGGCAAAGATGAAAAAACAGCAGGGGAAAGAGTTTGAGATCATCAGGAACACACCTTCACGCAGAAGCGCAGGGTAACGGACTGCGCAGACCACACATCCCGAACACAGAGGTGTTCTCACCGCACCAGCACAGCACGACTCTGTAGGTGGCAGGTGTGTTAACTCACTTGACGGTGGCGATCATTTCATGTTGGATATGTATATTGAATCATCATCTTCTTGCACACATTAAGAAAACAAACCAATATCATGATGTTAAACCTAAATATATGTATAAGTTTTGTCAACCAAACCTCAGTGAAGTCGGAAATAATTTAAGAAAATAATAGAGTATCGGCTTTGGCTTGTTGATGCCGTGGAATATTGGAATATTGCTGAGAACATGATTTACATACTCTGTTACACATGATTTTAGGTATAGAAAAAGTGTTATTTTGGTGGTAGTTGTAAATCTATAAAAATGGCCAAATTAAAATAGGAACTTGGATTTCAGATCTTTATAGATACTACCTATAAAAGCCTCAAATGGCTGAAATGTATTTTTGAGAAGAGTTTCCATTTTTGCACTTATGAAATGATTTTTGGTTAGATGTCTCTTTGACGCTTGTTTAAATTCTCTTAAACATATGGTCAAATATATGCTTTATCATACGAGACTTATTAAAATAGTTAGTGATAGTGCTCAGGTCTGGAAAAAAATTATAAAAAGAATAGAGTTTAAGTCTCTAGTAGATACAAATACTAAGAATAATCTCGCGTTCCTCCTAGCCACGGTCCCCTGAAAACTGAAGTATCATACGTCCTGTCTCTGGTGCCCTTCGGAGAGCACTGATCTCTTTGGACCGTGAGACCACAAGGATGCTCGTTGTGGAAAAAGGTCATCTATGGTCACCTCTGTGATCATTCCTTTCAGATTGTGTTGGACATGAGGTCGGGTTCCCCAAATCCCAGGGAACATATGCCGTGGCCGTGTGAACTCCGGGGACACGTTAGGAATGGGTTAAACCAAAAAGCCCCATGTGGATCCAGATCCATTTTGGGAATTGTGTGTGGATTCCGAGTCTCCCTAGGAGAGGGGGCTCAGCGCACACCCAGCGTGCTGGATGGGGACCTCGTTGTAAACTCGGCAGCCACAGGACAGATGCAGTCACTCCCCTCGTGGACCCCTTCATAGCCTTGGGTTTGGGTCACACGATTCTGCACATGACAGGGAGGTCGTGTACAGCTCTAATAATGGTTTACTTTTCCAGTGATCTGTTCACAAATTTACCACCACACACATAGTTTTGAGAACTGGAGGGTATACAGATGGACTGGGAGACGGACTTTCCCTTCTGGTTCATGTAGGAACTGAAAGGACACAGAAAGGCAGAACCTGCCCCAGTTCTAGATGTGTTGACCTAGAACCCCGACTCCCATCACATCTCCAAGCCATTCACAGCCACACTGCAGTCTGAGAAGCCCCTCCTGGTGTACCTTACCTGGGACAATCAGGGTAGTCCTAATGATCGCAGAGAATCTGACTCTCACGTTTGCCCATTACCCGCAAGGCTTCCTTGATCCCGCACGACTGCTGGCCCCTTTGCCATCCAACCAGAGCTGGGAGAGCCGGAGGAAGGGCACGAGACACCTTTGGATTGATTTGTTTTAGGACTTCCTTGGAAGCTCTTGAGACACGCTTGCCACCCCCCGAGTCTGGTGTCGTTAGTGCTGCTAATTGGCTCTGCAGAGAGGGAGAAGCCCAGCAGCTTCAGAGTGGGGAAGCTACCCTAACCTCTCTGTGAATGGTTGGAATAATGAGCTGTTTGCCATTTTATGAGTCTTTTTCCCAACATGTCAGATAAATACTTTTGTTGTGGATGCTTCTGTAGAATGAGCTTCAGACTGAGCACTCAGAGTCAGCCACGGCCCCCTAAACAGTCATATTTCTGGAAGTCTTGGAGATATCTTTAATTAGAGAATTTAAATGAGAGCCTTGTCATGGATTCTCTTTTCCCCTTTCTACCCTCATTCCTAGTAGTGTGTGAAAAATGGAAAGGACTCTCAAAAGTAGTGCAGGAGAAAATCTTGGAAAGGGTATCTTCATGTTGGGAGGGGAAGAGAGGTCCGGGCATGGGGAGCAACCCAGCTCTGTCACCGCAACATGGGGCAGTCAGGCTGCTCGGGGGTGCGCTCAGCCTGTGGACACGAAGCCACGTGGAGATTTCTCTCCCTGCTCTGGCTCAGCTCTCCGACCCCCACGCCCGCTCCCCGGGGCCCCAGCGTCCTCTTGCTGCCGTTCGTCGTGCTTCTCCGACTCTCTGCTCTCTCTCCTGGTCCCCTTTAACACCCTTCCTGGGCCTCAGACTGGACATTCTGGAAACCCATGTAGCAGATGGTCTGACTGTCTCTCCCAGGCAGCTTAGAATGATAATCACGACAGCGAAGGAAGGAGGTGATCAAAGCATATAAATTCAAATGATTGCAATTTAGGAAGGGAGGTCTCCCAAGTGGAGACTGGAGACCCCATGTCCAGATCGCAGTCCCATACCTGCTTTCCTCCATCCTACAACGGAGAGTCCGACAAACAGATCTCTCTCTACAGCAGGATGACAGAGGGAAGACCTCTATTTGTTAACGATAACAATCTATCTGTTTGCTCTTTTTATTTTTCTTTAGATTTGAATCCAGGAAAAAAATATATATATACATTGGATAAGGTGCTTCTGAAAGCAGAATAGATATTTTTCTCCGTGTCTTGTCACACACGTCTTCTCCAACCTCCCTACATTGTCTAAACTTCCAATGCCTTGCACTCAGTCTGCAACAATATCGAAGACCCTGTTTTGTGTGCAAAGTCATGGATCTTTAATGTAAAGAAAATAAATAGTGTTTTGTGATGTGTTTTTGGATCTCAAAAGTGCCCATTATTTTGACTGTTTTGATGCCATTATCAGCTACACAATGCAAAAGCAACTTTCTAAACAAAATTCAGCTACTGGAGATGTATTATTCCTTATTTTCACATGTCTCTCTGTTAGCTACATTAGTTCTGATAGCAAATATATCTTTTGGCCCTTTGTTCAAAGAGCGGTGAAGAATATCCCACTCTCAGTGGTAATAATGGTAATTATAAGTTATATAGAGTTTTGCGTCACCAAAACCTTTACAGTCATCAATTAGCTAATTCAGACAACGTCCCTAGGAGAGGACCACCTTGCTCCTCTCGGTAATATTATAACGCTCGGCCATTATGTGCTGAACTTTGACTCTGCTGTGAGAAGAACTGGTCTGATGGTTGAAGTGAAATGCTAGTGTAATTTTCATCTGTCCTTGTGGGTGCTGCCATGAGCACATCTTTCTAAAATAAAATGCAGAGATCTAAATTTCTCAGTGATTTTATATGTTTCTGTGCCTCCACAACCAAATGAGTCTTATTTCTCCTGCATGAGGGCATAGTCGTTGCAACACATTTCACATACGACTGGAGGTCCTCCCAACATTTCTAGGGTGTCTGCTATGAGCCACAGTAGAAATACACAACACAGTTACACATCCACGAGAATTTAGACCAAATTTTCCATACAGCAGTTAAGGAAACAGCAGGAACTTAGAGGAACAATTAGTAGATGATCACATTTTCATTACCTTGTTCTAAAAGCATTTATCATAGAGTGTCACATAACACCAAGAACTTGATAACTTTGAAGAAGGTAAGGGTGGGTGCTGTGAGCTAGGGATACAGAAGAGCATACAGAGAGTGAACTCTTTAAACTAGATGGCTTCATTTTGTTTTCAACTCTAATAGTTGTTCTGACATAACGACCAATCATCCACTGTGTTGGGCTACTAGATACTTTTTGCTCTCTTAAAAGTAGCTCCATGTGTGTTAGAGTTTGAGGGAATCAATAAAATTATTTTTGTGTCTGCTGCATATAACAAGAGACCTGCAGATATGCTCTTAAATGCACCAGGGTCTTTTGATCTTTATAAGGAATAATTGCCATCAGTTGAAAATTCTGGGAATTGAACTGGGAAGATACATCATGGGAACATAGAATGCTAGACCTAGACATGATCTGTTTTGGGATCCCTTGGGTCAATTTATTCCAGTTTGTTCATGGTGCAAAGAATGAGTCAGGAGCTAAAGGGATTGGTGACTTATTCCAGACCACACAGGACTCATTAGGAGGAAGAGGAATGGAGTCCGCACCTCTGGCTTTCTTGCACTTTTTCTCTCATCCCTGGAAATTAACTCACTGTGTTTTATGTGTTCTGTAGGATTTAGACGAAGAAGCTGGGAATTCAGAGTTAAGCAAGCTTAGTTTGAAAGCTGTCTTTTCCAACTGTAGGATGAAATTGAAAAGAGAGTGTAGTGATTGCATTTTAGCTGATTTTCAAAAGCAGAGTTCGGTACACTAATCGTAAGACAGCAGAAGTGACACATGCTAAGACAGTGTAAAGCTGCTTTTGTGCTCTCATCACCACTGTTTTGGGAGAACAGAGAATGGACGAGACTGGAGTTGAATGGCCTAAAATTAATTAAATTTATTTGGGAAAAGTTACCCGTATTCAATGAGGAAGTCCCATCACCCCTACCCGTTGGAGACCATCTTCCTTCTGACATCTGGGGAGTGCTTCGGCTTTGTGACTGGAGATGTTTTTGGCCCCAGCCAAGTTGTTCCTGAAGCAGAGTGAGGAGGGGTGCCCAGATAGGGAGGCAGCTGCCCTGCCATCTGCTATCAGCAGTGGGGCGAGGATACGTGCTGGATTCCCAGTGTCAAGGGCACCGTCTTGAAATATTCTCCCCCACGGAGCCTCCTACCTGGGGTAGAAGATGTGAGTACAAAGAGGCTACAGGTGGATCGCTGTATGCAGCAGGTAAGAATGCAACACCAACCCCATGACCTCTCCACGTGACCTCCTTAGGAGGTCCTCAAAAGAACCCATGCCAGCACACCATGCGAGAAAACCCCAAAGCCGTAGTGCAAGTGTGCTAGTGAGACAAGGCTTGTTCTTCCTAATGCTCTTTCCCCCTTGATGTGCCTTCCTGTGGTGAGTGAGCTGGAGAGGTAGAGCAAACATGTGGTGGGACCACCTAGGGTTGGGTTGATTTGAGGGAGGTCAGACATTTTCAGTGGGATGAAAGATTGGAATTTAGAGATTATTTTGAACCAGATGGTTTACTCTTTGAGGGTGCCCTGAGAAAGTATGAACTCTTTTCAAGGTTCCTTCCCTGAGGGAAGAGGAACACATTGGAAGAAGAGAGAATCTGTACAGTGAGCCTGAATGGAAGCATTGAGGAGTGACGTTGAGTTCTGTTTCACCAAACTCAGCTGATACTAGTCACACAACTTGGCAAGTTGGGAAAGACTTACCACAATGTCTCTTTTTTCTTACATTTCCTGTTGCTTGAGTATCTACAAACTACTTGACCCCATGCTTGCCCCCAGTGAAATACAAAAATAAAATAAAGACCTCTTGTTACTCCTCACCACTTACAGGGCTGGGAGAAACAGAGGGTAAGGTGTTCCACTTCAAGGGTTTTGTTTCTTTAAGGAGATAAAACATACAGAAATATAAATAGGAAAGTAACAAAGCGAGAAGAAGGAAGGATGGGGTTAAGAGCCAAACAAACAAACAAACAGATTTGTCTATCCTTCATTTCAGTGAGTTAAGAACTCTGGAGGGCACTCCCAGGGCAGATAAATTCTGGATAAGAGACACTCTAAGAAATTACTGTTTTTATGAGAAACAGGAGAGTTTTCAAAGGATTCCAGCCTTGAGAGGGAGCAAGAATGCGGAATCACCACGTCTGGACGGACGGACCCAGGCTGGGGATCTGACAAGTGCTGGACAGAAGGAGTGAAATGTCATGTGGTGAACATGTGATCACGTCCAGATTCTAGGACTGCCGTCTTTGGAGAAAAATAAAAACCAAGGGGTTTCAAGGGATGGCTAAAGGATCTACTTTAACAAACAGAAAGAAAATGATTCTGGAAGTTCTGAGTGAGATTCAAGAAAAATAGCAAGTGGAGAGACCTTCGTTTGTGGAAATCCAAGCTTTTAAACTATATTACCAATCTTTTGACTAATTTATGGATTATGTTGAAAAAATTATAGATTGTGATAAAGTAATGTGTTGGACAGCAAAGCTTCCAAGTAGGGAGGTCGACAAACTAAGTTAAGGTGTTTTTAGATTCTTTTATTGTTAGAGTGTTTTATTTATTCTTTTATTGTTAGAGTCTTTTATTGTTATTATTATTAAGAGTTCTTAATTTTGTATTTACATTTTATCTTGAAAAGATTGCAAGGTAATCATTTATAGAACAGAATTAGAATGAAATGAGTAGAAGCTGGACTAATCAAAGCAAGCTGGGCTAGTTATATTAATTTTACGCAAGATAGACTTTTCAGCCAAATGCATCATTAGTGCAGACAGAAAGAGGAGGGAGTGTCTGGGTCACACTTGGTCGTGTAATCACGCCCTTCACAAACAATATAACATCTTCTCAGACAGAACTGGTAGAAAATAGAAGCACATATTCAAAAAAATGGTCTTATGCTACTACAACTATCACATATCATCTATCACATATCACATAATAACTTCATCAGGTCAACAAGAATTCGTAGACCCTGCTGTTAGGAGGATAATTTCTATAACAACTCTGGGAAAAAATTCGACTTTATGTTGTAAAGCTGCTATTGGAAATAGCCAAAATTATAAAATATTCAAATGCTGATTAATGGGAGAATGAATAACCAAATTATTATGCACTCATAGAATACAGCAATGAAAAAAATCATCATTGTGCCATATTTTTATTATAATAGTACTGAAACATAAGGCTGGGTGGTATATTCTGGTGCTAAGTGTATAATAACTATGCTTTCCATAAATCTTCCGCTTTATTGGATATGTTATGACAATTTCAAAAAAACATGCCTTTTATATACTACCAAGTGGTACGGATCAACGTGCAAGGTTAAATATCTGAAAATAACTTTCTTTACACCAAATCCTGTCTTCTCTTCAAATTACGATGTAGAAATAATGTTCTGGTGTTATCTAAAAAAAGTTCAGTCTCTATGGGGTGATTTTATTTCTTCTTCTTTTTTTAAGATTTTATTTATTTATCTTTAAAGTAATTTCTACATGCAATATGGGGCTGGATTTCACAATCCCAAGATCAAGAGTTTCATGCTCCCCCAGCGGAGTCAACTAAGTGCCCTGGGTGATTTTCTTAAGTAACACTGTTAGCTGGGGTTCTCCAGAGAAGCAGAACCAATAGGAGATAGATGATAGACAGACAGACAGAGTTGAGATATATTATAGGAATTGGCTCATGTGATTGATTCTAGAAATGAAGAAACTCCAGCATATGTGGGGCTGGAGACCCAGGAAGGCCAGTGGTGTGACTCAGACCAAGTCTTGAAGTGTGAGAACCAGGGCCATGGAGGACGGGAGAAGATGAGGAGAAGACGGGCGGGTCAGCCCGCCAGAGAGAACTCACCCTTCCTCTGCTTCTCCGCTCTAGTCAGGCCCTTACGGGATTGGAGGGGCGACCCGTAGAGCTGAGGGTGATCTTCCCTACTGGGTCTCCTCATTCAAATGCCAATCTCTTCGAGATGCCCTTACCGAGTGCCCAGAAGTAACACTTCCCGAGTTATTGGGGCCTTCCTTATCCAGGGGCCGCGTGGACACATTAAGATTATCCACCGTACACAGAACTTTATTGGAAAGAGATTCTTATATTTGTAGACCAAATGAGAAAGAAGTCCTTAAGAAAAATTATTATTATTGGTGAGTGCCAAGGAAAACCAAAAATCCATATGTGTTAATTGTCCAGAAAATATCCTGTGCAGCCTTCCTCTTAGCACTGGACCAAACGCCTGCTCCCGTCACTGGCTAGGGTAAAG